>NC_091748.1:42259206-42594206 GCF_043380555.1 Nothobranchius furzeri | reverse complement strand
AGGGCACACAGGAACACCTGACTTGGCTCATTGACTTTTAAGGAGGATGAACCAACGCCAGTTAGGAACTCCTCAGGGGCATACGATAGCCCAAACATGTTGTCATGAAAAGATGAACAAAGCAGACCAACACTGGAACACGATCCTGTACGATACTACAACAGAAATGGAGAAATAGAATGGCCAATAAGACCGATTTGGGTTGCAACTCTTGAAACAAGTTGGTAGTCAATAAGGAGACAAGAGCTGCGGATGACGTGCGTCGGCCAGTGCATTGCCTTTGGCTCCCTAGTTCAACTGCTGAGTCGTCGGATGAGGCAGGGGGAGTCGACGAGATAAATAATTTACACCTAACCTAGCCAGTGCCTTCGGAAGAACGGGCTCTCTTCAACTCCAGAATATTGACTTACCAAACTACCCCAACCCTGACACTACAAGATCAAAAGACAAACGGGAGTTACAACCCTCAGAGGGACCCACTCTGGGTCACCTGGTGATAAGACGGTTCAAATTCCAACTCTTCCCCTTTCTTTCTTCCCTCCCCTGGTGGAGGGAGTAAAGGGGGACAGAGTGTACAGCCCGATCCGGCGGGAGAGAGTTCTAGTCCGAAAAAGACTCCTCTCTCTGACTCTGTCTCCCCTATTCTGACTTTGCTTCTCTGACACATTTTTTTCTCTCTCTCTCTCTCCCTCTCTTCTCTTTTCTATTTACTCTGAACTTCTTTACAATAGACCATAGCACAGACCGATGACCCGTAGCAAAAAAGTATTTAACATAGTGTTATTACAATGTTATTACAGGATTAGTAAAAACCAATAATTTGGCACCCTACTGGATGTGGAAGATGTCACTTTGGACTAATATAGCAATAATACAAATACTAGTACTATGTTATTACACACTAATAATGGGATGGCGATATACAACCCAAGTATCAGCCTGGACCAGGCCACAAATCCCTAACAGGATAAGTTGAACCTTTCTAATTTTAAACAAAGAAAGGGACGCTTTTAAACAGAGAACACTACCGACCAATCAGGACCTAGCAAACCCTCAGGGTGAAACAAAGACTGGACCAAACAAACCCAGGTGTGACCCTAGACCAGGACCCCAAAGATGACACTTTGTACTAATTTGGCAATAATGCAATACTATTACTATGTTATTACACACTAATAATGGGATGGCGATATACAACCCAAGAGTAAGCCTGGACCAGGCCACAAATCCCTAACAAGATAAGTTGAACAATTTTAAACAAAGAAAACGATGGTTTTAAACAGAGAATACTATCGACCAATCAGGACGTAGCAAACCCTCAGGGTGAAATAAAGACTGGACCAAACAAACCCAGGTATGACCCTGAACCAGGGCCCCAAATTGTAACATAACAGCCATAATGGTTTTCGTTTTAGACAAGGTTCGCTCTCGACCAATCAGGAAGGAGCAATTCCTAAGGGGAGGTGTAAACACCAGACCCTCTTGGTGGAAAGTGACCCAGGCATGACCTTGAGCCAGATCCCCAAATCCTAGCAAGATAGCTAGAACGGTTCTCGTTTTAGACACAGGACAGTCTTGACCAATCAGGAAGGAGCAATCCCTAAGTGGGAGTGACCTACCTCACCCTCATGGTGCAATGAGAGCTGGTTGCCTGAAATTGGACCAATAAAGGACCAATAACTCACATCAGTTGAGTTTTAATTTGCATTGAGTTTCTGGGGACCTTAACCTACAGAAAGCACCCTCTCACTCAAGGTGCCACAACATTGCAAACCCCCATGATGCAATGGGGCTCCGTAAAACAAGGAAGTAAACTTTTAAGCTCAAATTTCACTCTGAAGGAAGAAAGAAACCCCAACATAATATATACCGTTGGATTCGTCTAATTCTCAAGATTCATATAAACCAACAACGAACTTGATAGGACATACCAGTAAAAAGTTATAGGCGATAAAGTAAACTTACCCCGAAGCATTATGGGAATTTTTCATATTTCGACTTTAATTAGCAATTATAAACCTGTTAATGATAATAAATACTTACATATTATATATTGTTGGACTTGTCTAAACCTAGGGATTTTATTTATATAATCAAAATTATGTAAAACAAAAAATTTTTTTTTCTACTATACTGACAAACAGGAGGATTAAATTGACACCGTGACTGAATCGACCATGACGATACATGACCCCCTGGTCAAATGCACTGCGAAAATTCAGCCTGAGTCCAGGACAATTAATGGTGAACATCAAACTTTACCTATTGATTGTAGTGGATGGATGGCTCAGACAAGACTTTGGGGTTTTGCGTTGTATGGAACACAAAGCTTGTCACGCTTGCCCTGGGGCTGTGCGTTGTATGGAGCACAGGGTCAAGTCCAGCTCTCCTGGGGTTTTGCGTTGTATGGAACACAGGAGTAGTTGCTGGGAGCGGCGGGAGCTGGCTTCGGTCGGACTCTTGCTGGCCCCTCGCTGGTCTCGGAGTGGTGGGAGGCCCCCTGGAGGAGGTGGAATTGCGGTGGATCTCCACTGCTTTTCCCTCCCTTCTCTGGGGTGGTCCCCGTTGCTTCTGGATTTTTGCGCTGGGGACAGCGGGGTCTGTCTGGTGTCGGCTAACTGCTAGCCCCTCATTCCCTCGGAGCACGAGGAACCACAAAACCCCAGGGGAACCCGGAACTGCGGCGTAACCTGCTGTGGTGTCTGGGCGCACCCAGGGTTGTTCCTTAAGCCTCTGAGGAGTGACCTGACTTGCGATGGCTTCTAACTTAAACCGTTTTCTGTCTGCCCTAGGTAGCTTGACTAGAGTCCTGACGCAGGAGAATCCACAGGTACGAGGGTGACCATATCTTCAGCCTTGCCTGGGCAGGTCGGGGTAACCTTACGGTGTCAACAACCGACCTGTTTACCGAAGGGTTCTGGGTGGGGTGTAAGTATGCGGCCCCCCTTGAGTTCCGCCTCTAGGAACAATGCACACAGGGTGTGGCGGTCCAGGGCATCAGGACCTGAAACGTTGCCCAGTCTTCTATGAGGGATAGCCTCTCCACTGCACAGCACATTCTGCACAACACACGTTGAATCTGATCCAACCCTCAAACATTGCTAACAGGGCTCTGAACGAGTATTTGATGGGCCTTTGGGGCTAACTGACCTCATTGACCCTGACATGAATACTTTGGGCACGGGGAGCCGTAACGACCTAGGAGCCTGGGAGGCAGCGGTTCACCGCGGCTGGCCCTGTTCCTGGGGGGGCTCCTCAATCCCCACTGCTGGATGCACGGTTAGCACCAATTGGGCTCCTTCAAATTGACACCACCCTTAAAACTACACATCCCCTAGCCCAACTTAGGGGCTAGGTCGTGGATGCAACGGGACCTAGGACGTCTTAATTCCTTCCGAACGCCTACTTTTAGTCTCCATCCGTACGGATGCAGTTCCTTTATCCTTATGGAGTACAATACTTAATGAAAACGACACTGAATTACCTATTCGTTTTTATAAATAGAAGTAATTAATGTTTGCTTTGAACCAATTTGGATGAGGATTGAAGTTTATATTCCAGAGTTTACTACCCTTTAAATATAACTTACTGAAGGTCTGCGGATAAAAATAGATAAAATGTAAAATGAATGAATGAATGGATGAATGGTTAATTAAAATAATATAGGCTCTTACAAATTTATATCTTCATTTTAAAAGAACTTTTATTTACGCAACAGTGAACTTTGAACTTAATTTAACAACAATGCCCTAAAGCAATCAAATAAATAAATAAATTATACAAATTAACAAATAAATAAATGAAAGGAGGTAGTAAATAAATACATAAGAAACGAATATTACCCTCAGCACTGACACAAAATCCATATTCGGACGTTTACCAAAAACCTGATTGGGCTAGATGACACACACCGGGTCTTGATCAAACCTGGATGGGCCTCCCTTGGGTGAAGGTGTATAGTGATAATGGCCGAAACACCTCATGATCCCAAGGTCCACTACTGATGATGTGTCAAATTCTCCAAATATACTTAACCCAAATTTACCCCACCCCTCATACTTACTCTAAAACATAACCAAAGACCAGAATAGCTCTAAGCCTAAAATTAACTCTAATCTTACCATAACTAACCCTACCCACTAACCCTAAACACAATCATAACCCTAAAACTTAAATCCTAACCCTAAAACTTAGTCCTAACCCTAAAACTTAGCCCTAACCCTAAAACTTAGCCCTAACCCTAAAACTTAGCCCTAACCCTAAAACTTAGCCCTAACCCTAAAACTTAGCCCTAACCCTAAAACTTAGCCCTAACCCTAAAACTTAGCCCTAACCCTAAAACTTAGCCCTAACCCTAAAACTTAGCCCTAACCCTAAAACTTAGCCCTAACCCTAAAACTTAGCCCTAACCCTAAAACTTAGCCCTAACCCTAGAACTTAGCCCTAACCCTAAACATAAACCCAAACCCTACCATCTAGGACAACAAACAAGCGCCTTATCATAACTCTGACCCTAAAGGATATTAACCCTACCCTATGCCTGAAGGGCACACAGGAACACCTGACTTGGCTCATTGACTTTTAAGGAGGATGAACCAACGCCAGTTAGGAACTCCTCAGGGGCATACGATAGCCCAAACATGTTGTCATGAAAAGATGAACAAAGCAGACCAACACTGGAACACGATCCTGTACGATACTACAACAGAAATGGAGAAATAGAATGGCCAATAAGACCGAATTTGGGTTGCAACTCTTGAAACAAGTTGGTAGTCAATAAGGAGACAAGAGCTGCGGATGACGTGCGTCGGCCAGTGCATTGCCTTTGGCTCCCTAGTTCAACTGCTGAGTCGTCGGATGAGGCAGGGGGAGTCGACGAGATAAATAATTTACACCTAACCCTAACCCTACCCTAACCCTAACCCTAACCCTAACCCTAACCCTAACCCTAACCCCTAACCCTAACCCTAACCCTAACCCTAACCCTAACCCTAACCCAAATTTACACTTCCTTATACACTCATTTTAAGATCCAAACCTAAATCCTGCAATAACTTATTGTGGTTCATCTCCCTTCCTTTGCCTTTATAGAGAGAGTGATCTTTTGTGTTATTTCAGGTTGACATAAATTACATGATCATGATGTTTGTCTGGGATTTCTTCAATTTTGCTGGATTATAAATTTTTTTTGTTCTAAAGATGTCTTCTTGGTTATTACAATTACAGGATTTTCTGGGTTTGCCTATTTAACGCCGCTCATGGAGGGAAATAAAGATATGGTTTTAGGATGGAGTTACAAATACTGCTTTAAACGATGGAGGTCTGTTAATGCCACCTATTTATCTTATTTTTAGCCCCTGACCCTGACCTTTTGCTCTAATCCTAACCAAACCTAGAATCTAACCCTCACCCTTCACCCCACCCTTACCTTAAGGATGGTGGGTTTAAATCATTAGTCTTTAGCTGTATGCTATTAGTCTCCTACTCATTGTAAACCTAGAATCTAACCCTCACCCTTCACCCCACCCTTACCTTAAGGTTGGTGGGTTTAAATCATTAGTTTTTAACTGTATGATACTAGTCTCCTACTCATTGTAAACCTAGAATCTAACCCTCACCCTTCACCCCACCCTTACCTTAAGGTTGGTGGGTTTAAATCATTAGTTTTTAACTGTATGATACTAGTCTCCAACTCATTGTAAACCTAGAATCTAACCCTCGCCCTTCACCCCACCCTTACCTTAAGGATGGTGGTTTTAAATCATTAGCCTGTAGCTGTATGCTACTAGTCTCCTACTCATTGTACACCTAGAATCTAACCCTCACCCTTCACCCCACTCTTACCTTAAGGATGGTGGGTTTAAATCATTAGTCTTTGGCTGTATGCTACTAGTCTCCTACTCTTTTTAAATCTCGAACCTAACCCTCACCCTTCACCCCGCCCTTACCTTAAGGATGGTGGGTTTAAAACATTAGCCTGTAGCTGTATGCTACTAGTCTCCTACTCATTGTAAACCTAGAATCTAACCCTCACCCTTCACCCCACCCTAACCTTAAGGATGGTGGGTTTAAATCATTAGTCTTTAGCTGTATGCTACTAGTCTCCTACTCATTGTAAACTTAGAATCTAACCCTCACCCTTCACCCCACCCTTACCTTAAGGATGGTGGGTTTACATCATTAGTCTTTAGCTGTATGCTACTAGTCTCCTACCCATTGTAACCTAGAATCTAACCCTCGCCCTTCACCCCACCCTTACCTTAAGGATGGTGGGTTTAAATCATTAGTCTTTAGCTGTATGCTACTAGTCTCCTACTCATTGTAAACCTAGAATCTAACCCTCACCCTTCACCCCGCTCTTACCTTAAGGATGGTGGGTTTAAATCATTGGTCTTTAGCTGTATGCTACTAGTCTCCTACTCATAGTAAACCTAGAATCTAACCTTCACTCTTCACCCCGCCCTTACCTTAAGGATGGTGGGTTTAAATCATTAGTCTTTAGCTGTATGCTACTAGTCTCCTACTCATTGTACACCTAGAATCTAACCCTCACCCTTCACCCCACTCTTACCTTAAGGATGGTGGGTTTAAATCATTAGTCTTTGGCTGTATGCTATTAGTCTCCTACTCATTGTAAATCTAGAACCTAACCCTCACCCTTCACCCCGCCCTTACCTTAAGGATGGTGGTTTTAAATCATTAGCCTGTAGCTGTATGCTACTAGTCTCCTACTCATTGTACACCTAGAATCTAACCCTCACCCTTCACCCCACTCTTACCTTAAGAATGGTGGGTTTAAATCATTAGTCTTTGGCTGTATGCTACGAGTCTTCTACTCATTGTAAATCTCGAACCTAACCCTCACCCTTCACCCCGCCCTTACCTTAAGGATGGTGGGTTTAAAACATTAGCCTGTAGCTGTATGCTACTAGTCTCCTACTCATTGTAAACCTAGAATCTAACCCTCACCCTTCACCCCGCCCTTACCTTAAGGATGGTGGGTTTAAATCATTGGTCTTTAGCTGTATGCTACTAGTCTCCTACTCATAGTAAACCTAGAATCTAACCTTCACTCTTCACCCCGCCCTTACCTTAAGGATGGTGGGTTTAAATCATTAGTCTTTAGCTGTATGCTACTAGTCTCCTACTCATTGTAAACCTAGAATCTAACCCTCACCCTTCACCCCACCCTTACCTTAAGGATGGTGGGTTTAAATCATTAGTCTTTAGCTGTATGCTACTAGTCTCCTACTCATTGTAAACCTAGAATCTAACCCTCACCCTTCACCCCGCCCTTACCTTAAGGATTTTTTCTGTATTCTCTATTCTGTTCTTATCTCTTGGCCTTTCCCCTTCCCTCTCTACTACACTTTGGACTTGAACTTGGGAGGACCATGGTCAGCCGATGCTGGCTCGGATGTGGGTGACATTACACCATGACACCATATCGGTTACCTGTTCCGTACCGGTTTTTGTTCCAACCTAGTTTTTTTCTTTATTCTTCTTTATTTATTCTAATTTTTGCTACTTCTTAGTGTTCCTTTATTGGATCCTTTTATTTTTTCCCTACTCTACTGTTTTACTCTTTATTGATACGAACCAACGGTTGGGGAGGGGTTCCAGAGTGACATGCGACGGCCCGTGCATTGCCAGTGACTCCCTATTCAAACTGTTTTGGTTAATTTACCAATTCAGGGGGAACTCACTGAGATTTATCTACTCCATCTACTCCACCTAACCCTAACCCTAACCCTCACCCTTCACCCCACCCTTACCTTAAGGATGGTGGGTTTAAATCATTAGTCTTTAGCTGTATGCTACTAGTCTCCTACTCACAGTAAACCTAGAATCTAACCTTCACTCTTCACCCCGCCCTTACCTTAAGGATGGTGGGTTTAAATCATTAGTCTTTAGCTGTATGATACTAGTCTCCTACTCATTGTAAACCTAGAATCTAACCCTCACCCTTTACCCCACCCTAACCTTAAGGATGGTGGGTTTAAATCATTGGTCTTTAGCTGTATGCTACTAGTCTCCTACTCATTGTAAACCTAGAATCTAACCTTCACTCTTCACCCCGCCCTTACCTTAAGGATGGTGGGTTTAAATCATTAGTCTTTAGCTGTATGATACTAGTCTCCTACTCATTGTAAACCTAGAATCTAACCCTCACCCTTTACCCCACCCTAACCTTAAGGATGGTGGGTTTAAATCATTGGTCTTTAGCTGTATGCTACTAGTCTCCTACTCATTGTAAACCTAGAATCTAACCCTCACCCTTCACCCCGCCCTTACCTTAAGGATGGTGGGTTTAAATCATTAGTCTTTAGCTGTATGCTACTAGTCTCCTACTCATAGTAAACCTAGAATCTAACCTTCACTCTTCACCCCGCCCTTACCTTAAGGATGGTGGGTTTAAATAATTGGTCTTTAGCTGTATGATACTAGTCTCCTACTCATTGTAAACCTAGAATCTAACCCTCACTCTTCACCCCGCCCTTACCTTAAGGATGGAGGGTTTAAATCATTAGTCTTTAGCTGTATGCTACTAGTCTCCTACTCATTGTAAACTTTGAATCTAACCCTCACCCTTCACTCCACCCTTACCTTAAGGATGGTGGGTTTAAATCATTAGTCTTTAGCTGTATGCTACTAGTCTCCTACTCATTGTAAACCTAGAATCTAACCCTCACCCTTCACCCCGCCCTTACCTTAAGGATTTTTTCTGTATTCTCTATTCTGTTCTTATCTCTTGGCCTTTCCCCTTCCCTCTCTACTACACTTTGGACTTGAACTTGGGAGGACCATGGTCAGCCGATTCTGGCTCGGATGTGGGCGACATTACACCATGACTCCATATCTGGTACCTGTTCCGAACCGGTTTTTGTTCCAACCTAGTTTTTTTCTTTATTCTTCTTTATTTATTCTAATTTTTGCTACTTCTTAGTGTTCCTTTATTCGATCCTTTAATTTTTCCCTACTCTGCTGTTTTACTCTTTATGGATACGAACCAACGATTGGGGAGGGGTTCCAGAGTGACATGCGACGGCCCGTGCATTGCCAGTGACTCCCCATTCAAACTGTTTTGGTTAATTTACCAATTCAGGGGGAACTCACTGAGATTTATCTACTCCATCTACTCCACCTAACCCTAACCCTAGAACCTAGTCCTAACCCTAGAACCTAGTCCTAACCCTAAAACCTAGTCCTAACCCTGAAACTTAGTCCTAACCCTAAAACCTAGTCCTAACCCTAAAACTTAGTCCTAACCCTAAACATAACCCCAAACCCTACCATCTAGGACAACAAACAAACGCCTTATCATGAAACCTGACCCTTAAGGATATTAACCCTACCCCTATGCCTGAAGGGCACACAGGAACACCTGACTTGGCTCATTGACTTTTAAGGGGGATGAACCAACACCAGTTAGGAACTCATCAGGGGCATACGATAGCCTAAGCATTGGTGACATGAAAAGATGAACAAAGCAAACCAACCTTGGAACACGATCCTCTACTATACTACAGCAGAAATGAAGAAATAAAATGACCAATAAGACCAATTTGGGTCACAACTTTTGAAACAAGTTGGTAGTCAATAAGGAAACAAGAGCTGCGGATGACGTGCGTCGGCCCGTGCATTGCCTTTGGCTCCCTAGTTCAACTGCTGAGTCGTTGGATGAGGCAGGGGGAGTCGACGAGATAAATAAACTACACCTAACCATGTCAATATGACATCATTCTGATAGTGCCTTCCAAAATAAAGGCCTTTTTAAATTGCCCATATACGACCAAACTTTCAGTGATTTCAAAATGCTCTAAAATGGAAAATTGCTCCACTGGGTCATTCCACTTTAGATCAACAGTATACAACCCCACAGTGATACCATATCACTATCAAGTCAATCTGATGGTGCTTTCCAAAATAAAGCCCTTTTTAAATTGCCCATATACGACCAAATTTTCAGTGATTTCAAAATACTCTAAAATAGAAAATCGCTGTTTCCACTGGGTCATTCCACGTTAAATCAACAGTATACAACCCCACAGTGATACCATATCAATATCAAGTCATTCTGATGGTGCTTTCCAAAACAAAGGCCTTTTTAAATTGCCCATATTCGACCAAACTATCAGTGATTTCTAAATGCTCTCAAATGGAAAATTGCTTTTTCCACAGGGTAATT
Source organism: Nothobranchius furzeri (assembly GCF_043380555.1). Classification (NCBI taxonomy): domain Eukaryota; kingdom Metazoa; phylum Chordata; class Actinopteri; order Cyprinodontiformes; family Nothobranchiidae; genus Nothobranchius; species Nothobranchius furzeri. The sequence continues at coordinate 42,584,017 of NC_091748.1, read as the reverse complement.
CCACTTTAGATCAACAGCACACAACCCCACAGTGATACCATATCAATATCAAGTCATTCTGATGGTGCTTTCCAAAATAAAGCCCTTTTTAAATTGCCCATTTATGACCAAACTTTCAGTGATTTCAAAATGCTCTGAAATGGAAAATTGCTCCACTGGGTCATTCCACTTTAGATCAACAGTATACAACCCCACAGTGATACCATATCAATATCAAGTCATTCTGATGGTGCTTTCCAAAATAAAGGCATTTTTAAATTGACCATATACGACCAAACTTTCAGTGATTTCAAAATGCTCTAAAATGGAAAATTGCTGATTCCACTAAGTCATTCCAATTTAAATCAACAGTATACAACCCCACAGTGATAGCATGTAAATATGAAATCATTCTGATGGTGCTTTCCAAAATAAAGGCCTTTTTAAATTGCCCGTTTACGGCCAAACTTTCAGTGATTTCAAAAAGCTCTAAAATGGAAAATTGCTGTTTCCACTGGGTCATTCCACTTTAGATCAACAGTATGCAACGCCTCAGTGATACCCTATCCATGTCAAGTCACTCTGATGGTGCTTTTCAATATAAAGGCCTTTTTAAATTGCCCATATACGACCAAACATTCAATGATTTCAAAATGCTCTAAAATAGAATATTGCTGTTTCCACTGGGTCATTCCGCTTTAGATCAACAGTATACAACGCCACAGTGATACCATATCAATATATAGTCATTCTGATGGTGCTTTGCAAAATAAAGGCCTTTGTAAATGGTCCACAATTGACCTACCTTTAACGATTTCAAATGTTGTATATTGGCAATTTAAAAAGGCCTTAATTTTTGAAAGCATCATCAGAATGACTTGAAATTGATGTGGTATTACTGCAGGGTTGTATACTGTTGATATAAAGTAGAATGACCCAGTGGAAACAGCAATTTCCATTTTTAGAGCATTTTGAATTTTTCAATTTAATTTTTTTAATTTTTTTAATTGCCCTTGTACGACCAAACTTTCAGTGATTTCAAAATGCTCTAAAATGGAAACTTGCTGTTTCCACTGGGTCATTCCACTTTAGATCAACAGTATGTACAACTCCACAGTGTTACCATGTCAATATGAAATCATTCCGATGGTGCTTTCCAAAATAAAGGCCTTTTTAAATTGCCCATATACTGTCGTGATCCGCCCCATACTCCCTGACTCTGTCTCTCCTTCCCTGATTTGCCTAAATGTTCTCACCTGTCCCTGATTACTCTGCCCATACGTTCCTGATTCCCTTGTGTATTTAAACCTCCCTCCTGGTTGTTGACCTTGTCGGTTCATTGTCGTTGTTCATGTCCGTTCGTCCTGTTGCTCTCGTCCTACAGTAAACAGCTTTTTATTTTTTACATCTGTCTGCCTGCTCATCTGCCTCCAGAACCCACCACCACACATGGTCTGCCACCTCCGCCCGCAGAACATGACAGAATGAACCGACCAAACCTGGAGCTGTTGTGAGCTAACACATCTGTTCCTGGAGGATTATTATTTCTTTTTTGTCCCTTTCAGTTGTGGGAGATTTCTGGCCTGGAGTTTGTGTGTTCGGCGCATCCTACCTGTTCTCGGGCTGGTCGAAGTTCCTCTGGGAGATCCTGGCGCATCCTATTTATCTTCGGGGTGGCCAGGGTCATTCTCCTCCAGCTGTTTTTGCCCCGTCCCGTTCTTCTCCTGAAGCCGCGGATCCTGGAGCCTCAAGGGAATTACACCCCCTACGCACACCATTATTCTCCGGTGTGGTAGGGTTGGTTTCCCCGCTCTTTTCCGGTGGATACTGGAGCCTCAAGGGAGCTACACCCCCTGCGCACGCCATTGTTCTCCGGTGTGGTAGGGCTGGTCTCCCCGCTCTTCTCCAGCTTCCCTTCACCCGAGCCTCCGCCAATGGACCCAGCAGATCGGGATGTGCACCTGCTCTGATTGGGATGTCAAGTACCTGCCGCCGAGCTGGGCTTCCACGCGTCGCTCCCGCTGCTCTACCACTTCCTGGTCCACGCCTGCAGGTTCTGTGCCTGCAGGTTCTCCATGCAGCAGTTCCTGCTGGGGCCTATGCCTGCTGCTGCAGTTCCTGCTGGGTCCCACGCCTGCTGCTGCAGTTCATCTCTGTGTTCCTGGTGTCCTGTATTCCTGGAGTCAAGTGTTCATGTCAAGTCTACTCAAGTCTGCGTGTCAAGTCAAGTCTACTCAAGTCTGCGTGTCAAGTCTACTCAATTCTGCGTGTCAAGTGAAGTCTACTCAAGTCTGCGTTTCAAGTCAAGTCAAGTCATCGTGTTGTAAGGTTATGAAGTTCATTGTTTTCAACTCCACACAGCTGCCCCCTGTGCACAATAACACCCGTGTAGAAAAACCAAGGTCGGGTGTTCCTCAGACTGTTTACATTCCAGGAGAAGAGTCCGAAGGAGAAGAAGCTTTACTTAATCAAAGTACTTTATTTGTGATTAAAATTATTAAGCAAAACAGATGTTGATCAACAATAATCAAGTGAATGATCTGTGAAATAAATATGTCATGAGTTATGTTTAATGAAAACAGGACTACTGCACAGACATACTGATCCTCATCTCCATAGAAACGCATGACACATTGTTCCAACCAATCAGAGCTTTCGGCTGCTGCAGGAGAATCTGGTGTTGACTTAAAGTGTCCAATCCACTTTACTACAACTTATCAACAATTCAGAGATATAAAACAAGGTAACGCCATTTTAAGTTCAGTTCCATTTTGACTTCAGTTCTAGTCACTGTCATCCTAAAGAAAAGCACAGACTGGCCAGATGTGTTTTCTTCTTTAAACTAAGAACTGTGAAGCTGGAGATTTTCGTCGTTTAACAACCAGACGACGTCCTTTCAAAATAAGAGCACCTGCTGACGCCGCCGAACGGTACCGGGGTCGACCCTCCAGACGGGCTTTGAAACGTTGCGACCGCTGCACCGACAGCTCAAGCGTACATCTGAGGTTCTTGGACCTGGCATTTCCTGATCTACCTGGGAGGCCCCCACTGGGTACGTACACGGCAAAATAGCAGCTCATGTCATCACTTTATAAGCCTCGTGATATCTAGTCATAACAAAGACTACCAGATTCAATTACGTCATCCTAAAGAGTCTGAACCAACCACACACACACACGCACCAACACAACATCCAAATCCATTTTCATCCATCACAGAGTTAGTCCTGGTAGATTGTTTAGAATTTATAATTACAAAATTAAAGATTCTCAAACGATCCCATCTCTCTCTCTTTTCTTGTCTCAAAGTCAATACAGAGTGTTTAATTAAACTCCCTGATGATAAAAACAGCCTATTCTTCTGTTTATAAAAAGTGATCTACTTATAGTGTATTAAAATACAACTCTAGATAGATACATCACTTCAATTCCGTTACAGTGTCAAGTCAAGTCATCGTGTCAAGTCATCGTGTCAAGTCAAGTCATCGTGTCAAGTCATCGTGTCAAGTCATCGTGTCAAGTCATCGTGTCAAGTCAAGTCATCGTGTCAAGTCCAAGTCATCGTGTTAAGTCCAAGTCATCGTTTCAAGTCCAAGTCATCGTGTCAAGTCAAGTCATCGTGTCAAGTCAAGTCATCGTGTCAAGTCAAGTCATCGTGTCAAGTCCAAGTCATCGTGTCAAGTCCAAGTCATCGTGTCGAGTCCCCAAGTCCAAGTCCAAGTGTTTGAGTGCCCAGGTCCAAGTGTTCGAGTCCCTGTGCCCAAGTCCAAGTGTTCGAGTCCCTGTGCCCAGTCCTTGATTCCCAAGTCTTCTGGTCCGAGTTTCCCTGGTCTAAGTTCTTGGACACATCTGTTTGGCCTTAAGATGGAGTGCCGCCTGAACCAAGAGGCCCCTGCTCCGCAGCCCTGGATGGTGTTCCTTGTTCCCTGGTCTCGTCTTCTGTGTTCCCTTGTCGTGTGTGCCCTGGTCTGGTTTCGTTCGTGCCCGTGTCTCCTGTGTTTTGTGGCTTGTGGGCGTCTGGTATCCGCCCCTTGGGGGGGGGGGGGGGGTACTGTCATGATCCGCCCCAGCCTCTCTGACTGTGTCTCTCCTGCCCTGATTTGCCTAAATGTTCTCACCTGTCCCTGATTAGTCTGCCCATGCGTTCCTGGTTCCCTTGTGTATTTAAACCTCCCTCCTGGTTTATGTCTTTGTCGGTTCATTGTCGTTGTCCATGTTCGTTCGTCCTGTTGCTCCCGTCCTACAATAAACAGCTTTTTATTTTTTACATCCGTCTGCCTGCTCATCTGCCTCCGGAACACACCACCACACATGGTCTGCCACCTCCGCCCGCAGAACATGACATATAAGACCAAACTTTCAGTGATTTCAAAATGCTCCAAAATGGAACATTGCTGTTTCCAATGGGTCATTTCACTTTAGATCAACAGTATACAACCCCACAGTGATACCATATCAATATCAAGTCATTCTGATGGTGCTTTCCATAATAAAGGCCTTTTTAAATTGCCCATTTACGACCAATTTTTCAGTGATTTCAAAAGCTCTAAAATGGAAAATTGCTGTTTCCACTGGGTCATTCCACTTTAGATCAACAGTAGACAATCCCTCAGTGATACCATATCCATATCAAGTCATTCTGATGGTGCTTTCCAAAATAAAGAACTTTTTAAATTGCCCATATACGACCAAACTTTCAGTGATTTCAAAATGCTCTAAAATGGAAACTTGCTGTTTTCACTGGGTCATTCCACTTTAGATCAACAGTATACAACCCCACAGTGATACCATGTCAATATGAAATCTTTCTGATGGTGCTTTCTAAAATAAAGGCCTTTTTAAATTGCCCATTTACGGCCAAACTTTCAGTGATTTCAAAAAGCTCTAAAATGGAAAATTGCTGTTTCCACTGGGTCATTCCACTTTAGATCAACAGTATGCAACGCCTCAGTGAAACCCTATCCATGTCAAGTCACTCTGATGGTGCTTTCTAAAAATAAAGGCCTTTTTAAACTGCCCATACACGACCAAACTTTCAGTGATTTCAAAAGGCACTAAAATAGAATATTGCTGTTTCCACTGGGTCATTCTGCTTTAGATCAACAGTATACAACCCCACAGTGATACCATATCAATATATAGTCATTCTGATGGTGCTTTGCAAAATAAATGCCTTTGTAAATGGTCCACAATTGACCTACCTTTAACGATTTCAAATGTCGTATATTGGCAATTTAAAAAGGCCTTTATTTTTGAAAGCACCATCAGAATGACTTGAAATTGATGTGGTATTACTGCAGGGTTGTATACTGTTGATCTAAAGTAGAATGACCCAGTGGAAACAGCAATTTCCAATTTTAGAGCATTTTGAATTTTTTAATTTAATTTTTTAATTTTTTTTAATTGCCCATGTACGACCAAACTTTCAGTGATTTCAAAATGCTCTAAAATGAAAAATTGCTGTTTCCACTGGGTCATTCCGCTTTAGATCAACAGTATACAACCCCACAGTGATACCATGTCAATATGAAATCATTCTGATGGTGCTTTCCAAAATAAAGGCCTTTTTAAATTGCCCATATACGACAGAACTTTTAGTGATTTCAAAATTCTCTAAAATGGAACATTGCTGTTTCCAATGGTTCATTCCCCTTTAGATCAACAGTATACAACCCCACAGTGATACCATATCAATATATAGTCATTCTGATGGTGATTTGCAAAATAAAGGCCTTTTTAAATGGTCCACAATTGACCTACCTTTAACGATTTCAAATGTTGACAATTTAAAAAGGCCTTTTTTAAAGCACCATCAGAATGACTTGAAATTGATGTGGTATCACTGCAGGGTTGTATACTGTTGATCTAAAGTGGAATGACCCAGTGGAAACAGCAATTTCCAATTTTAGAGCATTTTGAATTTTTTTATTTAATTTTTAAATGTTTTTGAATTGCCCATGTGCAACCAAACTTTCAGTGATTTCAAAATGCTCTAAAATAGAAAATTGCTGTTTCCACTGGGTCATTCCACTTTAGATCAACAGTATAGAGCTCCGGGAGTTGACGTCACTTCTCCCGGCATGCAACAGTTCAAATCGACACGGCGCCATATTGGCATGCAGAAGCCGGCAGCTGGACTATTTGTTATTGTCTGAAAACTCAATCAAACGGGAAATATGGTAGATTTCTGTTGTGCCCCAGGATGCAGAACAGACGCGGACGACATAAGGAATGAGCCATCTACAGGATTCCCCAAGATCCGGAGCGCCGCAAACGTTGGATCATTGTAATAAAACGCACTAGTGACCGGGCGAAAATGAAGCTGTGGGATCCCGAGAGTAAAGGTTTTCGCTTATGCAGCGACCACTTCATATCAGGTACTTAAACCAATGTTTCCTCAACTGTGTGTGGTATTTATTAGGCCCGAGCAGCAAAGCGCTGCGAAGGCCTATTGTATCTGCTCCGTTTATTAGGCCCGAGCAGTGAAGCTGCGAAGGCCTATTGTATCTGCTCCGTTTATTAGGCCCGAGCAGTGAAGCTGCGAAGGCCTATTGTATCTGCTCCGTTTCTTCTTATTAGGCCCGAGCAGCGAAGCGCTGCGAAGGCCTATTGTATCTGCTCCGTTTCTTTTTTTTTCTTTCTTTCTTTCTTTTTTTTTTTTTTCTTTTTTTTTCTTCCGCGTCTTTGGACGGCCTTTAGGGGGTCTTAGCATATCCAAAAACTCACCAAATTCTGGCCCAATATAGAAAGTGCGTGAAATTTACGTATTTCACTGGCAATGTGAAAGTTGGTATAAAAGTGTTTCAACAGCGCCCCCTGGAAAATTAAAAATACCCCTCCGCATTGACCTTTTTACATAGTAGAGTGATAAAATTTGGTACACCTGTAGAATTCAACAATACGCACAGAAAAGCCTCTTGCACCCATGATCAATATCAAACAGGAAGTCGGCCATTTTGGACTAAAGTGGCCATTTTTACCCCATTTTGGCCATTTCTAGGCTCTATATTTGGTTGAACAGTTTGATCATTTTTCGCACGATTGTCTCAAAAATAATGTGCGATCGAACAGAAGCAATGGACGAATCAAATGAGAAAATAAAACTGACTTTTCGTAAATACTGAAGGGGCGGGGCCAGGCCTCAAAGTTCGAGCACTCGCCAAAAAAATTCAAATTGCTATAATTTCATAAATGAAAGAATTACAGTTAAAGTAATTTGCTATGGACAATCGTCATCGCTCCCCGAAGACAAATGAATGGTTGATTGATGATGTCACATAAGCCCCGCCCCCTCAGGCCTTAAAAGGTCAAGTTTTACTGGGAAATTGTCCAAAATTCGCCCTTTGTACTAATCACCCCATATTTCTAGCAGGAAACTGAAGGCAAGTTGGGGTTGCTTGGCGTCACTTTATGGGAGTTTTCTCCAGAAGGCGGGGCTGTGGCGGCGCGGCGAAGTCAGGCGTACCGACGTGGCCTTACGTTTGCCTACCATTTCGTCATTTCTAAAGATATCGCCACAAAACCTCTTGGGAGTGATCCTAGTCCAGCCCCCCAAAAAATTTGATGTGAACATCCGGTGGGCGTGGCCTATTTTCTGAAATAGCGCCCCCTAGGACCATTAAAACTGTCAGCCCCAAGCCATGCTTTGACTGAGGATTTTGAAATTTGGTACACTAATGTGGTGTCTCAGGACCTACAAAAAAGTCTCTTGGAGCCAAATGTAAAGTTGCACAGGAAGTCAGCCATTTTGGTCCAAGTACTCGATTTACTGGTTTTCGCACACGTTGTTTGGAGAGTGATGCTCCATCGCTCTTTTCACCAATCGCCTTCAAACTTCTCTTATATACTCTTAAGACATAAAGGAAAAATTTCAACCGTCGGATTTTAAATAAGTTTAAAGGTGTGGGCGTGGCTAAGCCTCAAACTTTGACCTGTCGCCACGCCACTCTTTTTTTCACAGCTCCCTATTGGATTCCTTTTACCCAATCAGCAGGAGTCTCTGGCAAATAGCAGTAGACAACTTGAGGTCACTTGGTATCCAGTACTGGAAGGTTTCAAAAAAAGGCAGGGCTTTGGGAGCATGGCGAAAATCGCCATCACGCCATGGAAATACGTTTGCCTCTCATTTCTTCATTTATCGTGATATCGTTACGAAACTTCTTGTGAGTGATCCTAGTCTGACCACAAAGAGACATAGACAGCTGAAATATGTGGGCGTGGCCTAATTTCTGAAATAGCGCCCCCTAGGACCATTAAAACAGTCAGCCCCAAGCCATGCTTTGACTGAGGTTCACAAAATTTGGCACACTAATGTAGTGTATCAGGACCTACAAAAAAGTCTCTTGGAGCCAATCACAAAATTGCACAGGAAGTCGGCCATTTTGGTCCAAGTACGCGATTTAGTGGTTTTCGCACACGTTGTTTGGAGAGTGATGCTCCGTCGCCCTTTTCACCAATCGCCTTCAAACTTCTGCTATATACTCTTAAGGCATAGGGGAAAAAATTCAACCGTCGGATTTTTCAAAAGTTGAAAGGTGTGGGCGTGGCTAAGCCTCAAACTTTGACCTTTCGCCATTACTTGACTTAATAACTCCCATGTGCATGATCAGATCTTTTTCGAACTTTGTCTGTGTGATCATTGACCATATCTGTAAACAATGACAATGTGGACAGCTGACATCATCTAAGCCCCGCCCCCTGACTAAAGGAAGTTATTATTTTATGCTGAAATGCCCATATTTGTCCCCTCTAATTTAGTCAACATGACACCTAGGTCATGCACTGTCTTCATGATGCTGTAATGGCCATTCAAATCTGATAGCTTTCCAGAAAGGGAGGGGCTTTGATGCCATGGCGAATTCTGGCGTAACGCCGTAACCTTACAATTCAATTTAATGGTGAGCTCAGAGGGGATGCTTAGTCAGGGTGAGGTGCGGACTAGGAGGCCATTTGCTGTTTCCGGTGACGGGATGATTGACGTTTCTGTTCTGCCAGACATGCCCTGGTGCCCCGGGCTGCCGGCCAGGCCGGAGCGGCGCGGAGCTGCGAGGGCCGAACGACGCTGCTTGCAGCTTTAATTATTTCTTTCTTTTTCTTCCGCGTCTTTGGGTGGCCTTTAGGGGGTCTTAACATATCCAAAAACTCACCAAATTCTGGCCCAATATAGAAAGTGTGTGAAATTTACATATTTCACTGGCACCGTGAAAGTTGGTAAAAAAATGTTTCGACAGCGCCCCCTGGAAAATTAAAAATACACCTCCGCTTTGACCTTTTTTCATAGTAGAGTGATGAAATTTGGTACACTTGTAGAACTCAACAATACGCACAGAAAAGCCTCTTGCACCCATGGTCAATATCAAACAGGAAGTCGGCCATTTTGGACTAAAGTGGCCATTTTGACCCCGTTTTGGCCATTTCTAGGGTCTACATTTGGTTGAACAGTTTGGTCATTTTTCGCACGATGGTCTCAAAATTAGTGTGCGATCGAACAGAATCGATGGACGATTCAAATGAGAAAATAAAATTGACTTTTCGTAAATACTGAAGGGGCGGGACCAGGCCTCAAAGTTCGAGCACTCGCCAAAAAAATTCAAATTGCTATAATTTCATAAATTAAAAGGACTACAGTTAAAGTAACTTTCTATGGACAATCGTCATCGCCCCCCGAAGACAAATGAATGGTCGATTGATGATGTCACATAAGCCACGCCCCCTCAGGACTTATAAGGTCAAGTTTTACTGGGAAATTTTCCAAAATTCGCCCTTTCAAATAATCAGCCCAAATTTGTAGCAGGTAACTGAAGACAAGTTGGGGTTGCTTGGCGTCACTTTATGGGAGTTTTCTGCAGAAGGCGGGGCTGTGGCGGCGCGGCGAAGTCAGGCGTACCGACGTGGCCTTACGTTTCCCTCCCATTTCGTCATTTCTAGAGATATCGCCACAAAACCTCTTGGGAGTGATCCTAGTTCGGCCCCCCACAAAATGTGATGTGAACATCCGGTGGGCGTGGCCTATTTTCTGAAATAGCGCCCCCTAGGACCATTAAAACTGTCAGCCCCAAGTCATGCTTTGACTGAGGATTACGAAATTTGGTATACTAATGTGGTGTCTCAGGACCTACAAAAAAGTCTCTTGGAGCCAAGTGCAAAGTCGCACAGTAAGTCGGCCATTTTGGTCCAAGTACTCGATTTAGTGGTTTTCGCACACGTTGTTTGGAGAGTGATGCTCCATCGCTCTTTTCACCAATCGCCTTCAAGCTTCTGCTATATACTCTTAAGACAAAGGGGGAAAAATTGAGCCGTCGGATTTTAAATAAGTATAAAGGTGTGGGCGTGGCTAAGCCTCAAACTTTGACCTGTTGCCACGCCACTCTTTTTTTTCACAGCTCCCTATTGGACTCCTTTTAAACAATCACCAGCAATCACTGGCAAATAGCAGCAGACAAGTTGAGGTCACTTGGTCTATAGTACTGGCAGGTTTCGAATAAAGGCGGGGCTTTGGGAGCATGGCGAAATTCGCCATCACGCCATGGAAATACGTTTGTCTCTCATTTCTTCAATCATTGTGACACCGCCACACAATTTCTGATGAGTGATCCTACTCTAACCCCTAATAGAATTGGACAGCTGAAGTTTGTGGGCGTGGCCTATTTTCTGAAATAGCGCCCCCTAGGACCATTAAAACTGTCAGCCCCAAGCCATGCTTTGACTGAGGAGTACGAAATTTGGCACACTAATGTAGTGTCTCCGGACCTACAAAAAGGTCTCTTGGAGCCAAGCGCAATGTCGCACAGGAGGTCAGCCATTTTGGTCCAAGTACTCGATTTAGTGGTTTTCGCACACGTTATTAGGAGAATGATGTCTCGTCGCCCTTTCCACCGATCACCTTCAAACTCCTGCTATATACTCTTAAGACATAGAGGAAAAAATGCAACCGTCGGATTTTAAATAAGTATAAGGGTGTGGGCGTGGCTAAGCCTCAAACTTTGACCTTTCGCCATTACATTACTTGACTTAACAACTCCCATGTGCATGATCAGATCTATATCAAACTGTGTCAGTGTGATCATTGACCACATCTCAAGACAATGACAATGTGGACAGCTGACATCACCTAAGCCCCGCCCCCTGACTACAGGAAGCCTACTGTTTTATGGTGAACTGCCCATATTTGTCCTCTCTAATTTAGTCAACATGACACTAAGGTCATGCACTGTCTTCATGATGTTGTAATGACCATTCAGATCTGATAACTTTTGAGAAAGGGATAGGCTTTGATGCCATGGCGAATTCTGGAATACGCCGTGACCTTACGTTTGACTGTAACTTCCACAAACAGCCTCCGATTTGCCCGAGACTGAACATCACATCACCAGTGTGGTAAAGATAGAGTATCTCCTAGTGGTGAGACGTGTAATGCTGGGCTCAGAGGGGATGCTGAGTCAGGGTGAGGTGTGGATGAGGAGGCCGTTCACAGTTTCTGGTGTCGGGATGGTTGACGTTGCTGTTCTGCCAGACGTGCCCTGGTGCCCCTGGCTGTCGGCCAGGAAGGAGCGGTGCGGAGCTGGATTTGGAGAGCGTCGGGGATGGAGCGGAGGGGGTGCGGACGGAGGGCGAGCAGCTTCACTGCGAGGGCCGAACGACGCTGCTTGCAGCTTTAATTAGGCCCGAGCAGTGAAGCTGCGAAGGCCTATTGTATCTGCTCCGTTTATTAGGCCCGAGCAGTGAAGCTGCGAAGGCCTATTGTATCTGCTCCGTTTCTTTTTTTTTTTTCTTTCTTTTTTTTTCTTTCTTTTTCTTCCGCGTCTTTGGGTGGCCTTTAGGGGGCCTTAGCCTATCCAAAAACTCACCAAATTCTGGCCCAATATAGAAAGTGAGTGAAATTTACGTATTTCACTGGCAACGTGAAAGTTGGTAAAAAAAATGTTTCGACAGCGCCCCCTAGAAAATTAAAAATACCCCTCCGCTTTGACCTTTTTTCATAATAGAACGATGAAATTTGGTACACTTGTAGAACTCAACATTACGCACAGAAAAGCCTCTTGCACCCATGGTCAATATCAAACAGGAAGTCGGCCATTTTGGACTAAAGTGGCCATTTTGACCCCGTTTTGGCCATTTCTAGGGTCTATATTTGGTTGAACAGTTTGGTCATTTTTCGCACGATCGTCTCAAAAATAGTGTGCGATCGAACAGAAGCGATGGACGATTAAAATGAGACAATAAAATTGACTTTTCGTAAAAACTGAAGGGGCGGGACCAGGCCTCAAAGTTCGAGCACTCGCCAAAAAAATTCAAATTGCTATAGATTCATAAATGAAATAATTACAGTTAAAGAAATGTTCTATGGACAATCGTCGTCGGCCTCCGAAGACAAATGAATGGTCGATTGATGATGTCACATAAGCCCCGCCCCCTCAGGACTTAAAAGGTCAAGTTTTACTGGGAAATTTTCCAAAATTCGCCCTTTCCAATAATCACCCCAAATTTGTAGCGGGTAACTGAAGACAAGTTGGGGTTGCTTGGCGTCACTTTATGGGAGTTTTCTCCAGAAGGCGGGGCTGTGGCGGCGCGGCGAAGTCAGGCGTACCGCTTAGGCCTTACGTTTGCCTCCCATTTCGTCATTTCTAGAGATATCGCCACGAAAGGTCTTGGGAGTGATCCTAGTCTGGCCCCCCAAAAGATCTGATGTGAAATTCTGGTGGGCGTGGTCTATATTCTGAAATAGCGCCCTCTAGGACCATTAAAACTGACAGCCCCAAGCCATGCTTTGACTGAGGATTACGAAATTTGGTACACTAATGTGGTGTCTCAGGACCTACAAAAAAGTCTCTTGGAGCCAAGTGCAATGTCGCACAGGAAGTCGGCCATTTTGGTCCAAGTGCGCGATTTAGTGGTTTTCGCACACGTTGTTTGGAGATTGATGCTCCGTCGCCCTTTTCACCAATCGCCTTCACACTTCTGCTATATACTCTTAAGACATAGATGAAAAAATTCAACCGTCGGATTTTAAATAAGTATAAAGGTGTGGGCGTGGCTAAGCCTCAAACTTTGACCTGTCGCCACGCCACTCTTTTTTTCACAGCTCCCTATTGGACTCCTTTTAACCAATCACCACCAAACAGTGGCAAATAGCAGCAGACAAGTTGAGGTCACTTGGTCTATAGTACTGGCAGGTTTCGAATAAAGGCGGGGCTTTGGGAGCATAGCAAAATTCGCCATCACGACATGGAAATACATTTGTCTCTCATTTCTTCAGTCATTGTGACATCGCCACACAAGTTCTGATGAGTGATCCTACTCTGACCCCTAATAGAATTGGACAGCTGAAGTTTGTGGGCGTGGCCTATTTTCTGAAACAGCGCCCCCTAGGACCATTAAAACAGTCAGCCCCAAGCCATGCTTTGACTGAGGTTCACAAAATTTGGCACACTAATGTAGTGTATCAGGACCTACAAAAAAGTCTCTTGGAGCCAAGCGCAATGTCGCACAGGAGGTCGGCCATTTTGGTCCAAGTACTCAATTTAGTGGTTTTCGCACACGTTATTAGGAGAATGATATCTCCTCGCCCTTTCCACCGATCACCTTCAAACTCCTGCTATATACTCTTAAGACATAGAGGAAAAAATTCAACCGTCGGATTTTAAATAAGTATAAAGGTGTGGGCGTGGCTAAGCCTCAAACTTTGACCAGTCGCCATTACGTTACTTGACTTAATAACTCCCATGTGCATGATCAGATCAATTTCAAACTTTGTCTGTGTGATCACTGACCACATCTGAAGACAGTGAAAATGTGGACAGCTGACATCACCTAAGCCCCGCCCCCTGACTACAGGAAGTCTATTTTTTATGGTGAAATGCCAATATTTGTCCCATCTAATTTAGTCAACATGACACTAAGGTCATGCACTGTCTTCATGATGTTGTAATGACCATTCAGATCTGCTAGCTTTTCAGAAAGGGAGGGGCTTTGATGCCATGGCGAATTCTGGCGTGACGCTGTGACCTTACGTTTGACTATAACTTCCACAAACAGCCTACGATTTGCCCGAGACTGAACATCACATCACCAGTGTGGTAAAGATAGAGTATCTCCTAGTGGTGAGACGTGTAATGCAGGGCTCAGAGGGGATGCTGAGTCAGGGTGAGGTGTGGACGAGGAGGCTGTTCACGGTTTCTGATGTCGGGGTGGTTGACGTTTCTGTTCTGCCAGACGTACCCTGGTGCCCCAGGCTGCCGGCCAGGACGGAGCGGCGCGGAGCTGGGTTTGGAGAGCATTGGGGATGGAGCGGAGGGGGGGGCGGACGGAGGGCGAGCAGCTTCACTGCGAGGGCCGAACGACGCTGCTTGCAGCTTTAATTATTAGGCCCGAGCAGCGAAGCGCTGCGAAGGCCTATTGTATCTGCTCCGTTTCTTTTTTTTTTCTTTCTTTCTTTCTTTTTTTTTAGGCCCGAGCAGCGAAAGCGCTGCGAAGGCCTCTTGTTTTTGCTCTGATTATTATTATTTTTTGTTATTCCGTGCCCCCTTTGAACAGCTTTTTGGGGACCTTAACATACCCCAAAACTCACAATATTTTGCACACTTGTCAGGCCTGGTGAAAAATTTGATATTTTAAAGGTCCCAAAAAAATCGCAAAGAAAATGGCTGAACAGCGCCCCCTACAAAGTGAAAAAAACCCCTCTCCATAAAGCTTAGTTTATCGTACAGTTATGAAATTTGGTACACTTGTAGTACTCAACAGTCCGCACAGAAAAGTCTCTTGCAACCATGGTCAATATCAAACAGGAAGTCGGCCATTTTGGGTTGAAATGGCGATTTTTTGCCGTTTTTGCCGTTTTTAGGGTCCGTTTCTGATTGGATTGCTCGATCATTTTTCGCACGATCGTCTCAAAAATTGTGTAAAATTGCTCAGAAGGGATGGGCGAACAAAATGAGATAAGGATTCTGAGTTTTCGTATATGTTGAAGGGGCGGAGCCAGGCCTCGAAGTTTGACTACTCGCCAAAAATATTTAAATTGCTATAACTTCATAACTGAATGGAATAGAGTTACCAAACTTTCTGTGGTCATTCGTCATCCACCCACAAAGTAAATTGAATGGTCGGATGATGACATCACACAAGCCCCGCCCCCTCAGGACCAAAAAGATCAAGTTTTACTGTGAAAGGTCCCAAATTGCCCCATTTCACTTAATCACCACAAATTTGTAGCTGGTAACTCAAGACAAGTGGGGGTTGCTTAGCATCACTTTATGGGAGTTTTCGGCAGAGGGCGGGGCTGTGGCGGCGCGGCGAATTCAGGCGTACCGCCTTGGCCTTACGTTTGCCTCCCATTTCGTCATTTCCAAAGATATCGTCACGAAACTTCTTGTGAGTGATCCTAGTCCGGCCCCCCAAAAGATCTGATGTGAACATCTGGTGGGCGTGGCCTATTTTCTTAAATAGCGCCCCCTAGGACCATTAAAACTGTCAGCCCCAAGCCATGCTTTGACTGAGGATTACGAAATTTGGTACACTAATGTGGTGTCTCAGGACCTACAAAAAAGTCTCTTGAAGCCAAGTGCAAAGTCGCACAGGAAGTCGGCCATTTTGGTCCAAGTGCGCGATTTAGTGGTTTTCACACACGTTGTTTGGAGAGTGATACTCCGTCGCCCTTTTCACCAATCACTTTCAAACTTCTGCTATATAGTCTTAAGACATAGAGGAAAAAATTCAACCGTCGGATTTTAAATAAGTATAAAGGTGTGGGCGTGGCTAAGCCTCAAACTTTGACCTTTCGCCACGCCACTCTTTTTTTCACAGCTCCTTATTGGACTCCTTTTACCCAATCACCAGGAATCTCTGGTAAATAGCAGCAGGCAAGTTGAGGTCACTTGGTCTCCAGTACTGGAAGGTTTTGCAAAAAGGCGGGGCTTTGGGAGCATGGCGAAATTCGCCATCACGCCATGGAAATACGTTTGCCTCTCATTTCTTCATTTATCGTGATATCACCTCGACCATTGTTGTGAGTGATCCTAGTCTGACCCCCAATAGAAAAGGTCAGCTTAAGTTTGTGGGCGTGGCCTATTTTCTGTATTAGCGCCCCCTAGGACCATTAAAACTGTCAGCCCCAAGCCATGCTTTGACTGAGGATTACGAAATTTGGTACACTAATGTGGTGTCTCAGGACCTACAAAAAAGTCTCTTGGAGCCAAGTGCAAAGTCGCACAGGAAGTCGGCCATTTTGGTCCAAGTGCGCGATTTAGTGGTTTTCACACACGTTGTTTGGAGAGTGATGCTCCGTCGCCCTTTTCACCAATCGCCTTCGAGCTTCTGCTATATACTCTTAAGACATAGAGGAAAAAATTCAACCGTCGGATTTTAAATAAGTATAAAGGTGTGGGCGTGGCTAAGCCTCAAACTTTGACCTTTCGCCACGCCACTCTTTTTTTCACAGCTCCCTATTGGACTCCTTTTACCCAATCACCTGGAATCTCTGGTAAATAGCAGCTGACAAGTTGAGGTCACTTGGTCTACAGTACTGGCAGGTTTTGAAAAAAGGCGGGGCTTTGGGAGCATGGCGAAATTCGCCATCACGCCATGGCAATACGTTTGCCTCTCATTTCTTCAATTATCGTGACATCGCCACAAAATGTCTGGTGAGTGATCCTAGTCTGACCCCCAATAGAAATGGGCATCTGAGATTTGTGGGCGTGGCCTATATTCTGAAATAGCGCCCCCTAGGACCATTAAAACTGTCAGCCCCAAGACAAGGTTTGACTGAGGATTACGAAAATTGGTACACTCATGTAGGGTCTCTGGCCCTACAAAAAAGTCTCTTGGAGCCAAGCGCAATTTCGCACAGGAGGTCGGCCATTTTGGTCCAAGTACTCGATTTAGTGGTTTTCGCACACGTTGTTTGGACATTGATGGCCCGTTGCCCTTTACACCGATCACCTTCAAACTTATGCTATGTACTTTTAAGTCAAAGGGGAAAAAATTCAACCGTCGGATTTTAAATAAGTATAAAGGTGTGGGCGTGGCTAAGCCTCAAACTTTGACCTTTCGCCATGACATTACTTGACTTAATAACTCCCATGTGCATGATCAGATCTAATTCAAACTTTGTCTGTGTGATCACTGACCACATCTCAAGACAACGACAATGTGGACAGCTGACATCACCTAAGCCCCGCCCCCTGACAACAGGAAGTCTATTGTTTTATGGTGAAATGCCCATATTTGTCCCCTCTAATTTAATGAAAATGACACTCAGGTCATACAGTGTCTTCATGATGTTTTAAAGACCATTCAGATCTGATAGCTTTCCAGAAAGGGAGGGGCTTTGATGCCATGGTGAATGCTGGCGTGACGCCATGACCTTACATTTGACTGTAACTTCCACAAACGGCCTCCGATTTGCCCGAAACTGAATATGGCAATGAACAATCATGCCCTTTAGCCAATGAGGCACAAACGGTTGGTGAATGTTATATAATGTCACCAAAGCTGACCTCAATGGGACTTTTCTGTAGTTGGTCACAGCGCCACCTAGATAACGTTATCCTTCGATAACTTTAAAAAACATGGTCAGAATAGCATTAAAGTTGGTCACTGTCATCACACCACCAGTGTGGTAAAGATAGAGGATTCCCTAGTGGTGAGACATAAAATATAATGGTGGGCTCAAAGGGGATGCTGAGTCAGGGTGAGTTGCGGACAAGGTGGCCGTTAGCAGTTTCTGGTGTTGGGGTGGTCGACGTTTGTGTTCTGCGGACGTGCCCTGGTGCCCCGGGCTGCCGGCCAGGCCGGAGCGGCGCGGAGCTGCGAGGGCCGAACGACGCTGCTTGCAGCTTTAATTAGGCCCGAGCAGCGAAAGCGCTGCGAAGGCCTCTTGTTTTTGCTCTGATTATTTTTTGTTATTCCGTGCCCCCTTTGAACAGCTTTTTGGGGACCTTAACATACCCCAAAACTCACAATATTTTGCAAACTTGTCAGGC
Organism: Nothobranchius furzeri; assembly: GCF_043380555.1. Taxonomy (NCBI): domain Eukaryota; kingdom Metazoa; phylum Chordata; class Actinopteri; order Cyprinodontiformes; family Nothobranchiidae; genus Nothobranchius; species Nothobranchius furzeri. The sequence continues at coordinate 42,566,064 of NC_091748.1, read as the reverse complement.
CTGGTGAAAAATTTGATATTTTAAAGGTCACAAAAAAATCGCAAAGAAAATGGCTGAACAGCGCCCCCTACAAAGTGAAAAAAACCCCTCTCCATAAAGCTTAGTTTATCGTACAGTTATGAAATTTGGTACATTTATAGTACTAAACAGTCCGCACAGAAAAGTCTCTTGCATGCATGGTCAATATCAAACAGGAAGTCGGCCATTTTGGGTTGAAATGGCGATTTTTTGCCGTTTTGGCCCTTTTTAGGGTCCGTTTCTGATTGGATTGCTCGATCATTTTTTGCACGATCGTCTCAAAAATTGTGTAAAATTGCTCAGAAGGGATGGGCGAACAAAATGAGACAAAGATTCTGACTTTTCGTACATGTTGAAGGGGCGGGGCCAGGCCTCGAAGTTTGACTACTCGCCAAAAAATTTTAAATTGCTATAACTTCATAACTGAAAGGAATAGAATTACCAAACTTTCTGTGGTCATTCGTCATCCAGCCACAAAGTAAATTGAATGGTCGGATGATGACATCACACAAGCCCCGCCCCCTCAGGACCAAAAAGGTCAAGTTTTACTGTGAAAGGTCCCAAATTGCCCCATTTCACTTAATCACCACAAACTTGTAGCTGTTAACTCAAGACAAGTGGAGGTTGCTTGGCGTCACTTTATGGGAGTTTTCGGCAGAAGGTGGGGCTGTGGCGGCGCGGCGAAGTCAGGCGTACCGCCATGGCCTTACGTTTGCCTTCCATTTCGTCATTTCTAAAGATATCGTCACGAAACTTGTTGTGAGTGATCCTAGTCCGGCCCCTCAAAAGATCTGATGTGAACATCCGGTGGGCGTGGCCTATTTTCTGAAATAGCGCCCCCTAGGACCATTAAAACTGTCAGCCCCAAGCCATGCTTTGACTGAGGAGTACGAAATTTGGTACACTAATGTGGTGTCTCAGGACCTACAAAAAAGTCTCTTGGAGCCAAGTGCAAAGTTGCACAGGAAGTCGGCCATTTTGGTCCAAGTACGCAATTTAGTGGTTTTCGCACACGTTGTTTGGAGAGTGATGCTCCGTCGCCATTTTCACCAATCTCCTTCAAACTTCTGCCATCTGCTCTTAAGACATAGAGGAAAAAATTCAACCGTCGGATTTTTCAAAAGTTGAAAGGTGTGGGCGTGGCTAAGCCTCAAACTTTGACCTGTCGCCGCGCCACTCTTTTTTTCACAGCTCCCTACTGGACTCCTTTTACCCAATCAGCAGGAGTCTCTGGCAAATAGCAGTAGACAACTTGAGGTCACTTGGTCTCCAGTACTGGAAGGTTTCAAAAAAAGGCAGGGCTTTGGGAGCATGGCGAAAATCGCCATCACGCCATGGAAATACGTTTGCCTCTCATTTCTTCATTTATCGTGATATCATTACGAAACTTCTGGTGAGTGATCCTAGTCTGACCCCAAAGAGACATAGACAGCTGAAATATGCGGGCGTGGCCTAATTTCTGAAATAGCGCCCCCTAGGACCATTTAAACTAATAGCCCCAAGCCATGCTTTGACTGAGGATTACGAAATTTGGTACACTAATGTGGTGTCCCAGGGCCTACAAAAAAGTCTCTTGGAGCCAAGCACAAAATTGCACAGGAAGTCGGCCATTTTGGTCCAAGTACGCGATTTAGTGGTTTTCGCACACGTTGTTCGGAGAGTGATGCTCCGTCGCCCTTTTCACCAATCGCCTTCAAACTTCTGCTATATACTCTTAAGGCATAGGGGAAAAAATTCAACCGTCGGATTTTTCAAAAGTTGAAAGGTGTGGGCGTGGCTAAGCCTCAAACTTTGACCTGTCGCCGCGCCACTCTTTTTTTCACAGCTCCCTACTGGACTCCTTTTACCCAATCAGCAGGAGTCTCTGGCAAATAGCAGTAGACAACTTGAGGTCACTTGGTATCCAGTACTGGAAGGTTTCAAAAAAAGGCGGGGCTTTGGGAGCATGGCGAAAATCGCCATCACGCCATGGAAATACGTTTGCCTCTCATTTCTTCATTTATCGTGATATCGTTACGAAACTTCTGGTGAGTGATCCTAGTCTGACCCCAAAGAGACATAGACAGCTGAAATATGTGGGCGTGGCCTAATTTCTGAAATAGCGCCCCCTAGGACCATTTAAACTAATAGCCCCAAGCCATGCTTTCACTGAGGATTACGAAATTTGGTACACTAATGTGGTGTCCCAGGACCTACAAAAAAGTCTCTTGGAGCCAAGCACAAAATTGCACAGGAAGTCGGCCATTTTGGTCCAAGTACGCGATTTAGTGGTTTTCGCACACGTTGTTTGGAGAGTGATGCTCCGTCGCCCTTTTCACCAATCGCCTTCAAACTTCTGCTATATACTCTTAAGGCATAGGGGAAAAAATTCAACCGTCGGATTTTTCAAAAGTTGAAAGGTGTGGGCGTGGCTAAGCCTCAAACTTTGACCTTTCGCCATTACTTGACTTAATAACTCCCATGTGCATGATCAGATCTTTTTCGAACTTTGTCTGTGTGATCATTGACCATATCTGTAAACAATGACAATGTGGACAGCTGACATCATCTAAGCCCCGCCCCCTGACTAAAGGAAGTTATTATTTTATGCTGAAATGCCCATATTTGTCCCCTCTAATTTAGTCAACATGACACCTAGGTCATGCACTGTCTTCATGATGCTGTAATGGCCATTCAAATCTGATAGCTTTCCAGAAAGGGAGGGGCTTTGATGCCATGGCGAATTCTTGCGTATGCCGTAACCTTACAATTCAATTTAATGGTGAGCTCAGAGGGGATGCTTAGTCAGGGTGAGGTGCGGACTAGGAGGCCATTTGCTGTTTCCGGTGACGGGATGATTGACGTTTCTGTTCTGCCAGACATGCCATGGTGCCCCGGGCTGCCGGCCAGGCCGGAGCGGCGCGGAGCTGCGAGGGCCGAACGACGCTGCTTGCAGCTTTAATTAGGCCCGAGCAGCGAAAGCGCTGCGAAGGCCTCTTGTTTTTGCTCTGTTTATTAGGCCCGAGCAGTGAAGCTGCGAAGGCCTATTGTATCTGCTCCGTTTATTATTTTTTCTTTTTCTTCCGCGTCTTTGGGTGGCCTTTAGGTGGCCTTAGCATATCCAAAAACTCACCAAATTCTGGCCCAATATAGAAAGTGCGTGAAATTTACGTATTTCACTGGCAACGTGAAATTTGGTAAAAAAATGTTTTGACAGCGCCCCCTGGAAAATTAAAAATACCCCTCCGCTTTGACCTTTTTTCATAGTAGAGTTATGAAATTTGGTACACTTGTAGAACTCAACAATACGCACAGAAAAGCCTCTTGCACCCATGGTCAATATCAAACAGGAAGTCGGCCATTTTGGACTAAAGTGGCCATTTTGACCCCGTTTTGGCCATTTCTAGGGTCTATATTTGGTTGAACAGTTTGGTCAATTTTCGCACGATCGTCTCAAAAATAGGGTGCGATCAAACAGAAGCGATGGTCGATTAAAATGAGACAATAAAATTGACTTTTCGTAAATACTGAAGGGGCGGGACCAGGCCTCAAATTTCGAGCACTCGCCAAAAAAATTCAAATTGCTATAATTTCATAAATGAAAGAATCACAGGTAACGTAACTTTCTATGGACAATTGTCATCGCCCCCCGAAGACAAATGAATGGTCGTTTGATGATGTCACATAAGCCCCGCCCCCTCAGTACTTAAAAGGTCAAGTTTTACTGGGAAATTTTCAAAAATTCACCCTTTCAAGTAATCATCCCAAATTTGTAGCAGGTAACTGAAGACAAGTTGGAGTTGCTTGGCGTCACTTTATGGGAGTTTTCTGCAGAAGGCAGGAATGTGGCGGCGCGGCGAAGTCAGGCGTACTGACGTGGCCTTACGTTTGCCTCCCATTTCGTCAATTCTAAAGATATCGCCACAAAATTTCTTGTGAGTGATCCTAGTCTGGCACCCCAAAAAATTTGATGTGAACATCCGGTGGGCGTGGCCTATTTTCTGAAATAGCGCCCCCTAGGACCATTACAACTGTCAGCCCCAAGCCATGCTTTGACTGAGGATTACGAAATTTGGTACACCAATGTGGTGTCTCAGGACCTACAAAAAAGTCTCTTGGAGCCAAGTGCAAAGTCGCACAGGAAGTCGGCCATTTTGGTCCAAGTACTCGATTTAATGGTTTTTGCACACGTTGTTTGGAGAGTGTTGCACCATCGCCCTTTTCACCAATCACCTTCTAACTTCTGCTATACACTCTTAAGACATAGATGAAAAAAATTCAACCGTCGGATTTTAAATAAGTATAAAGGTGTGGGCGTGGCTAAGCCTCAAACTTTGACCTGTCGCCACGCCACTCTTTTTTTTCACAGCTCCCTATTGGAGTCCTTTTAACCAATCACCAGCAATCACTGGCAAATAGCAGCAGACAAGTTCAGGTCACTTGATCTATAGTACTGGTGGGTTTCGAATAAAGGCGGGGCTTTGGGAGCATGGCGAAATTCGCCATCACGCCATGGAAATACGTTTGTCTCTCATTTCTTCAATCATTGTGACATCACCACACAATTTCTGAGGAGTGATCTTACTCTGACCCCTAATAGAATTGGACAGCTGAAGTTTGTGGGCGTGGCCTATTTTCTGAAATAGCGCCCCCTAGGACCATTAAAACTGTCAGCCCCAAGCCACGCTTTGACTGAGGATCACGAAATTTGGCACACTAATGTGGTGTCTCAGGACCTACAAAAAAGTATCTAGGAGCCAAGTGCAATATCGCACAGGAGGTCGGCCATTTTGGTCCAAGTACGCAATTTAGTGGTTTTCGCACACGTTATTAGGAGAATGATGTCTCGTCGTCCTTCCCACTGATCACCTTCAAACTCCTGCTATATACTCTTAAGACATAGAGGAAAAAATTCAACCGTCGGATTTTAAATAAGTATAAAGGTGTGGGCGTGGCTAAGCCTCAAACTTTGACCAGTCGCCAATACGTTACTTGACTTAATAACTCCCATGTGCATGATCAGATCAATTTCAAACTTTGTCTGTGTGATCACTGACCACATCTGAAGACAGTGACAATGTGGACAGCTGACATCACCTAAGCCCCGCCCCCTGACTACAGGAAGTCTACTGTTTTATGGTGAAATGCCCATATTTCTCCCCTCTAATTTAGTCAAGATGACATTAAGGTCATGCACTGTCTTCATGATGTTGTAATGACCATTCAGATCTGATATCTTTTCAGAAAGGGAGGGGCTTTGATGCCATGGCGATTTCTGGCGTGACGCTGTGACCTTACGTTTGACTGTACCTTCCACAAACAGCCTCCGATTTGCCCGAGACTGAACATCACATCACCAGTGTGGTAAAGATAGAGTATCTCCTAGTGGTGAGACATGTAATGGTGGGCTCAGATGGGATGCTGAGTCAGGGTGAGGTGTGGACGAGGAGACTGTTCACGGGTTCTGGTGTCGGGGTGGTTGACTTGCTGTTCCGCCAGACTTGCCCTGGTGCCCCCGGCTGCCTGCCAGGATGGAGAAGCGCGGAGCTGGGTTTGGACAGCGTCAGGGATGGAGCGGAGGGGGTGCGGAAGGAGGGCGAGCAGCTTCGCTGCGAGGGCCGAACGACGCTGCTTGCAGCTTTAATTATTCTTTCTTTTTTTTTATTATTCTCGTGCCCCTTTGAACGGCTTTTTGGGGACCTTAACATACCCCAAAACTCACAATATTTTGCACACTTGTCAGGCCTGGTGAAAAATTTGATATTTTAAAGGTCCCAAAAAAATAGCAAAGAAAATGGCTGAACAGCGCCCCCTACAAAGTGAAAAAAACCCCTCTCCATAAAGCTTAGTTTATCGTACAGTTATGAAATTTGGTACACTTGTAGTACTCAACAGTCCGCACAGAAAAGTCTCTTGCAACCATGGTCAATATCAAACAGGAAGTCGGCCATTTTGGGTTGAAATGGCGATTTTTTGCCGTTTTTAGGGTCCGTTTCTGATTGGATTGCTCGATCATTTTTCGCACGATCGTCTCAAAAATTGTGTAAAATTGCTCAGAAGGGATGGGCGAACAAAATGAGATAAGGATTCTGAGTTTTCGTATATGTTGAAGGGGCGGAGCCAGGCCTCGAAGTTTGACTACTCGCCAAAAATATTTAAATTGCTATAACTTCATAACTGAATGGAATAGAGTTACCAAACTTTCTGTGGTCATTCGTCATCCACCCACAAAGTAAATTGAATGGTCGGATGATGACATCACACAAGCCCCGCCCCCTCAGGACCAAAAAGATCAAGTTTTACTGTGAAAGGTCCCAAATTGCCCCATTTCACTTAATCACCACAAATTTATAGCTGGTAACTCAAGACAAGTGGGGGTTGCTTGGCGTCACTTTATGGGAGTTTTCGGCAGAGGGCGGGGCTGTGGCGGCGCGGCGAATTCAGGCGTACCGCCTTGGCCTTACGTTTGCCTCCCATTTCGTCATTTCCAAAGTTATCGTCACGAAACTTCTTGTGAGTGATCCTAGTCCGGCCCCCCAAAAGATCTGATGTTAACATCTGGTGGGCGTGGCCTATTTTCTGAAATAGCGCCCCCTAGGACCATTAAAACTGTCAGCCCCAAGCCATGCTTTGACTGAGGATTACGAAATTTGGTACACTAATGTGGTGTCTCAGGACCTACAAAAAAGTCTCTTGAAGCCAAGTGCAAAGTCGCACAGGAAGTCGGCCATTTTGGTCCAAGTGCGCGATTTAGTGGTTTTCACACACGTTGTTTGGAGAGTGATACTCCGTCGCCCATTTCACCAATCACTTTCAAACTTCTGCTATATAGTCTTAAGACATAGAGGAAAAAATTCAACCGTCGGATTTTAAATAAGTATAAAGGTGTGGGCGTGGCTAAGCCTCAAACTTTGACCTTTCGCCACGCCACTCTTTTTTTCACAGCTCCTTATTGGACTCCTTTTACCCAATCACCAGGAATCTCTGGTAAATAGCAGCAGGCAAGTTGAGGTCACTTGGTCTCCAGTACTGGAAGGTTTTGAAAAAAGGCGGGGCTTTGGGAGCATGGCGAAATTCGCCATCACGCCATGGAAATACGTTTGCCTCTCATTTCTTCATTTATCGTGATATCACCTCGACCATTGTTGTGAGTGATCCTAGTCTGACCCCCAATAGAAAAGGTCAGCTTAAGTTTGTGGGCGTGGCCTATTTTCTGTATTAGCGCCCCCTAGGACCATTAAAACTGTCAGCCCCAAGCCATGCTTTGACTGAGGATTACGAAATTTGGTACACTAATGTGGTGTCTCAGGACCTACAAAAAAGTCTCTTGGAGCCAAGTGCAAAGTCGCACAGGAAGTCGGCCATTTTGGTCCAAGTACTCGATTTAGTGGTTTTCACACACGTTGTTTGGAGAGTGATGCTCCGTCGCCCTTTTCACCAATCGCCTTCGAGCTTCTGCTATATACTCTTAAGACATAGAGGAAAAAATTCAACCGTCGGATTTTAAATAAGTATAAAGGTGTGGGCGTGGCTAAGCCTCAAACTTTGACCTTTCGCCACGCCACTCTTTTTTTCACAGCTCCCTATTGGACTCCTTTTACCCAATCACCTGGAATCTCTGGTAAATAGCAGCTGACAAGTTGAGGTCACTTGGTCTACAGTACTGGCAGGTTTTGAAAAAAGGCGGGGCTTTGGGAGCATGGCGAAATTCGCCATCACGCCATGGCAATATGTTTGCCTCTCATTTCTTCAATTATCGTGACATCGCCACAAAATGTCTGGTGAGTGATCCTAGTCTGACCCCCAATAGAAATGGGCATCTGAGATTTGTGGGCGTGGCCTATATTCTGAAATAGCGCCCCCTAGGACCATTAAAACTGTCAGCCCCAAGACAAGGTTTGACTGAGGATTACGAAAATTGGTACACTCATGTAGGGTCTCTGGCCCTACAAAAAAGTCTCTTGGAGCCAAGCGCAATTTCGCACAGGAGGTCGGCCATTTTGGTCCAAGTACTCGATTTAGTGGTTTTCGCACACGTTGTTTGGACATTGATGGCCCGTTGCCCTTTACACCGATCACCTTCAAACTTATGCTATGTACTTTTAAGTCAAAGGGGAAAAAATTCAACCGTCGGATTTTAAATAAGTATAAAGGTGTGGGCGTGGCTAAGCCTCAAACTTTGACCTTTCGCCATGACATTACTTGACTTAATAACTCCCATGTGCATGATCAGATCTAATTCAAACTTTGTCTGTGTGATCACTGACCACATCTCAAGACAAAGACAATGTGGACAGCTGACATCACCTAAGCCCCGCCCCCTGACAACAGGAAGTCTATTGTTTTATGGTGAAATGCCCATATTTGTCCCCTCTAATTTAATGAAAATGACACTCGGGTCATACAGTGTCTTCATGATGTTTTAAAGACCATTCAGATCTGATAGCTTTCCAGAAAGGGAGGGGCTTTGATGTCATGGTGAATGCTGGCGTGACGCCATGACCTTACATTTGACTGTAACTTCCACAAACGGCCTCCGATTTGCCCGAAACTGAATATGGCAATGAACAATCATGCCCTTTAGCCAATGAGGCACAAACGGTTGGTGAATGTTATATAATGTCACCAAAGCTGACCTCAATGGGACTTTTCTGTAGTTGGTCACAGCGCCACCTAGATAACGTTATCCTTCGATAACTTTAAAAAACATGGTCAGAATAGCATTAAAGTTGGTCACTGTCATCACACCACCAGTGTGGTAAAGATAGAGGATTCCCTAGTGGTGAGACATAAAATATAATGGTGGGCTCAAAGGGGATGCTGAGTCAGGGTGAGTTGCGGACAAGGTGGCCGTTAGCAGTTTCTGGTGTTGGGGTGGTCGACGTTTGTGTTCTGCGGACGTGCCCTGGTGCCCCGGGCTGCCGGCCAGGCCGGAGCGGCGCGGAGCTGCGAGGGCCGAACGACGCTGCTTGCAGCTTTAATTATTTTTTATTATTCTTAGCCCGCTTTGAACGGCTTTTTGGGGACCTTAACATACCCCAAAACTCACAATATTTTGCAAACTTGTCAGGCCTGGTGAAAAATTTGATATTTTAAAGGTCCCAAAAAAATCGCAAAGAAATTGGCTGAACAGCGCCCCCTAGAAAGTGAAAAAAAGCCCTCTCCATAAAGCTTACTTTATCGTACAGTTATGAAATTTGGTACGCTTGTAGTACTCAATAGTCCGCACAGAAAAGTCTCTTGCAAGCATGGTCAATATCAAACAGGAAGTCGGCCATTTTGGGTTGAAATGGCGATTTTTTGCCGTTTTTGCCGTTTTTAGGGTCCGTTTCTGATTGGATTGCTCGATCATTTTTCGCACGATCATCTCAAAAATTGTGTAAAATTGCTAAGAAGGGATGGGCGAACAAAGTGAGATGAGAATTCTGAGTTTTCGTATATGTTGAAGGGGCGGGGCCAGGCCTCGAAGTTTGACTACTCGCCAAAAATATTTAAATTGCTATAACTTCATAACTGAATGGAATAGAGTTACCAAACTTTCTGTGGTCATTCGTCATCCACCCACAAAGTAAATTGAATGGTCGGATGATGACATCACACAAGCCCCGCCCCCTCAGGACCAAAAAGATCAAGTTTTACTGTGAAAGGTCCCAAATTGCCCCATTTCACTTAATCACCACAAATTTGTAGCTGGTAACTCAAGACAAGTGGGGGTTGCTTGGCGTCACTTTATGGGAGTTTTCGGCAGAGGGCGGGGCTGCGGCGGCGCGGCGAATTCAGGCGTACCGCCGTGGCCTTACGTTTGCCTCCCATTTCGTCATTTCCAAAGATATCGTCACGAAACTTCTTGTGAGTGATCCTAGTCCGGCCCCCCAAAAGATCTGGTGTGAACATCTGGTGGGCGTGGCCTATTTTCTGAAATAGCGCCCCCTAGGACCATTAAAACTGTCAGCCCCAAGCCATGCTTTGACTGAGGATTACGAAATTTGGTACACTAATGTGGTGTCTCAGGACCTACAAAAAAGTCTCTTGGAGCCAAGTGCAAAGTCGCACAGGAAGTCGGCCATTTTGGTCCAAGTGCGCGATTTAGTGGTTTTCACACACGTTGTTTGGAGAGTGATACTCCGTCGCCCTTTTCACCAATCACTTTCAAACTTCTGCTATATAGTCTTAAGACATAGAGGAAAAAATTCAACCGTCGGATTTTAAATAAGTATAAAGGTGTGGGCGTGGCTAAGCCTCAAACTTTGACCTTTCGCCACGCCACTCTTTTTTTCACAGCTCCTTATTGGACTCCTTTTACCCAATCACCAGGAATCTCTGGTAAATAGCAGCAGGCAAGTTGAGGTCACTTGGTCTCCAGTACTGGAAGGTTTTGAAAAAAGGCGGGGCTTTGGGAGCATGGCGAAATTCGCCATCACGCCATGGAAATACGTTTGCCTCTCATTTCTTCATTTATCGTGATATCACCTCGACCATTGTTGTGAGTGATCCTAGTCTGACCCCCAATAGAAAAGGTCAGCTTAAGTTTGTGGGCGTGGCCTATGTTCTGTATTAGCGCCCCCTAGGACCATTAAAACTGTCAGCCCCAAGCCATGCTTTGACTGAGGATTACGAAATTTGGTACACTAATGTGGTGTCTCAGGACCTACAAAAAAGTCTCTTGGAGCCAAGTGCAAAGTCGCACAGGAAGTCGGCCATTTTGGTCCAAGTGCGCGATTTAGTGGTTTTCACACACGTTGTTTGGAGAGTGATGCTCCGTCGCCCTTTTCACCAATCGCCTTCGAGCTTCTGCTATATACTCTTAAGACATAGAGGAAAAAATTCAACCGTCGGATTTTAAATAAGTATAAAGGTGTGGGCGTGGCTAAGCCTCAAACTTTGACCTTTCGCCACGCCACTCTTTTTTTCACAGCTCCCTATTGGACTCCTTTTACCCAATCACCTGGAATCTCTGGTAAATAGCAGCTGACAAGTTGAGGTCACTTGGTCTACAGTACTGGCAGGTTTTGAAAAAAGGCGGGGCTTTGGGAGCATGGCGAAATTCGCCATCACGCCATGGCAATACGTTTGCCTCTCATTTCTTCAATTATCGTGACATCGCCACAAAATGTCTGGTGAGTGATCCTAGTCTGACCCCCAATAGAAATGGGCATCTGAGATTTGTGGGCGTGGCCTATATTCTGAAATAGCGCCCCCTAGGACCATTAAAACTGTCAGCCCCAAGACAAGGTTTGACTGAGGATTGCGAAAATTGGTACACTCATGTAGGGTCTCTGGCCCTACAAAAAAGTCTCTTGGAGCCAAGCGCAATTTCGCACAGGAGGTCGGCCATTTTGGTCCAAGTACTCGATTTAGTGGTTTTCGCACACGTTGTTTGGACATTGATGGGCTGTTGCCCTTTACACCGATCACCTTCAAACTTATGCTATGTACTTTTAAGTCAAAGGGGAAAAAATTCAACCGTCGGATTTTAAATAAGTATAAAGGTGTGGGCGTGGCTAAGCCTCAAACTTTGACCTTTCGCCATGACATTACTTGACTTAATAACTCCCATGTGCATGATCAGATCTAATTCAAACTTTGTCTGTGTGATCACTGACCACATCTCAAGACAACGACAATGTGGACAGCTGACATCACCTAAGCCCCGCCCCCTGACAACAGGAAGTCTATTGTTTTATGGTGAAATGCCCATATTTGTCCCCTCTAATTTAATGAAAATGACACTCAGGTCATACAGTGTCTTCATGATGTTTTAAAGACCATTCAGATCTGATAGCTTTCCAGAAAGGGAGGGGCTTTGATGCCATGGTGAATGCTGGCGTGACGCCATGACCTTACATTTGACTGTAACTTCCACAAACGGCCTCCGATTTGCCCGAAACTGAATATGGCAATGAACAATCATGCCCTTTAGCCAATGAGGCACAAACGGTTGGTGAATGTTATATAATGTCACCAAAGCTGACCTCAATGGGACTTTTCTGTAGTTGGTCACAGCGCCACCTAGATAACGTTATCCTTCGATAACTTTAAAAAACATGGTCAGAATAGCATTAAAGTTGGTCACTGTCATCACACCACCAGTGTGGTAAAGATAGAGGATTCCCTAGTGGTGAGACATAAAATATAATGGTGGGCTCAAAGGGGATGCTGAGTCAGGGTGAGTTGTGGACAAGGTGGCCATTAGCAGTTTCTGGTGTTGGGGTGGTCGACGTTTGTGTTCTGCGGACGTGCCCTGGTGCCCCGGGCTGCCGGCCAGGCCGGAGCGGCGCGGAGCTGCGAGGGCCGAACGACGCTGCTTGCAGCTTTAATTATTATTTTTCTTGATTTATTATTCCGGTGCCGCTTTGAATGGCTTTTTGGGGACCTTAACATACCCCAAAACTCACAATATTTTGCACAGTTGTCAAGCCTGGTGAAAAATTTGATATTTTAAAGGTCCCAAAATAATCGCAAAGAAAATGGCTGAACAGCGCCCCCTACAAAATGAAAAAAAAACCTCTCCATTGAGCTTAGTTTACCGTACAGTTTTGAAATTTGGTACACTTATAGTACTCAACTGTCCGCACAGAAAAGTCTCTTGCAAGCATGGTCAATATCAAACAGGAAGTCGGCCATTTTGGGTTGAAATGGCGATTTTTTGCCGTTTTTGCCGTTTTTAGGGTCCGTTTCTGATTGGATTGCTCGATCATTTTTTGCACAATCCTCTTAAAAATTGTATACAATTGCTCAGAAGAGATGGGCGAACAAAAAGAGACAATAAAATTGACTTTTCGTAAATGCTGAATGGGCGGGGCCAGGCCTCGAAGTTTGACTACTCGCCAAAAAAAATTAAATTGCTATAACTTCATAAATGAATGGAATAGAGTTACCAAACTTTCTGTGGTCATTCGTCATCCACCCACAAAGTAAATTGAATGGTCGGATGATGACATCACACAAGCCCCGCCCCCTCAGGACCAAAAAGATCAAGTTTTACTGTGAAAGGTCCCAAATTGCCCCATTTCACTTAATCACCACAAATTTGTAGCTGGTAACTCAAGACAAGTGGGGGTTGCTTAGAGTCACTTTATGGGAGTTTTCGGCAGAGGGCGGGGCTGTGGCGGCGCGGCGAATTCAGGCGTACCGCCGTGGCCTTACGTTTGCCTCCCATTTCGTCATTTCCAAAGATATCGTCACGAAACTTCTTGTGAGTGATCCTAGTCCAGCCCCCCAAAAGATCTGATGTGAATATCTGGTGGGCGTGGCCTATTTTCTGAAATAGCGCCCCCTAGGACCATTAAAACTGTCAGCCCCAAGCCATGCTTTGACTGAGGTTTACGAAATTTGGTACACTAATGTGGTGTCTCAGGACCTACAAAAAAGTCTCTTGGAGCCAAGTGCAAAGTCGCACAGGAAGTCGGCCATTTTGGTCCAAGTGCGCGATTTAGTGGTTTTCACACACGTTGTTTGGAGAGTGATACTCCGTCGCCCTTTTCACCAATAACTTTCAAACTTCTGCTATATAGTCTTAAGACATAGAGGAAAAAATTCAACCGTCGGATTTTAAATAAGTATAAAGGTGTGGGCGTGGCTAAGCCTCAAACTTTGACCTTTCGCCACGCCACTCTTTTTTTCACAGCTCCCTATTGGACTCCTTTTACCCAATCACCAGGAATCTCTGGTAAATAGCAGCAGGCAAGTTGAGGTCACTTGGTCTCCAGTACTGGAAGGTTTTGAAAAAAGGCGGGGCTTTGGGAGCATGGCGAAATTCGCCATCACGCCATGGAAATACGTTTGCCTCTCATTTCTTCATTTATCGTGATATCACCTCGACCATTGTTGTGAGTGATCCTAGTCTGACCCCCAATAGAAAAGGTCAGCTTAAGTTTGTGGGCGTGGCCTATTTTCTGTATTAGCGCCCCCTAGGACCATTAAAACTGTCAGCCCCAAGCCATGCTTTGACTGAGGATTACAAAATTTTGTACACTAATGTGGTGTCTCAGGACCTACAAAAAAGTCTCCTGGAGCCAAGTGCAAAGTCGCACAGGAAGTCGGCCATTTTGGTCCAAGTGCGCAATTTAGTGGTTTTCACACACGTTGTTTGGAGAGTGATGCTCCGTCGCCCTTTTCACCAATCGCCTTCAAGCTTCTGCTATATACTCTTAAGACATAGAGGAAAAAATTCAACCGTCGGATTTTAAATAAGTATAAAGGTGTGGGCGTGGCTAAGCCTCAAACTTTGACCTTTCGCCACGCCACTCTTTTTTTCACAGCTCCCTATTGGACTCCTTTTACCCAATCACCTGGAATATCTTGTAAATAGCAGCTGACAAGTTGAGGTCACTTGGTTTACAGTACTGGCAGGTTTTGAAAAAAGGCGGGGCTTTGGGAGCATGGCGAAATTCTCCATCACGCCATGGCAATACGTTTGCCTCTCATTTCTTCAATTATCGTGACATCGCCACAAAATGTCTGGTGAGTGATCCTAGTCTGACCCCCAATAGAAATGGGCATCTGAGATTTGTGGGCGTGGCCTATATTCTGAAATAGCGCCCCCTAGGACCATTAAAACTGTCAGCCCCAAGACAAGGTTTGACTGAGGATTACGAAAATTGGTACACTCATGTAGGGTCTCCGGACCTACAAAAAAGTATCTTGGAGCCAAGCGCAATTTCGCACAGGAGGTCGGCCATTTTGGTCCAAGTTCTCGATTTAGTGGTTTTCGCACACGTTGTTTGGACATTGATGGCCCGTTGCCCTTTACATCGATCACCTTCAAACTTATGCTATGTACTTTTAAGTCAAAGGGGAAAAAATTCAACCGTCGGATTTTAAATAAGTATAAAGGTGTGGGCGTGGCTAAGCCTCAAACTTTGACCTTTCGCCATGACATTACTTGACTTAATAACTCCCATGTGCATGATCAGATCTAATTCAAACTTTGTCTGTGTGATCACTGACCACATCTCAAGACAACGACAATGTGGACAGCTGACATCACCTAAGCCCCGCCCCCTGACAACAGGAAGTCTATTGTTTTATGGTGAAATGCCCATATTTGTCCCCTCTAATTTAGTGAAAATGACACTCAGGTCATACAGTGTCTTCATGATGTTTTAAAGACCATTCAGATCTGATAGCTTTCCAGAAAGGGAGGGGCTTTGATGCCATGGTGAATGCTGGCGTGACGCCATGACCTTACATTTGACTGTAACTTCCACAAACGGCCTCCGATTTGCCCGAAACTGAATATGGCAATGAACAATCATGCCCTTTAGCCAATGAGGCACAAACGGTTGGTGAATGTTATATAATGTCACCAAAGCTGACCTCAATGGGACTTTTCTGTAGTTGGTCACAGCGCCACCTAGATAACGTTATCCTTCGATAACTTTAAAAAACATGGTCAGAATAGCATTAAAGTTGGTCACTGTCATCACACCACCAGTGTGGTAAAGATAGAGGATTCCCTAGTGGTGAGACATAAAATATAATGGTGGGCTCAAAGGGGATGCTGAGTCAGGGTGAGTTGCGGACAAGGTGGCCGTTAGCAGTTTCTGGTGTTGGGGTGGTCGACGTTTGTGTTCTGCGGACGTGCCCTGGTGCCCCGGGCTGCCGGCCAGGCAGGAGCGGTGCAGAGCTGCGAGGGCCGAACGACGCTGCTTGCAGCTTTAATTAGGCCAGAGCAGCAAAGCGCTGCGAAGGCCTCTTGTTTTTACTCTGTTTATTAGGCCCGAGCAGCGAAAGCGCTGCGAAGGCCTCTTGTTTTTGCTCTGTTTATTCTTTCTTTTTAGGCCCGAGCAGCGAAAGCGCTGCGAAGGCCTCTTGTTTTTGCTCTGATTATTTTTTGTTATTCCGTGCCCCCTTTGAACAGCTTTTTGGGGACCTTAACATACCCCAAAACTCACAATATTTTGCAAACTTGTCAGGCCTGGTGAAAAATTTGATATTTTAAAGGTCACAAAAAATCGCAAAGAAAATGGCTGAACAGCGCCCCCTACAAAGTGAAAAAAAACCCTCTCCATAAAGCTTAGTTTATCGTACAGTTATGAAATTTGGTACATTTATAGTACTAAACAGTCCGCACAGAAAAGTCTCTTGCATGCATGGTCAATATCAAACAGGAAGTCGGCCATTTTGGGTTGAAATGGCGATTTTTTGCCGTTTTGGCCCTTTTTAGGGTCCGTTTCTGATTGGATTGCTCGATCATTTTTTGCACGATCGTCTCAAAAATTGTGTAAAATTGCTCAGAAGGGATGGGCGAACAAAATGAGACAAAGATTCTGACTTTTCGTACATGTTGAAGGGGCGGGGCCAGGCCTCGAAGTTTGACTACTCGCCAAAAAATTTTAAATTGCTATAACTTCATAACTGAAAGGAATAGAATTATCAAACTTTCTGTGGTCATTCGTCATCCAGCCACAAAGTAAATTGAATGGTCGGATGATGACATCACACAAGCCCCGCCCCCTCAGGACCAAAAAGGTCAAGTTTTACTGTGAAAGGTCCCAAATTGCCCCATTTCACTTAATCACCACAAACTTGTAGCTGTTAACTCAAGACAAGTGGAGGTTGCTTGGCGTCACTTTATGGGAGTTTTCGGCAGAAGGTGGGGCTGTGGCGGCGCGGCGAAGTCAGGCGTACCGCCATGGCCTTACGTTTGCCTTCCATTTCGTCATTTCTAAAGATATCATCACGAAACTTGTTGTGAGTGATCCTAGTCCGGCCCCTCAAAAGATCTGATGTGAACATCCGGTGGGCGTGGCCTATTTTCTGAAATAGCGCCCCCTAGGACCATTAAAACTGTCAGCCCCAAGCCATGCTTTGACTGAGGAGTACGAAATTTGGTACACTAATGTGGTGTCTCAGGACCTACAAAAAAGTCTCTTGGAGCCAAGTGCAAAGTTGCACAGGAAGTCGGCCATTTTGGTCCAAGTACGCAATTTAGTGGTTTTCGCACACGTTGTTTGGAGAGTGATGCTCCGTCGCCATTTTCACCAATCTCCTTCAAACTTCTGCCATCTGCTCTTAAGACATAGAGGAAAAAATTCAACCGTCGGATTTTTCAAAAGTTGAAAGGTGTGGGCGTGGCTAAGCCTCAAACTTTGACCTGTCGCCGCGCCACTCTTTTTTTCACAGCTCCCTACTGGACTCCTTTTACCCAATCAGCAGGAGTCTCTGGCAAATAGCAGTAGACAACTTGAGGTCACTTGGTCTCCAGTACTGGAAGGTTTCAAAAAAAGGCAGGGCTTTGGGAGCATGGCGAAAATCGCCATCACGCCATGGAAATACGTTTGCCTCTCATTTCTTCATTTATCGTGATATCATTACGAAACTTCTGGTGAGTGATCCTAGTCTGACCCCAAAGAGACATAGACAGCTGAAATATGTGGGCGTGGCCTAATTTCTGAAATAGCGCCCCCTAGGACCATTTAAACTAATAGCCCCAAGCCATGCTTTGACTGAGGATTACGAAATTTGGTACACTAATGTGGTGTCCCAGGGCCTACAAAAAAGTCTCTTGGAGCCAAGCACAAAATTGCACAGGAAGTCGGCCATTTTGGTCCAAGTACGCGATTTAGTGGTTTTCGCACACGTTGTTTGGAGAGTGATGCTCCGTCGCCCTTTTCACCAATCGCCTTCAAACTTCTGCTATATACTCTTAAGGCATAGGGGAAAAAATTCAACCGTCGGATTTTTCAAAAGTTGAAAGGTGTGGGCGTGGCTAAGCCTCAAACTTTGACCTGTCGCCGCGCCACTCTTTTTTTCACAGCTCCCTACTGGACTCCTTTTACCCAATCAGCAGGAGTCTCTGGCAAATAGCAGTAGACAACTTGAGGTCACTTGGTATCCAGTACTGGAAGGTTTCAAAAAAAGGCGGGGCTTTGGGAGCATGGCGAAAATCGCCATCACGCCATGGAAATACGTTTGCCTCTCATTTCTTCATTTATCGTGATATCGTTACGAAACTTCTGGTGAGTGATCCTAGTCTGACCCCAAAGAGACATAGACAGCTGAAATATGTGGGCGTGGCCTAATTTCTGAAATAGCGCCCCCTAGGACCATTTAAACTAATAGCCCCAAGCCATGCTTTCACTGAGGATTACGAAATTTGGTACACTAATGTGGTGTCCCAGGACCTACAAAAAAGTCTCTTTTAGCCAAGCACAAAATTGCACAGGAAGTCGGCCATTTTGGTCCAAGTACGCGATTTAGTGGTTTTCGCACACGTTGTTTGGAGAGTGATGCTCCGTCGCCCTTTTCACCAATCGCCTTCAAACTTCTGCTATATACTCTTAAGGCATAGGGGAAAAAATTCAACCGTCGGATTTTTCAAAAGTTGAAAGGTGTGGGCGTGGCTAAGCCTCAAACTTTGACCTTTCGCCATTACTTGACTTAATAACTCCCATGTGCATGATCAGATCTTTTTCGAACTTTGTCTGTGTGATCATTGACCATATCTGTAAACAATGACAATGTGGACAGCTGACATCATCTAAGCCCCGCCCCCTGACTAAAGGAAGTTATTATTTTATGCTGAAATGCCCATATTTGTCCCCTCTAATTTAGTCAACATGACACCTAGGTCATGCACTGTCTTCATGATGCTGTAATGGCCATTCAAATCTGATAGCTTTCCAGAAAGGGAGGGGCTTTGATGCCATGGCGAATTCTTGCGTATGCCGTAACCTTACAATTCAATTTAATGGTGAGCTCAGAGGGGATGCTTAGTCAGGGTGAGGTGCGGACTAGGAGGCCATTTGCTGTTTCCGGTGACGGGATGATTGACGTTTCTGTTCTGCCAGACATGCCCTGGTGCCCCGGGCTGCCGGCCAGGCCGGAGCGGCGCGGAGCTGCGAGGGCCGAACGACGCTGCTTGCAGCTTTAATTAGGCCCGAGCAGCGAAAGCGCTGCGAAGGCCTCTTGTTTTTGCTCTGTTTATTATTATTTTTTTTATTTATTATTCCGGTGCCGCTTTGACTGGCTTTTTGGGGACCTTAACATACCCCAAAACTCACAATATTTTGCATACTTGTCAGGCCTGGTGAAAAATTTGATATTTTAAAGGTCCCAAAAAAATTGCTGAGAAATTGGCTGAACAGCGCCCCCTAGAAAATGAAAAAAAACCCTCTCCATAAAGCTTAGTTTATCGTACCGTTATGAAATTTGGTACACTTATAGTACTCAATAGTCCGCACAGAAAAGTCTCTTGCAAGCATGGTCAATATCAAACAGGAAGTCGGCCATTTTGGGTTGAAAACGCGATTTTTTGCCGTTTTGGCCGTTTTTAGGGTCCGTTTCTGATTGGATTGCTCGATCATTTTTTGCACGATCATCTCAAAAATTCTGTAAAATTGCTCAGAAGAGATGGGCGAACAAAATGAGACAATAAAATTGACTTTTCGTAAATACTGAAGGGGCGGGGCCAGGCCTCGAAGTTTGACTACTCGCCAAAAATTTTTAAATTGCTATAACTTCATAACTGAATGGAATAGAGTTACCAAACTTTCTGTGGTCATTCGTCATCACCTCACAAAGTAAATTGAATGGTCACATGATGACATCACACAAGCCCCGCCCCCTCAGGACCAAAAAGGTTAAGTTTTACTGTGAAAGGTCCCAAATTGCCCCATTTCACTAAATCACCACAAATTTGTAGCTGGTAACTCA
Source organism: Nothobranchius furzeri (assembly GCF_043380555.1). Lineage (NCBI taxonomy): Eukaryota > Metazoa > Chordata > Actinopteri > Cyprinodontiformes > Nothobranchiidae > Nothobranchius > Nothobranchius furzeri. Next base: position 42,546,408 of record NC_091748.1, on the reverse strand, counting down.
AGACAAGTGGGGGTTGCTTGGTGTCACATTATGTGAGTTTTCGGCAGAGGGCGGGGCTGTGGCGGCGCGGCGAAGTCAGGCGTACCGCCGTGGCCTTACGTTTGCCTCCCATTTCGTCATTTCTAAAGATATCATCACGAAACTTCTTGTGAGTGATCCTAGTCTGGCCCCCTAAAAGATCTGATGTGAACATCCGGTGGGCGTGGCCTATTTTCTGAAATAGCGCCCCCTAGGACGATTAAAACTGTCAGCCCCAAGCCATGCTTTGACTGAGGATTACGAAATTTGGTACACTAATGTGGTGTCTCAGGACCTACAAAAAAGTCTCTTGGAGCCAAGCACAAAGTCGCACAGGAAGTCGGCCATTTTGGTCCAAGTACTCGAATTAGTGGTTTTCGCACACGTTGTTTGGAGAGTGATGCTCCGTCTCCCTTTTCACCAATCTCCTTGAAACGTCTGCTATATACTCTTAAGACAAAGAGGAAAAAATTCAACCGTCGGATTTTTCAAAAGTTTAACGGTGTGGGCGTGGCTAAGCCTCAAACTTTGACCTGTCGCCACGCCACTCTTTTTTTCACAGCTCCCTACTGGACTCCTTTTACCCAATCAGCAGGAATCTCTGGAAAACAGCAGTAGACAACTTGAGGTCACTTGGTATCCAGTACTGGCAGGTTTCAAAAAAAGGCGGGGCTTCAGGAGCATGGCGAAAATCGCCATCACGCCATGGAAGTATGTTTGCCTCTCATTTCTTCAGTTATCGTGATATTGCTACGAAACTTCTGGTGCGTGATCCTAGTCTGACCCCCAAGCGACATAGACATCTGAAATTTGTGGGCGTGGCCTAACTTCTGAAATAGCGCCCCCTAGGACCATTTAAACTAATAGCCCCAAGCTATGCTTTGACTGAGGATTACGAAATTTGGTACACTAATGTGGTGTCTCAGGACCTACAAAAAAGTCTCTTGGAGCCAAGTGCAAAGTCGTACAGGAAGTCGGCCGTTTTGGTCCAAGTACTCGATTTAGTGGTTTTCGCAGGCATTGTTTGGAGTATTATGCCCCATCGTCCTTTTCACCAATTGCCTTCAAACTTCTGCTATATCCTCTTAAGACATAGGGAAAAAAATTCAACCGTCTGATTTTTCAAAAGTTGAAAGGTGTGGGCGTGGCTAAGCCTCAAACTTTGACCTTTCGCCATTACATTTCTTGACAATAACTCCCATGTGCATGATCAGATCTATATCAAACTTTGTCTGTGTGATCACTGACCACATCTAAAGATAATGACAATGTGGACAGCTGACATCCCCTAAGTCCCGCCCCCTACTACAGGAAGTCTATTGTTTTATGGTGAAATGCCCATATTTGTCAAGATCTGAAAGCTTTCCAGTGCACCAAGATAAGTTTAACCTACAATAACTTCAAACAGCGTGGTCAGAAAAGCATTACAGTTGGTCTGTGTCATCACACCACCAGAGTCGTAAAGGTAGAGTATGCCCTAGTTGTGAGACGTGTAATATAATGGTGTGCTCAGAGGGGATGCTGAGTCAGGGTGAGATGCGGATGAGGTGATCGCTTGCGGTTTCTGGTTTTGGGGTGGTCGACGTTTCTGTTCCGTGGACGTGCCCTGGTGCCCCGGGCTGCCAGCGAGGCCGGAGCGGCGCAGAGCTGCGAGGGCCGAACGACGCTGCTTGCAGCTTTAATTATTTATTATTCTTAGCCCGCTTTGAATGGCTTTTTGGGGACCTTACCATACCCCAAAACTCACAATATTTTGCAGACATGTCAGGCCTGGTGAAAAATTTGATATTTTAAAGGTCCCCAAAAAATCGCAAAGAAAATGGCTGAACAGCGCCCCCTAGAAAGTGAAAAAAAACCCTCTCCATAAAGCTTAGTTTATCGTACAGTTATGAAATTTGGTACACTTGTAGTACTCAACAGTCCGCACAGAAAAGTCTCTTGCAAGCATGGTCAATATCAAACAGGAAGTCGGCCATTTTGGGTTGAAATGGCGATTTTTAGCCGTTTTTGCCGTTTTTAGGGTCCGTTTCTGATTGGATTGCTCGATCATTTTTCGCACGATCAACTCAAAAATTGTGTAAAATTGCTCATAAGGGATGGGCGAACAAAATGAGACAAGGATTCTGACTTTTCGTGTATGCTGAAGGGGCGGGGCCAGGCCTCGAAGTTTGACTACTCGCCAAAAAATTTTAAATTGCTATAACTTAATAACTGAAAGGAATAGAATTACCAAACTTTCTGTGGTCATTCGTCATCCTGCCACAAAGTAATTTGAATGGTCGGATGATGACATCACACTAGCCCCGCCCCCTCAGGACCAAAAAGGTCAAGTTTTACTGTGAAAGGTCCCAAATTGCCCCATTTCACTTAATCACCACAAACTTGTAGCTGGTAACTCAAGACAAGTGGAGGTTGCTTGGCGTCACTTTATGGGAGTTTTCGGCAGAAGGCGGGGCTGTGGCGGCGCGGCGAAGTCAGGCGTACCGCCGTGGCCTTACGTTTGCCTTCCATTTCGTCATTTCTAAAGATATCGTCACGAAACTTGTTGTGAGTGATCCTAGTCCGGCCCCTCAAACAATCTGATGTGAACATCCGGTGGGCGTGGCCTATTTTCTGAAATAGCGCCCCCTAGGACCATTAAAACTGTCAGCCCCAAGCCATGCTTTGAATGAGGAGTACGAAATTTGGTACACTAATGTGGTGTCTCAGGACCTACAAAAAAGTCTCTTGGAGCCAAGTGCAAAGTTGCACAGGAAGTCGGCCATTTTGGTCCAAGTACGCAATTTAGTGGTTTTTGCACACGTTGTTTGGAGAGTGATGCTCCGTCGCCATTTTCACCAATCTCCTTCAAACTTCTGCCATCTGCTCTTAAGACATAGAGGAAAAAATTCAACCGTCGGATTTTTCAAAAGTTGAAAGGTGTGGGCGTGGCTAAGCCTCAAACTTTGACCTGTCGCCGCACCACTCTTTTTTTCACAGCTCCCTACTGGACTCCTTTTACCCAATCAGCAGGAGTCTCTGGCAAATAGCAGTAGACAACTTGAGGTCACTTGGTATCCAGTACTGGAAGGTTTCAAAAAAAGGCAGGGCTTTGGGAGCATGGCGAAAATCGCCATCACGCCATGGAAATACGTTTGCCTCTCATTTCTTCATTTATCGTGATATCGTTACGAAACTTCTTGTGAGTGATCCTAGTCTGACCACAAAGAGACATAGACAGCTGAAATATGTGGGCGTGGCCTAATTTCTGAAATAGCGCCCCCTAGGACCATTTAAACTAATAGCCCCAAGCCATGCTTTGACTGAGGATTACGAAATTTGGTACACTAATGTGGTGTCCCAGGACCTACAAAAAAGTCTCTTGGAGCCAATCACAAAATTGCACAGGAAGTCGGCCATTTTGGTCCAAGTACGCGATTTAGTGGTTTTCGCACACGTTGTTTGGAGAGTGATGCTCCGTCGCCCTTTTCACCAATCGCCTTCAAACTTCTGCTATATACTCTTAAGGCATAGGGGAAAAAATTCAACCGTCGGATTTTTCAAAAGTTGAAAGGTGTGGGCGTGGCTAAGCCTCAAACTTTGACCTGTCGCCGCGCCACTCTTTTTTTCACAGCTCCCTACTGGACTCCTTTTACCCAATCAGCAGGAGTCTCTGGCAAATAGCAGTAGACAACTTGAGGTCACTTGGTATCCAGTACTGGAAGGTTTCAAAAAAAGGCGGGGCTTTGGGAGCATGGCGAAAATCGCCATCACGCCATGGAAATACGTTTGCCTCTCATTTCTTCATTTATCGTGATATTGTTACGAAACTTCTGGTGAGTGATCCTAGTCTGACCCCAAAGAGACATAGACAGCTGAAATATGTGGGCGTGGCCTAATTTCTGAAATAGTGCCCCCTAGGACCATTTAAACTATTAGCCCCAAGCCATGCTTTCACTGAGGATTACGAAATTTGGTACACTAATGTGGTGTCCCAGGACCTACAAAAAAGTCTCTTGGAGCCAAGTGCAAAGTCGCACAGGAAGTCGGCCATTTTGGTCCAAGTGCGCGATTTAGTGGTTTTCGCACACGTTGTTTGGAGAGTGATGCTCCGTCGCCCTTCTGACCAATCTCCTTCAAACTTCTGCTATATACTCTTAAGACATAGGGGAAAAAATTCAACCGTCGGATTTTTCAAAAGTTGAAAGGTGTGGGCGTGGCTAAGCCTCAAACTTTGACCTGTCGCCACGCCACTCTTTTTTTCACAGCTCCCTACTGGACTCCTTTTACCCAAACACCAGGATTCTGTGGCAAACAGCAGTAGACAACTTGAGGTTACTTCGTCTCCAGTACTGGCAGGTTTCGAAAAAAGGCGGAGCTTTGGGAGTATGGCGAAAATCGCCATCACGCCATGGAAATACGTTTGCCTCTCATTTCTTAAGTTATCGAGATATCACCTCGAAATTTGTTGTGAGTGATCCTAGTCTGACCCTCAATAGAAATGGACAGCTAAAATTTGTGGGCGTGGCCAATTTTCTGAAATAGCGCCCCCTAGGAACATTAAAACTGTCAGCCCCAAGCCATGCTTTGACTGAGGATTACGAAATTTGGTACACTAATGTGGTGTCTCAGGACCTACAAAAAAGTCTCTTGGAGCCAAGTGCAAAGTCGCACAGGAAGTCGGCCATTTTGGTCCAAGTGCGCGATTTAGTTGTTTTCGCACACGTTGTTTGGAGAGTGATGCTCCGTCGCCCTTTTCACCAATCTCCTTCAAACTTCTGCTATATACTCTTAAGACATAGGGGAAAAAATTCAACCGTCGGATTTTTCAAAAGTTGAAAGGTGTGGGCGTGGCTAAGCCTCAAACTTTGAACTGTCGCCACGCCACTCTTTTTCACAGCTCCCTACTTGACTCCTTTTACCCAAACACCAGGATTCTGTGGCAAACAGCAGTAGACAACTTGAGGTTACTTGGTCTCCAGTACTGGCAGGTTTTGAAAAAAGGCGGGGCTTTGGGAGCATGGCGAAAATCACCATCACGCCATGGAAATACGTTTGCCTCTCATTCCTTAAGTTATCGAGATATCACCTAGAAATTTGTTGTGAGTGATCCTAGTCTGACCCCCAATAGAAATGGACAGCTAAAATTTGTGGGCGTGGCCAATTTTCTGAAATAGCGCCCTCTAGGACCATTAAAACTGCCAGCCCCTAGCCATGCTTTGACTGAGGATTACGAAATTTGGTACACTAATGTGGAGTCTCAGGACCTACAAAAAAGTCTCTTGGAGCCAAGTCCAAAGTCGCACAGGAAGTCGGCCATTTTGGTCCAAGTACGCGATTTAGTTGTTTTGGTACACGTTGTTTGGAGAGTGATGCTCCGTTGCTCTTTTCACCAATCGCTTTCACACTTCTGCTATATACTCTTAAGACGTAGGGAAAAAATTCAACCGTCGGATTTTTCAAAAGTTGAAAGGTGTGGGCGTGGCTAAGCCTCAAACTTTGACCTGTCGCCACGCCACTCTTTTTTTCACAGCTCCCTACTGGACTCCTTTTACCCAATCAGCAGGAATCTCTGGCAAATAGCAGTAGACAACGTGAGGTCACTTGGTCTCCAGTACTGGCAGGTTTCAAAAAAAGGCGGGGCTTTGGGAGCATGGCGAAAATCGCCATCACGCCATGGAAATACGTTTGCCTCTCATTTCTTCAGTTATCGTGATATCACTACGAAACGTCTGGTGAGTGATCCTAGTCTGACCCCAAGAGAAATAGACAGCTGAAGTTTGTGGGCGTGGCCTATTTCCGTAAATAGCGCCCCCTAGGACCTTTTAAACTAATAGCCCCAAGCCATGCTTTGACTGAGGATTACGAAATTTGGTACACTAATGTGTTGTCTCAGGAAAAAAAGTCTCTTGGAGCCAAGTGCAAAGTCGTACAGGAAGTCGGCCATTTTGGTCCAAGTACTCAATTTAGTGGTTTTCGCAGACATTGTTTGGAGTATTATGCCCCATCGTCCTTTTCACCAATTGCCTTCAAACTCCTGCTATATCCTCTTAAGACATAGGGGAAAAAATTCAACCGTCGGATTTTTCAAAAGTTGAAAGGTGTGGGCGTGGCTAACCCTCAAACTTTGACCTTTCGCCATTACATTTCTTGGCTTAATAACTCCCATGTGCATGATCTAATCTATATCAAACTTTGTCTGTGTGATCACTGACCACATCTGAAGACAATGCCAATGTGGACAGCTGACATCCCCTAAGTCCCGCCCTCTACTACAGGAGGTCTATTGTTTTATGGTGAAATGCCCATATTTGTCATGATCTGAAAGCTTTCCAGCGGCCCTAGATAAGTTTAACCTACAATAACTTCAAACAACGTGGTCAGAAAAGCATTACAGTTGGTCTGTGTCATCAGATCCACGAGAGTCGTAAAGGTAGAGTATGCCCTAGTTGTGAGACGTGTAATATAATGGTGTCCTCAGAGGGGATGCTGAGTCAGGGTGAGGTGCGGACGAGGTGATCGTTTGCGGTTTCTGGTGTCGGGGTGGTCGACGTTTCTGTTCCGCGGACGTGCCCTAGTGCCCCGGGCTGCCGGCCAGGCCGGAGCGGTGCGGAGCTGCGAGGGCCGAACGACGCTGCTTGCAGCTTTAATTATTTTTTATTATTCTTAGCCCGCTTTGAACGGCTTTTTGGGGACCTTAACATACCCCAAAACTCACAATATTTTGCACACTTGTCAAAAATTTGATATTTTAAAGGTCCCAAAAAAATCGCAAAGAAAATGGCTGAACAGCGCCCCCTAGAAAATGAAAAAAACCCCTCTCCATAAAGCTTAGTTTATCGTACAGTTATGAAATTTGGTACACTTATAGTACTCAACAGTCCGCACAGAAAAGTCTCTTGCAAGCATGGTCAATATCAAACAGGAAGTCGGCCATTTTGGGTTGAATTGGCGATTTTTTGCCGTTTTGGCCGTTTTTAGGGTCCGTTTCTGATTGGATTGCTCGATCATTTTTTGCACGATCATCTCAAAAATTGTGTAAAATTGCTCAGAAGAGATGGGCGAACAAAATGAGATAATAAAATTGACTTTTCGTAAATACTGAAGGGGCGGGGCCAGGCCTCGAAGTTTGACTACTTGCCAAAAATTTTTAAATTGCTATAACTTCATAACTGAATGGAATAGAGTTACCAAACTTTCTGTGGTCATTCGTCATCCACCCACAAAGTAAATTGAATGGTCGCATGATGACATCACACAAAGCCCGCCCCCTCAGGACCAAATAGAACAAGTTTTACTGTGAAAGGTCCCAAATTGCCCCATTTCACTCAATCACCACAAATTCGTAGCTGGTAACTCAAGACAAGTGGGGGTTGCTTTGTGTCACTTTATGGGAGTTTTCGGCAGAGGGCGGGGCTGTGGCGGCGCGGCGAAGTCAGGCGTACCGCCGTGGCCTTACGTTTGCCTCCCATTTCGTCATTTCTAAAGATATCGCCACGAAACTTCTTGTGAGTGATCCTAGTCCGCCCCCCCAAAAGATCTGATGTGAACATCCGGTGGGCGTGGCCTATTGTCTGAAATAGCGCCCCCTAGGACCATTAGAACTGTCAGCCCCAAGCCATGCTTTGACTGAGGATTACGAAATTTGGTACACTAATGTGGTGTCTCAGGACCTACAAAAAAGTCTCTTGGAGCCTAGTGCAAAGTCGCACAGGAAGTCGGCCATTTTGGTCCAAGTGCGCGATTTAGTGGTTTTCATACACGTTGTTTGGAGAATGATGCTCCGTCGCCCTTTTCACCAATCGCCTTCAAACTTCTGCTATATGCTCTCAAGACATAGAGGAAAAAATTCAACCGTCGGATTTTAAATAAGTATAAAGGTGTGGGCGTGGCTAAGCCTCAAACTTTGACCTTTCGCTATGCCACTCTTTTTTTCACAGCTCCCTATTGGACTCCTTTTACCCAATCACCAGGAATCTCTGGTAAATACCAGCAGACAAGTTGAGGTCACTTGGTCTCCAGTACTGGAAGGTTTTGAAAAAAGGTGGGGCTTTGGGAGCATGGCGAAATTCGCCATCACGCCATGGAAATACGTTTGCCTCTCATTTCTTCATTTATCGTGATATCACCTCGAAATTTGTTGTGAGTGATCCTAGTCTGACCCCCAATAGAAATGGATGGCTGAAGTTTGTGGGCGTGGCCTATTTTCTGAAATAGCGCCCCCTAGAACCATTAAAACTGTCAGCCCCAAGCCACGCTTTCACTGAGGATTGCGAAGATTGGTACACTAATGTGGTGTCTCAGGACCTACAAAAAAGTCTCTTGGAGCCAAGTGCAAAGTCACACAGGAAGTCGGCCATTTTGGTCCAAGTACTCGATTTAGTGGTTTTCGCACACGTTGTTTGGAGAGTGATGCTCCGTCGCCCTTTTCTCCAATCGCCTTCAAACGTCTGCTATATACTCTTGAGACATAGAGGAAAAAATTCAACCGTCGGATTTTAAATAAGTATAAAGGTGTGGGCGTGGCTAAGCCTCAAACTTTGACCTTTCGCCACGCCACTCTTTTTTTCACAGCTCCCTATTGGACCCATTTTACCCAATCACCAGTAATCTCTGGTAAATAGCAGCAGACAATTTGAGGTCACTTGGTCTCCAGTACTGGAAGGTTTTGAGAAAAGGCGTGACTTTGGGAGCATGGCGAAATTCGCCATCACGCCATGGAAATACGTTTGCCTCTCATTTCTTCACTTATCGTGATATCACCTCGAAACTTGTTGTGAGTGATCCTAGTCTGACCCCCAATAGAAATGGATGGCTGAAGTTTGTGGGCGTGGCCTATTTTCTGAAATAGCGCCCCCTATGACCATTGAAACTGTCAGCCCCAAGCCATGCTTTGACTGAGGATTGCAAAATTTGGTACACTAATGTGGTGTCTCAGGACCTACAAAAAAGTCTCTGGGAGCCAAGTGCAAAGTCGCACAGGAAGTCGGCCATTTTGGTCCAAGTTCTCGATTTAGTGGTTTTCGCACACGTTGTTTGGACAATGATACCCCATCGCCCTTTTCACCGATCACCTTCAAACTTCTGTTATATTTTCTTAAGACAAAGGGGAAAAAATTCAACTGTCGGATTTTAAATAAATATAATGGTGTGGGCGTGGCTAAGCCTCAAACTTTGACCTTTCGCCATTACATTACTTGACTTAACAACTCCCATGTGCATGATCAGATCTATATCAAACTTTGTCTGTGTGATCAATGACCACATCTCAAGACAACGTCATTGTGGACAGGTGACATCACCTAAGCCCCGCCCATTGACAAGAGGAAGTCTATTGTTTTATGGTGAAAAGCCCATATTTGTCCTCTCTAATTTAGTCAACATGACACTAAGGTCAGGCACTGTCTTCATGATGTTGCAATGACCATTCAGATCTGATAGCTTTCCAGATAGGGAGGGGCTTTGATGCATGGCGATTTCTGGCATGACGCCATGACCTTACGTTTGATCGTAACTTCCACAAACAGCCTCCCATCTGCACGAGACTGAACATGGCAATCAACAATCATGCTCTTTAGCCAATGAGACACAAATGGTTGGTGAAATTCGTATAATAACACCACAGCACCCCCTACACAACATTAAAACTGTAATAACTCCTACAGTCGAGGTCGTAACTGCACCAAACTTGGTGTGCTCAGAGGGGATGCTCAGTCAGGGTGAGGTGCGGACGAGGTGACGTTTAGCTGTTTCTGGTGTCGGGGTGGTCAACATTTCTGTTCCGCGGACGTGCCCTGGTGCCCCGGGCTGCCGGCCAGGCCGGTGCTCCGTTTCTTCTTATTATTAGGCCCGAGCAGCGAAAGCGCTGCGAAGGCCTCTTGTTTTTGCTCTGTTTATTCTTTCTTTAGGCCCGAGCAGCGAAAGCGCTGCGAAGGCCTCTTGTTTTTGCTCTGATTATTTTTTGTTATTCCGTGCCCCCTTTGAACAGCTTTTTGGGGACCTTAACATACCCCAAAACTCACAATATTTTGCAAACTTGTCAGGCCTGGTGAAAAATTTGATATTTTAAAGGTCACAAAAAAATCGCAAAGAAAATGGCTGAACAGCGCCCCCTACAAAGTGAAAAAAACCCCTCTCCATAAAGCTTAGTTTATCGTACAGTTATGAAATTTGGTACATTTATAGTACTAAACAGTCCGCACAGAAAAGTCTCTTGCATGCATGGTCAATATCAAACAGGAAGTCGGCCATTTTGGGTTGAAATGGCGATTTTTTGCCGTTTTGGCCCTTTTTAGGGTCCGTTTCTGATTGGATTGCTCGATCAATTTTTGCACGATCGTCTCAAAAATTGTGTAAAATTGCTCAGAAGGGATGGGCGAACAAAATGAGACAAAGATTCTGACTTTTCGTACATGTTGAAGGGGCGGGGCCAGGCCTCGAAGTTTGACTACTCGCCAAAAAATTTTAAATTGCTATAACTTCATAACTGAAAGGAATAGAATTACCAAACTTTCTGTGGTCATTCGTCATCCAGCCACAAAGTAAATTGAATGGTCGGATGATGACATCACACAAGCCCCGCCCCCTCAGGACCAAAAAGGTCAAGTTTTACTGTGAAAGGTCCCAAATTGCCCCATTTCACTTAATCACCACAAACTTGTAGCTGTTAACTCAAGACAAGTGGAGGTTGCTTGGCGTCACTTTATGGGAGTTTTCGGCAGAAGGTGGGGCTGTGGCGGCGCGGCGAAGTCAGGCGTACCGCCATGGCCTTACGTTTGCCTTCCATTTCGTCATTTCTAAAGATATCGTCACGAAACTTGTTGTGAGTGATCCTAGTCCGGCCCCTCAAAAGATCTGATGTGAACATCCGGTGGGCGTGGCCTATTTTCTGAAATAGCGCCCCCTAGGACCATTAAAACTGTCAGCCCCAAGCCATGCTTTGACTGAGGAGTACGAAATTTGGTACACTAATGTGGTGTCTCAGGACCTACAAAAAAGTCTCTTGGAGCCAAGTGCAAAGTTGCACAGGAAGTCGGCCATTTTGGTCCAAGTACGCAATTTAGTGGTTTTCGCACACGTTGTTTGGAGAGTGATGCTCCGTCGCCATTTTCACCAATCTCCTTCAAACTTCTGCCATCTGCTCTTAAGACATAGAGGAAAAAATTCAACCGTCGGATTTTTCAAAAGTTGAAAGGTGTGGGCGTGGCTAAGCCTCAAACTTTGACCTGTCGCCGCGCCACTCTTTTTTTCACAGCTCCCTACTGGACTCCTTTTACCCAATCAGCAGGAGTCTCTGGCAAATAGCAGTAGACAACTTGAGGTCACTTGGTCTCCAGTACTGGAAGGTTTCAAAAAAAGGCAGGGCTTTGGGAGCATGGCGAAAATCGCCATCACGCCATGGAAATACGTTTGCCTCTCATTTCTTCATTTATCGTGATATCATTACGAAACTTCTGGTGAGTGATCCTAGTCTGACCCCAAAGAGACATAGACAGCTGAAATATGTGGGCGTGGCCTAATTTCTGAAATAGCGCCCCCTAGGACCATTTAAACTAATAGCCCCAAGCCATGCTTTGACTGAGGATTACGAAATTTGGTACACTAATGTGGTGTCCCAGGGCCTACAAAAAAGTCTCTTGGAGCCAAGCACAAAATTGCACAGGAAGTCGGCCATTTTGGTCCAAGTACGCGATTTAGTGGTTTTCGCACACGTTGTTTGGAGAGTGATGCTCCGTCGCCCTTTTCACCAATCGCCTTCAAACTTCTGCTATATACTCTTAAGGCATAGGGGAAAAAATTCAACCGTCGGATTTTTCAAAAGTTGAAAGGTGTGGGCGTGGCTAAGCCTCAAACTTTGACCTGTCGCCGCGCCACTCTTTTTTTCACAGCTCCCTACTGGACTCCTTTTACCCAATCAGCAGGAGTCTCTGGCAAATAGCAGTAGACAACTTGAGGTCACTTGGTATCCAGTACTGGAAGGTTTCAAAAAAAGGCGGGGCTTTGGGAGCATGGCGAAAATCGCCATCACGCCATGGAAATACGTTTGCCTCTCATTTCTTCATTTATCGTGATATCGTTACGAAACTTCTGGTGAGTGATCCTACTCTGACCCCAAAGAGACATAGACAGCTGAAATATGTGGGCGTGGCCTAATTTCTGAAATAGCGCCCCCTAGGACCATTTAAACTAATAGCCCCAAGCCATGCTTTCACTGAGGATTACGAAATTTGGTACACTAATGTGGTGTCCCAGGACCTACAAAAAAGTCTCTTGGAGCCAAGCACAAAATTGCACAGGAAGTCGGCCATTTTGGTCCAAGTACGCGATTTAGTGGTTTTCGCACACGTTGTTTGGAGAGTGATGCTCCGTCGCCCTTTTCACCAATCGCCTTCAAACTTCTGCTATATACTCTTAAGGCATAGGGGAAAAAATTCAACCGTCGGATTTTTCAAAAGTTGAAAGGTGTGGGCGTGGCTAAGCCTCAAACTTTGACCTTTCGCCATTACTTGACTTAATAACTCCCATGTGCATGATCAGATCTTTTTCGAACTTTGTCTGTGTGATCATTGACCATATCTGTAAACAATGACAATGTGGACAGCTGACATCATCTAAGCCCCGCCCCCTGACTAAAGGAAGTTATTATTTTATGCTGAAATGCCCATATTTGTCCCCTCTAATTTAGTCAACATGACACCTAGGTCATGCACTGTCTTCATGATGCTGTAATGGCCATTCAAATCTGATAGCTTTCCAGAAAGGGAGGGGCTTTGATGCCATGGCGAATTCTTGCGTATGCCGTAACCTTACAATTCAATTTAATGGTGAGCTCAGAGGGGATGCTTAGTCAGGGTGAGTTGCGGACTAGGAGGCCATTTGCTGTTTCCGGTGACGGGATGATTGACGTTTCTGTTCTGCCAGACATGCCCTGGTGCCCCGGGCTGCCGGCCAGGCCGGAGCGGCGCGGAGCTGCGAGGGCCGAACGACGCTGCTTGCAGCTTTAATTAGGCCCGAGCAGCGAAAGCGCTGCGAAGGCCTCTTGTTTTTGCTCCGTTTATTATTAGGCCCGAGCAGCGAAAGCGCTGCGAAGGCCTCTTGTTTTTGCTCTGATTATTTTTTGTTATTCCGTGCCCCCTTTGAACAGCTTTTTGGGGACCTTAACATACCCCAAAACTCACAATATTTTGCAAACTTGTCAGGCCTGGTGAAAAATTTGATATTTTAAAGGTCACAAAAAAATCGCAAAGAAAATGGCTGAACAGCGCCCCCTACAAAGTGAAAAAAACCCCTCTCCATAAAGCTTAGTTTATCGTACAGTTATGAAATTTGGTACATTTATAGTACTAAACAGTCCGCACAGAAAAGTCTCTTGCATGCATGGTCAATATCAAACAGGAAGTCGGCCATTTTGGGTTGAAATGGCGATTTTTTGCCGTTTTGGCCCTTTTTAGGGTCCGTTTCTGATTGGATTGCTCGATCATTTTTTGCACGATCGTCTCAAAAATTGTGTAAAATTGCTCAGAAGGGATGGGCGAACAAAATGAGACAAAGATTCTGACTTTTCGTACATGTTGAAGGGGCGGGGCCAGGCCTCGAAGTTTGACTACTCGCCAAAAAATTTTAAATTGCTATAACTTCATAACTGAAAGGAATAGAATTACCAAACTTTCTGTGGTCATTCGTCATCCAGCCACAAAGTAAATTGAATGGTCGGATGATGACATCACACAAGCCCCGCCCCCTCAGGACCAAAAAGGTCAAGTTTTACTGTGAAAGGTCCCAAATTGCCCCATTTCACTTAATCACCACAAACTTGTAGCTGTTAACTCAAGACAAGTGGAGGTTGCTTGGCGTCACTTTATGGGAGTTTTCGGCAGAAGGTGGGGCTGTGGCGGCGCGGCGAAGTCATGCGTACCGCCATGGCCTTACGTTTGCCTTCCATTTCGTCATTTCTAAAGATATCGTCACGAAACTTGTTGTGAGTGATCCTAGTCCGGCCCCTCAAAAGATCTGATGAGAACATCCGGTGGGCGTGGCCTATTTTCTGAAATAGCGCCCCCTAGGACCATTAAAACTGTCAGCCCCAAGCCATGCTTTGACTGAGGAGTACGAAATTTGGTACACTAATGTGGTGTCTCAGGACCTACAAAAAAGTCTCTTGGAGCCAAGTGCAAAGTTGCACAGGAAGTCGGCCATTTTGGTCCAAGTACGCAATTTAGTGGTTTTCGCACACGTTGTTTGGAGAGTGATGCTCCGTCGCCATTTTCACCAATCTCCTTCAAACTTCTGCCATCTGCTCTTAAGACATAGAGGAAAAAATTCAACCGTCGGATTTTTCAAAAGTTGAAAGGTGTGGGCGTGGCTAAGCCTCAAACTTTGACCTGTCGCCGCGCCACTCTTTTTTTCACAGCTCCCTACTGGACTCCTTTTACCCAATCAGCAGGAGTCTCTGGCAAGTAGCAGTAGACAACTTGAGGTCGCTTGGTCTCCAGTACTGGAAGGTTTCAAAAAAAGGCAGGGCTTTGGGAGCATGGCGAAAATCGCCATCACGCCATGGAAATACGTTTGCCTCTCATTTCTTCATTTATCGTGATATCATTACGAAACTTCTGGTGAGTGATCCTAGTCTGACCCCAAAGAGACATAGACAGCTGAAATATGTGGGCGTGGCCTAATTTCTGAAATAGCGCCCCCTAGGACCATTTAAACTAATAGCCCCAAGCCATGCTTTGACTGAGGATTACGAAATTTGGTACACTAATGTGGTGTCCCAGGGCCTACAAAAAAGTCTCTTGGAGCCAAGCACAAAATTGCACAGGAGGTCGGCCATTTTGGTCCAAGTACGCGATTTAGTGGTTTTCGCACACGTTGTTTGGAGAGTGATGCTCCGTCGCCCTTTTCACCAATCGCCTTCAAACTTCTGCTATATACTCTTAAGGCATAGGGGAAAAAATTCAACCGTCGGATTTTTCAAAAGTTGAAAGGTGTGGGCGTGGCTAAGCCTCAAACTTTGACCTGTCGCCGCGCCACTCTTTTTTTCACAGCTCCCTACTGGACTCCTTTTACCCAATCAGCAGGAGTCTCTGGCAAATAGCAGTAGACAACTTGAGGTCACTTGGTATCCAGTACTGGAAGGTTTCAAAAAAAGGCGGGGCTTTGGGAGCATGGCGAAAATCGCCATCACGCCATGGAAATACGTTTGCCTCTCATTTCTTCATTTATCGTGATATCGTTACGAAACTTCTGGTGAGTGATCCTAGTCTGACCCCAAAGAGACATAGACAGCTGAAATATGTGGGCGTGGCCTAATTTCTGAAATAGCGCCCCCTAGGACCATTTAAACTAATAGCCCCAAGCCATGCTTTCACTGAGGATTACGAAATTTGGTACACTAATGTGGTGTCCCAGGACCTACAAAAAAGTCTCTTGGAGCCAAGCACAAAATTGCACAGGAAGTCGGCCATTTTGGTCCAAGTACGCGATTTAGTGGTTTTCGCACACGTTGTTTGGAGAGTGATGCTCCGTCGCCCTTTTCACCAATCGCCTTCAAACTTCTGCTATATACTCTTAAGGCATAGGGGAAAAAATTCAACCGTCGGATTTTTCAAAAGTTGAAAGGTGTGGGCGTGGCTAAGCCTCAAACTTTGACCTTTCGCCATTACTTGACTTAATAACTCCCATGTGCATGATCAGATCTTTTTCGAACTTTGTCTGTGTGATCATTGACCATATCTGTAAACAATGACAATGTGGACAGCTGACATCATCTAAGCCCCGCCCCCTGACTAAAGGAAGTTATTATTTTATGCTGAAATGCCCATATTTGTCCCCTCTAATTTAGTCAACATGACACCTAGGTCATGCACTGTCTTCATGATGCTGTAATGGCCATTCAAATCTGATAGCTTTCCAGAAAGGGAGGGGCTTTGATGCCATGGCGAATTCTTGCGTATGCCGTAACCTTACAATTCAATTTAATGGTGAGCTCAGAGGGGATGCTTAGTCAGGGTGAGGTGCGGACTAGGAGGCCATTTGCTGTTTCCGGTGACGGGATGATTGACGTTTCTGTTCTGCCAGACATGCCCTGGTGCCCCGGGCTGCCGGCCAGGCCGGAGCGGCGCGGAGCTGCGAGGGCCGAACGACGCTGCTTGCAGCTTTAATTATTTTTTTTATTTATTATTCCGGTGCCGCTTTGAATGGCTTTTTGGGGATCTTAACATACCCCAAAACTCACAATATTTTGCACACTTGTCAGGCCTGGTGAAAAATTTGATATTTTAAAGGTCCAAAAAAATCGCAAAGAAAATGGCTGAACAGCGCCCCCTAGAATATGAAAAAAAACCCTCTCCATAAAGCTTAGTTTATCGTACCGTTATGAAATTTGGTAAACTTATAGTACTCAATAGTCCGCACAGAAAAGTCTCTTGCAAGCATGGTCAATATCAAACAGGAAGTCGGCCATTTTGGGTTGAAATGGCGATTTTTTGCAGTTTTGGCCGTTTTTAGGGTCCGTTTCTGATTGGATTGCTCGATCATTTTTTGCACGATCATCTCAAAAATTGTGTAAAATTGCTCAGAAGAGATGGGCGAACAAAATGAGACAATAAAATTGACTTTTCGTAAATACTGAAGGGGCGGGGCCAGGCCTCGAAGTTTGACTACTCGCCAAAATTTTTTAAATTGCTATAACTTCATAACTGAATGGAATAGAGTTACCAAACTTTCTGTGGTCATTCGTCATCACCTCACAAAGTAAATTGAATGGTCGCATGATGACATCACACAAGCCCCGCCCCCTCAGGACCAAAAAGGTTAAGTTTTACTGTGAAAGGTCCCAAATTGCCCCATTTCACTAAATCACCACAAATTTGTAGCTGGTAACTCAAGACAAGTGGGGGTTGCTTGGCGTCACATTATGTGAGTTTTCGGCAGAGGGCGGGGCTGTGGCGGCGCGGCGAAGTCAGGCGTACCGCCGTGGCCTTACGTTTGCCTCCCATTTCGTCATTTCTAAAGATATCATCACGAAACTTCTTGTGAGTGATCCTAGTCCGGCCCCCCAAAAGATCTGATGTGAACATCCGGTGGGCGTGGCCTATTTTCTGAAATAGCGCCCCCTAGGACCATTAAAACTGTCAGCCCCAAGCCATGCTTTGACTGAGGATTACGAAATTTGGTACACTAATGTGGTGTCTCAGGACCTACACAAAAGTCTCTTGGACCCAAGTGCAAAGTCGCACAGGAAGTCGGCCATTTTGGTCCAAGTACGCGATTTACTGGTTTTCGCACACCTTGTTTGGAGAGTGATGCTCCGTCGCCCTTTTCACCAATCTCCTTGAAACATCTGCTATATACTCTTAAGACAAAGAGGAAAAAATTCAACCGTCGGATTTTTCAAAAGTTTAACGGTGTGGGCGTGGCTAAGCCTCAAACTTTGACCTGTCGCCACGCCACTCATTTTTTCACAGCTCCCTACTGGACTCCTTTTACCCAATCAGCAGGAATCTCTGGCAAACAGCAGTAGACAACTTGAGGTCACTTGGTATCCAGTACTGGCAGGTTTCAAAAAAAGGCGGGGCTTCAGGAGCATGGCGAAAATCGCCATCACGCCATGGAAGTATGTTTGCCTCTCATTTCTTCAGTTATCGTGATATCGCTACGAAACTTCTGGTGCGTGATCCTAGTCTGACCCCCAAGCGACATAGACATCTGAAATTTGTGGGCGTGGCCTATTTTCTTAAATAGCGCCCCCTAGGACCATTTAAACTAATAGCCCCAAGCTATGCTTTGACTGAGGATTACGAAATTTGGTACACTAATGTGGTGTCTCAGGACCTACAAAAAAGTCTCTTGGAGCCAAGCGCAAAGTCGCACAGGAAGTCGGCCATTTTGGTCCAAGTACGCAATTTAGTGGTTTTCGCACACGTTGTTTGGAGAGTGATGCTCCGTTGCTCTTTTCACCAATCACTTTCACACTTCTGCTATATACTCTTAAGACGAAGGGGAAAAAATTCAACCGTCGGATTTTTCAAAAGTTGAAAGGTGTGGGCGTGGCTAAGCCTCAAACTTTGACCTTTCGCCACGCCACTCTTTTTTTCACATCTCCCTATTGGACTCCTTTTACCCAATCAATAGGAATCTCTGGCAAATAGCAGTAGACAAGTTGAGGTCACTTGGTATCCAGTACAGTTAGGTTTCGAAAAAAGGCGGGACTTTGGGAGCATGGCGAAAATCGCCATCACGCCAAGGAAATACGTTTGCCTCTCATTTCTTCAGTTTTCGTGATATCGCTACGAAACTTCTGGTGAGTGATCCTAGTCTGAGCCCCAAGAGAAATAGACAGCTGAAGTTTGTGGGCGTGGCCTATTTTCTTAAATAGCGCCCCCTAGAGCCATTAAAACTGTCAGCCCCAAGCCATGCTTTGACTGAGGATTACGAAATTTGGTACACTAATGTGGTGTCTCAGGACCTACAAAAAAGTCTCTTGGAGCCAAGAACAAAGTCGCACAGGAAGTCGGCCATTTTGGTCCAAGTACTCGAATTAGTGGTTTTCGCACACGTTGTTTGGAGAGTGATGCTCCGTCGCCCTTTTCACCAATCGCCTTCAAACTTCTGCCATGTACTCTTAAGACGTAGGGGAAAAAATTCAACCGTCGGATTTTTCAAAAGTTGAAAGGTGTGGGCGTGGCTAAGCCTCAAACTTTGACCTGTCGCCACGCCACTCTTTTTTTCCACAGCTTCCTATTGGACTCCTTTTACCCAATCACCCATAATCTCTGGCAAATAGCAGTAGACAACTTGAGGTCACTTGGTATCCAGTACTGGCAGGTTTCGAGTAAAGGCGGGGCTTTGGCAGCATGGCGAAAATCGCCATCACGCCATGGAAATACGTTTGCCTCTCATTTCTTCAGTTATTGTGATAGCGCTACGAAACTTCTTATAAGTGATCCTAGCCTGAGCCCCAAGAGATATCCATAGCTGAAGTTTGTGGGCGTGGCCTATTGTCTTAAATAGCGCCTCTAGGACCATTTAAACTATCAGCCCCAAGCCATGCTTTGACTGAGGATTACGAAATTTGGTACACTAATGTGGTGTCTCAGGACCTACAAAAAAGTCTCTTGGAGCCAAGCACAACATTGCACAGGAAGTCGGCCATTTTGGTCCAAGTACGCAATTTAGTGGTTTTCGCACACGTTGTTTGGAGAGTGATGCTCCGTCGCCCTTTTCACCAATCGCCTTCAAACTTCTGCTATATACTCTTAAGACATAGGGGAAAAATTCAACCGTCGGATTTTTCAAAAGTTGAAAGATGTGGGCGTGGCTAAGCCTCAAACTTTGACCTTTCGCCATTACTTTACTTGACTTAATAACTCCCATGTGCATGATCAGATCTTTTTCGAACTTTGTCTGTGTGATCATTGACCATATCTGTAAACAATGACAATGTGGACAGCTGACATCACCTAAGCCCCGCCCCCTGACTACAGGAAGCCTATTGTTTTATGGTGAACTGCCCATATTTGTCCCCTCTAATTTAGTCAACATGAAACAAAGGTCATGCACTGTCTTCATGATGCTGTATTGACCATTCAGATCTGATAGCTTTCCAGAAAGGGAGGGGCTTTGATGCCATGGCGAATTCTGGCGTAACGCCGTAATCTTAATACTCAATTTAATGGTGAGCTCAGAGGGGATGCTGAGTCAGGGTGAGGTGCGGACTAGGAGGCCATTCGCGGTTTCTGGTGTCGGGGTGGTTGACGTTTCTGTTCTGTCAGACGTGCACTGGTGCCCCGGGCTGCCGTCCAGACCGGAGCGGCGCGGAGCTGCGAGGGCCGAACGACGCTGCTTGCAGCTTTAATTAGGCCCGAGCAGCGAAAGCGCTGCGAAGGCCTCTTGTTTTTGCTCTGTTTATTATTATTTTTAGGCCCGAGCAGCGAAAGCGCTGCGAAGGCCTCTTGTTTTTGCTCCGTTTATTATTATTTTTTTTATTTATTATTCCGGTGCCGCTTTGAATGGCTTTTTGGGGATCTTAACATACCCCAAAACTCACAATATTTTGCACACTTGTCAGGCCTGGTGAAAAATGTGATATTTTAAAGGTCCCAAAAAAATCGCAAAGAAAATGGCTGAACAGCGCCCCCTAGAAAATGAAAAAAAAACCCTCTCCATAAAGCTTAGTTTATCGTACCGTTATGAAATTTGGTACACTTATAGTACTCAATAGTCCGCACAGAAAAGTCTCTTGCAAGCATGGTCAATATCAAACAGGAAGTCGGCCATTTTGGGTTGAAATGGCGATTTTTTGCAGTTTTGGCCGTTTTTAGGGTCCGTTTCTGATTGGATTGCTCGATCATTTTTTGCACGATAATCTCAAAAATTGTGTAAAATTGCTCAGAAGAGATGGGCGAACAAAATGAGACAATAAAATTGACTTTTCGTAAATACTGAAGGGGCGGGGCCAGGCCTCGAAGTTTGACTACTCGCCAAAATTTTTTAAATTGCTATAACTTCATAACTGAATGGAATAGAGTTACCAAACTTTCTGTGGTCATTCGTCATCACCTCACAAAGTAAATTGAATGGTCGCATGATGACATCACACAAGCCCCGCCCCCTCAGGACCAAAAAGGTTAAGTTTTACTGTGAAAGGTCCCAAATTGCCCCATTTCACTAAATCACCACAAATTTGTAGCTGGTAACTCAAGACAAGTGGGGGTTGCTTGGCGTCACATTATGTGAGTTTTCGGCAGAGGGCGGGGCTGTGGCGGCGCGGCGAAGTCAGGCGTACCGCTGTGGCCTTACGTTTGCCTCCCATTTCGTCATTTCTAAAGATATCATCACGAAACTTCTTGTGAGTGATCCTAGTCTGGCCCCCCAAAAGATCTGATGTGAACATCCGGTGGGCGTGGCCTATTTTCTGAAATAGCGCCCCCTAGGACCATTAAAACTGTCAGCCCCAAGCCATGCTTTGACTGAGGATTACGAAATTTGGTACACTAATGTGGTGTCTCAGGACCTACACAAAAGTCTCTTGGACCCAAGTGCAAAGTCGCACAGGAAGTCGGCCATTTTGGTCCAAGTACGCGATTTACTGGTTTTCGCACACCTTGTTTGGAGAGTGATGCTCCGTCGCCCTTTTCACCAATCTCCTTGAAACGTCTGCTATATACTCTTAAGACAAAGAGGAAAAAATTCAACCGTCGGATTTTTCAAAAGTTTAACGGTGTGGGCGTGGCTAAGCCTCAAACTTTGACCTGTCGCCACGCCACTCATTTTTTCACAGCTCCCTACTGGACTCCTTTTACCCAATCAGCAGGAATCTCTGGCAAACAGCAGTAGACAACTTGAGGTCACTTGGTATCCAGTACTGGCAGGTTTCAAAAAAAGGCGGGGCTTCAGGAGCATGGCGAAAATCGCCATCACGCCATGGAAGTATGTTTGCCTCTCATTTCTTCAGTTATCGTGATATCGCTACGAAACTTCTGGTGCGTGATCCTAGTCTGACCCCCAAGCGACATAGACATCTGAAATTTGTGGGCGTGGCCTATTTTCTTAAATAGCGCCCCCTAGGACCATTTAAACTAATAGCCCCAAGCTACGCTTTGACTGAGGATTACGAAATTTGGTACACTAATGTGGTGTCTAAGGACCTACAAAAAAGTCTCTTGGAGCCAAGCGCAAAGTCGCACAGGAAGTCGGCCATTTTGGTCCAAGTACGCAATTTAGTGGTTTTCGCACACGTTGTTTGGAGAGTGATGCTCCGTTGCTCTTTTCACCAATCACTTTCACACTTCTGCTATATACTCTTAAGACGAAGGGGAAAAAATTCAACCGTCGGATTTTTCAAAAGTTGAAAGGTGTGGGCGTGGCTAAGCCTCAAACTTTGACCTTTCGCCACGCCACTCTTTTTTTCACATCTCCCTATTGGACTCCTTTTACCCAATCAATAGGAATCTCTGGCAAATAGCAGTAGACAAGTTGAGGTCACTTGGTATCCAGTACAGTTAGGTTTCGAAAAAAGGCGGGGCTTTGGGAGCATGGCGAAAATCGCCATCACGCCAAGGAAATACATTTGCCTCTCATTTCTTCAGTTTTCGTGATATCGCTACGAAACTTCTGGTGAGTGATCCTAGTCTGAGCCCCAAGAGAAATAGACAGCTGAAGTTTGTGGGCGTGGCCTATTTTCTTAAATAGCGCCCCCTAGAGCCATTAAAACTGTCAGCCCCAAGCCATGCTTTGACTGAGGATTACGAAATTTGGTACACTAATGTGGTGTCTCAGGACCTACAAAAAAGTCTCTTGGAGCCAAGAACAAAGTCGCACAGGAAGTCGGCCATTTTGGTCCAAGTACTCGAATTAGTGGTTTTCGCGCACGTTGTTTGGAGAGTGATGCTCCGTCGCCCTTTTCACCAATCGCCTTCAAACTTCTGCCATGTACTCTTAAGACGTAGGGGAAAAAATTCAACCGTCGGATTTTTCAAAAGTTGAAAGGTGTGGGCGTGGCTAAGCCTCAAACTTTGACCTTTCGCCACGCCACTCTTTTTTTCCACAGCTTCCTATTGGACTCCTTTTACCCAATCACCCATAATCTCTGGCAAATAGCAGTAGACAACTTGAGGTCACTTGGTATCTAGTACTGGCAGGTTTCGAGTAAAGGCGGGGCTTTGGCAGCATGGTGAAAATCGCCATCACGCCATGGAAATACGTTTGCCTCTCATTTCTTCAGTTATTGTGATAGCGCTACGAAACTTCTTGTAAGTGATCCTAGCCTGAGCCCCAAGAGATATCCATAGCTGAAGTTTGTGGGCGTGGCCTATTGTCTTAAATAGCGCCTCTAGGACCATTTAAACTATCAGCCCCAAGCCATGCTTTGACTGAGGATTACGAAATTTGGTACACTAATGTGGTGTCTCAGGACCTACAAAAAAGTCTCTTGGAGCCAAGCACAACATTGCACAGGAAGTCGGCCATTTTGGTCCAAGTACGCGATTTAGTGGTTTTCGCACACGTTGTTTGGAGAGTGATGCTCCGTCGCCCTTTTCACCAATCGCCTTCAAACTTCTGCTATATACTCTTAAGACATAGGGGAAAAAATTCAACCGTCGGATTTTTCAAAAGTTTAAAGATGTGGGCGTGGCTAAGCCTCAAACTTTGACCTTTCGCCATTACTTTACTTGACTTAATAACTCCCATGTGCATGATCAGATCTTTTTCGAACTTTGTCTGTGTGATCATTGACCATATCTGTAAACAATGACAATGTGGACAGCTGACATCACCTAAGCCCCGCCCCCTGACTACAGGAAGCCTATTGTTTTATGGTGAACTGCCCATATTTGTCCCCTCTAATTTAGTCAACATGAAACAAAGGTCATGCACTGTCTTCATGATGCTGTATTGACCATTCAGATCTGATAGCTTTCCAGAAAGGGAGGGGCTTTGATGCCATGGCGAATTCTGGCGTAACGCCGTAATCTTAATATTCAATTTAATGGTGAGCTCAGAGGGGATGCTGAGTCAGGGTGAGGTGCGGACTAGGAGGCCATTCGCGGTTTCTGGTGTCGGGGTGGTTGACGTTTCTGTTCTGTCAGACGTGCACTGGTGCCCCGGGCTGCCGTCCAGACCGGAGCGGCGCGGAGCTGCGAGGGCCGAACGACGCTGCTTGCAGCTTTAATTTTTATTTATTATTCCGGTGCCGCTTTGAATGGCTTTTTGGGGACCTTAACATACCCCAAAACTCACAATATTTTGCATACTTGTCAGGCCTGGTGAAAAATTTGATATTTTAAAGGTCCCAAAAAAATCGCAAAGAAATTGGCTGAACAGCGCCCCCTAGAAAATGAAAAAAAACCCTCTCCATAAAGCTTAGTTTATCGTACCGTTATGAAATTTGGTACACTTATAGTACTCAATAGTCCGCACAGAAAAGTCTCTTGCAAGCATGGTCAATATCAAACAGGAAGTCGGCCATTTTGGGTTGAAATGGCGATTTTTTGCCGTTTTGGCAGTTTTTAGGGTC
Organism: Nothobranchius furzeri; assembly: GCF_043380555.1. Lineage (NCBI taxonomy): Eukaryota > Metazoa > Chordata > Actinopteri > Cyprinodontiformes > Nothobranchiidae > Nothobranchius > Nothobranchius furzeri. Next base: position 42,522,395 of record NC_091748.1, on the reverse strand, counting down.
CGTTTCTGATTGGATTGCTCGATCATTTTTTGCACGATCATCTCAAAAATTCTGTAAAATTGCTCAGAAGAGATGGGCGAACAAAATGAGACAATAAAATTGACTTTTCGTAAATACTGAAGGGGCGGGGCCAGGCCTCGAAGTTTGACTACTCGCCAAAAATTTTTAAATTGCTATAACTTCATAACTGAATGGAATAGAGTTACCAAACTTTCTGTGGTCATTCGTCATCACCTCACAAAGTAAATTGAATGGTCGCATGATGACATCACACAAGCCCCGCCCCCTCAGGACCAAAAAGGTTAAGTTTTACTGTGAAAGGTCCCAAATTGCCCCATTTCACTAAATCACCACAAATTTGTAGCTGGTAACTCAAGACAAGTGGGGGTTGCTTGGTGTCACATTATGTGAGTTTTCGGCAGAGGGCGGGGCTGTGGCGGCGCGGCGAAGTCAGGCGTACCGCCGTGGCCTTACGTTTGCCTCCCATTTCGTCATTTCTAAAGATATCATCACGAAACTTCTTGTGAGTGATCCTAGTCTGGCCCCCCAAAAGATCTGATGTGAACATCCGGTGGGCGTGGCCTATTTTCTGAAATAGCGCCCCCTAGGACCATTAAAACTGTCAGCCCCAAGCCATGCTTTGACTAAGGATTACGAAATTTGGTACACTAATGTGGTGTCTCAGGACCTACAAAAAAGTCTCTTGGACCCAAGTGCAAAGTCGCACAGGAAGTCGGCCATTTTGGTCCAAGTACGCGATTTACTGGTTTTCGCACACCTTGTTTGGAGAGTGATGCTCCGTCGCCCTTTTCACCAATCTCCTTGAAACGTCTGCTATATACTCTTAAGACAAAGAGGAAAAAATTCAACCGTCGGATTTTTCAAAAGTTTAACGGTGTGGGCGTGGCTAAGCCTCAAACTTTGACCTGTCGCCACGCCACTCATTTTTTCACAGCTCCCTACTGGACTCCTTTTACCCAATCAGCAGGAATCTCTGGCAAACAGCAGTAGACAACTTGAGGTCACTTGGTATCCAGTACTGGCAGGTTTCAAAAAAAGGCGGGGCTTCAGGAGCATGGCAAAAATCGCCATCACGCCATGGAAGTATGTTTGCCTCTCATTTCTTCAGTTATCGTGATATTGCTACGAAACTTCTGGTGCGTGATCCTAGTCTGACCCCCAAGCGACATAGATATCTGAATTTAGTGGGCGTGGCCTATTTTCTTAAATAGCGCCCCCTAGGACCATTTAAACTAATAGCCCCAAGCTATGCTTTGACTGAGGATTACGAAATTTGGTACACTAATGTGGTGTCTCAGGACCTACAAAAAAGTCTCTTGGAGCCAAGCGCAAAGTCGCACAGGAAGTCGGCCATTTTGGTCCAAGTGCGCGATTTAGTGGTTTTCGCACACGTTGTTTGGAGAGTGATGCTCCGTCGCCCTTTTCACCAATCTCCTTCAAACTTCTGCTATATACTCTTAAGACATAGGGGAAAAAATTCAACTGTCGGATTTTTCAAAAGTTGAAAGATGTGGGCGTGGCTAAGCCTCAAACTTTGACCTGTCGCCACGCCACTCTTTTTTTCACAGCTCCCTACTGGACTCCTTTTACCCAAACACCAGGATTCTGTGGCAAACAGCAGTAGACAAGTTGAGGTTACTTTGTCTCCAGTACTGGCAGGTTTTGAAAAAAGGCGGGGCTTTGGGAGCATGGCGAAAATCGCCATCACGCCATGGAAATACGTTTGCCTCTCATTTCTTAAGTTATCGAGATATCACCTCGAAATTTGTTGTGAGTGATCCTAGTCTGACCCCCAATAGAAATGGACAGCTAAAATTTGTGGGCGTGGCCATTTTTCTGAAAAAGCACCCCCTAGGACCATTAAAACTGTCAGCCCCTAGCCATTCTTTGACTGAGGATTACGAAATTTGGTACACTAATGAGGTGTCTCCGGACCTACAAAAAAGTCTCTTGGAGCCAAGTGCAAAGTCGCACAGGAAGTCGGCCATTTTGGTCCAAGTACGCGATTTAGTTGTTTTGGCACACGTTGTTTGGAGAGTGATGCTCCGTTGCCCTTTTCACCAATCGCCTTCAAACTTCTGCTATTTACTCTTAAGACATAGGAGAAAAAATTCAACCGTCGGATTTTTCAAAAGTTGAAAGGTGTGGGCGTGGCTAAGTCTCAAACTTTGACCTTTCGCCATTACTTTACTTGACTTAATAACTCCCATGTGCATGATCAGATCTTTTTCGAACTTTGTCTGTGTGATCATTGACCATATCTTTAAACAATGACAATGTGGACAGCTGACATCACCTAAGCCCCGCCCCCTGAATACAGGAAGTCTATTGTTTTATGCTGAAATGCCCATATTTGTCCCCTCTAATTTAGTCAACATGACACTAAGGTCATGCACGGTCTTCATGATGCTGTAATGACCATTCAGATCTGATAGCTTTCCAGATAGGGAGGGGCTTTGATGCCATGGCGAATTCTGGCGTAACGCCGTAACCTTACAATTCAATTTAATGGTGAGCTCAGAGGGGATGCTGAGTCAGGGTGAGGTGCGGACGAGGAGGCCATTTGCGGTTTCTGGTGTCGGGGTGGTTGACGTTTCTGTTCTGCCAGACGTGCCCTGGTGCCCCGGGCTGCCGGCCAGGCCGGAGCGGCGCGGAGCTGCGAGGGCCGAACGACGCTGCTTGCAGCTTTAATTAGGCCCGAGCAGCGAAGCGCTGCGAAGGCCTATTGTATCTGCTCCGTTTATTTTTTTTTTCTTTTTTTTTCTTTTTTTTTCTTCCGCGTCTTTGGATGGCCTTTAGGGGGTCTTAGCATATCCAAAAACTCACCAAATTCTGGCCCAATATAGAAAGCGCGTGAAATTTACGTATTTCGCTGGCAATGTGAAAGTTGGCAAAAAAGTGTTTCGACAGCGCCCCCTGGAAAATTAAAAATACCCCTCCGCTTTGACCTTTTTTCATAGTAGAATGATGAAATTTGGTACACTTGTAGAACTCAACAATACGCACAGAAAAGCCTCTTGCACCCATGATCAATATCAAACAGGAAGTCGGCCATTTTGGACTAAAGTGGCCATTTTGACCCTGTTTTGGCCATTTCTAGGGTCTATATTTGGTTGAACAGTTTGGTCATTTTTTGCACGATTGTCTCAAAAATAGTGTGCGATCGAACAGAAGCGATGGACGAATCAAAAGAGAAAATAAAATTGACTTTTTGTAAATACTGAAGGGGCGGGGCCAGACCTCAAAGTTCGAGCACTCGCCAAAAAAAATCAAATTGCTATAATTTCATAAATGAAAGAATTAGAGTTAAAGTAACTTTCTATGGATAATTGTCATCGCCCCCCGAAGACAAATGAATGGTCGATTGATGATGTCACATAAGCCCCGCCCCCTCAGGCCTTAAAAGGTCAAGTTTTACTGGGAAATTGTCCAAAATTCGCCCTTTCAAATAATCAGCCCAAATTTGTACCAGGTAACTGAAGACAAGTGGGGGTTGCTTGGCGTCACTTTATATGAGTTTTCTGCAGAAGGCGGGGCTGTGGCAGCGCGGCGAAGTCAGGCATACCGACGTGGCCTTACGTTTGCCTCCCATTTCGTCATTTCTAGAGATATCGCCACGAAATCTCTTGGGAGTGATCCTAGTTCGGCCCCCCAAAAAATGTGATGTGAACATCCGGTGGGCGTGGCCTATTTTCTGAAATAGCGCCCCCTAGGGCCATTAAAACTGTCAGCCCCAAGTCATGCTTTGACTGAGGATTACGGAATTTGGTACACTAATGTGGTGTCTCAGGACCTACAAAAAAGTCTCTTGGAGCCAAGCGCAAAGTCGCACAGGAAGTCGGCCATTTTGGTCCAAGTACTCGATTTAGTGGTTTTTGCACACGTTGTTTGGAGAAGGATTCTCCATCACCCTTTTCAACAATCATCTTCAAACATCTGCTATACACTCTTAAGACATAGATGAAAAAATTCAACCGTCGGATTTTAAATAAGTATAAAGGTGTGGGCGTGGCTAAGTCTCAAACTTTCACCTGTCGCCACGCCACTCTTTTTTTCACAGCTCCCTATTGGACTCCTTTTAACCAATCACCAGCAATCACTGGCAAATAGCAGCAGACAAGTTGAGGTCACTTGGTCTATAGTACTGGCAGGTTTCGAATAAAGGCGGGGCTTTGGGAGAATGGCGAAATTCGCCATCACGCCATGGAAATACGTTTGTCTCTCATTTCTTCAATCATTGTGACATCGCCACAAAATTTCTGTTGAGTGATCCTACTCTGACCCCTAATAGAATTGGACAGCTGAAGTTTGTGGGCGTGGCCTATTTTCTGAAATAGCGCCCCCTAGGACCATTAAAACTGTCAGCCCCAAGCCGTGCTTTGACTGAGGATCACGAAATTTGGCACACTAATGTAGTGTCTCAGGACCTACAAAAAAGTCTCTTGGAGCCAAGCGCAATGTCGCACAGGAGGTCGGCCATTTTGGTCCAAGTACTCGTTTTAGTGGTTTTCGCACACGTTATTAGGAGAATGATGTCTCGTCGCCCTTTCCACCGATCACCTTCAAACTCTTGCTATATACTCTTAAGACATAGAGGAAAAGATTCAACCGTCGGATTTTAAATAAGTATGAAGGTGTGGGCGTGGCTAAGCCTCAAACTTTGACCAGTCGCCATTACGTTACTTGACTCAATAACTCCCTTGTGCATGATCAGATCAATTTCAAACTTTGTCCGTGTGATCACTGACCACATCTGAAGACAGTGACAATGTGGACAGCTGGCATCACCTAAGCCCCGCCCCCTGACTACAGGAAGTCTTCTGTTTTATGGTGAAATGCCCATATTTGTCCCCTCTAATTTAGTCAACATGACACTAAGGTCATGCACTGTCTTCATGATGTTGTAATGACTATTCAGATCTGATAGCTTTTCAGAAAGGGAGGAGCTTTGATGCCATGGCGATTTCTGGTGTGACGCTGTGACCTTACGTTTGACTGTAACTTCCACAAACAGCCTCCGATTTGCCAGAGACTGAACATCACATCAACAGTGTGGTAAAGATAGAGTATCTCCTAGTGGTGAGACGTGTAATGCTGGGCTCAGAGGGGATGCTGAATCAGGGTGAGGTGTGGACGAGGAGGCCGTTCACGGTTTCTGGTGTCGGGGTGGTTGACTTTCTGTTCTGCCAGACGTGCCCTGGTGCCCCCGGCTGCCGGCCAGGATGGACAAGCGCGGAGCTGGGTTTGGAGAGCGTCGGGGATGGAGCGGAGGGGGTGCGGAAGGAGGGCGAGCAGCTTCGCTGCGAGGGCCGAACGACGCTGCTTGCAGCTTTAATTAGGCCCGAGCAGCGAAAGCGCTGCGAAGGCCTCTTGTTTTTGCTCTGATTATTATTAGGCCCGAGCAGTGAAGCTGCGAAGGCCTATTGTATCTGCTCCGTTTCTTCTTCTTATTATTATTATTCTTTTTTCTTCCGCGTCTTTGAATGGCCTTTAGGGGGTCTTAGCATATCCAAAAAGTCACCAAATACTGGCCCAATATAGAAAGTGCGTGAAATTTACGTATTTCACTGGCGATGTGAAAGTTCGTCAAAAAGTGACTGAACAGCGCCCCCTAGAAAGTGAAAAATACCCCTCTCCATAAAGCTTAGTTTATCGTACAGTTATGAAATTTGGTATACTTGTAGTACTCAACAGTCCGCACAGAAAAGTCTCTTGCAACCATGGTCAATATCAAACAGGAAGTCGGCCATTTTGGAGTAAAGTGGCCATTTTGACCCCGTTTTGGCCATTTCTAGGGTCTATATTTGGTTGAACAGTTTGGTCATTTTTCGCACCATCGTCTCAAAAATTGTGCGAGATCGAACAGAATCGATGGACGATTCAAATGAGACAATAAAATTGACTTTTCGTAAATACTGAAGGGGCGGGGCCAGGCCTCAAAGTTCGAGCACTCGCCAAAAAAATTCAAATTGCTATAATTTCATAAATGAAAGAATTACAGTTAAAGAAATGTTCTGTGGACAATTGTCATCGCCCTCCGAAGACAAATGAATGGTCGATTGATGATGTCACATAAGCCCCGCCCCCTCAGGACTTAAAAGGTCAAGTTTTACTGGGAAATTTTCCAAAATTCGCCCTTTCCAATAATCACCCCAAATTTGTAGCGGGTAACTGAAGACAAGTTGGGGTTGCTTGGCTTCACTTTATGGGAGTTTTCTGCAGAAGGCGGGGCTGTGGCGGCGCGGCGAATTCAGGCGTACCACTTAGGCCTTACGTTTGCCTCCCATTTCGTCATTTCTAGAGATATCGCCACGAAGCTTCTTGTGAGTGATCCTAGTCTGGCCCCCCAAAAGATCTGATGTGAAATTCCGGTGGGCGTGGTCTATTTTCTGAAATAGCGCCCCCTAGGACCATTAAAACTGACAGCCCCAAGCCATGCTTTGACTGAGGATTACGAAATTTGGTACACTAATGTGGTGTCTCAGGACCTACAAAAAAGTCTCTTGGAGCCAAGTGCATTGTCGCACAGGAAGTCGGCCATTTTGGTCCAAGTGCGCAATTTAGTGGTTTTCGCACACGTTGTTTGGAGAGTGATGCTCCGTCGCCCTTTTCACCAATTGCCTTCACACTTCGGCTACATACTCTTAACACATAGATGAAAAAATTCAACCGTCGGATTTTAAATAAGTATAAAGGTGTGGGCGTGGCTAAGCCTCAAACTTTGACCTGTCGCCACGCCACTCTTTTTTTTCACAGCTCCCTATTGGACTCCTTTTAACCAATCACCACCAAACAGTGGCGAATAGCAGCAGACAAGTTGAGGTCACTTGGTCTATAGTACTGGCAGGTTTCGAATAAAGGCGGGGCTTTGGAAGAATGGCGAAATTCGCCATCACGACATGGAAATACGTTTGTCTCTCATTTCTTCAGTCATTGTGACATCGCCATACAAGTTCTGATGAGTGATCCTACTCTGACCCCTAATAGAATTGGACAGCTGAAGTTTGTGGGCGTGGCCTATTTTCTGAAACAGCGCCCCCTAGGACCATTAAAACAGTCAGCCCCAAGCCATGCTTTGACTGAGGATCACAAAATTTGGCACACTAATGTAGTGTACCAGGACCTACAAAAAAGTCTCTTGGAGCCAAGCACAATGTCGCACAGGAGGTCGGCCATTTTGGTCCAAGTACTCGATTTAGTGGTTTTCGCACACGTTATTAGGAGAATGATATCTCCTCGCCCTTTCCACCGATCACCTTCAAACCTCTGCTATATACTCTTAAGACATACAGGAAAAAATTCAACCGTCGGATTTTAAATAAGTATAAAGGTGTGGGCGTGGCTAAGCCTCAAACTTTGACCAGTCGCCATTACCTTATTTGACTTAACAACTCCCATGTGCATGATCAGATCAATTTCATACTTTGTCTGTGTGATCACTGACCACATCTGAAGACAGTGACAATGTGGACAGCTGACATCACCTAAGCCCCGCCCCCTGACTACAGGAAGTCAACTGTTTTATGGTGAAATGCCCATATTTGTTCCCTCTAATTTAGTCAAGATGACACTAAGGTCATGCACTGTCTTCATGATGTTGTAATGACCATTCAGATCTGATAGCTTTTCAGAAAGGCAGGGGCTTTGATGCCATGGCGATTTCTGACGTGACACTGTGACCTTACGTTTGACTGTAACTTCCACAAACAGCCTCCGACTTGCCCGAGACTGAACATCGCATCACCAGTGTGGTAAAGATAGAGTATCTCCTAGTGGTGAGACGTGTAATGGTGGGCTCAGAGGGGATGCTGAGTCAGGGTAAGGTGTGGACGAGGAGGCCGTTCACGGTTTCTGGTGTCGGGGTGGTTGACTTTCTGTTCCGCCAGACGTTCCCTGGTGCCCCCGGCTGCCGGCCAGGATGGAGAAGCGCGGAGCTGGGTTTGGAGAGCGTCGGGGATGGAGCGGAGGGGGTGCGGAAGGAGGGCGAGCAGCTTCGCTGCGAGGGCCGAACGACGCTGCTTGCAGCTTTAATTATTATTATTATTATTTTTTTTTTTCTTCCGCGTCTTTGGGTGGCCTTTAGGGGGTCTTAGCATATCCAAAAACTCACCAAATTCTGGCCCAATATAGAAAGTGCGTGAAATTTACGTATTTCACTGGCGATGTGAAAGTTCATAAAAAAGTGGCTGAACAGCGCCCTCTAGAAAGTGAAAAATACCCCTCTCCATAAAGCTTAGTTTATCGTACAGTTATGAAATTTGGTTTACTTGTAGTACTCAACAGTCCGCACAGAAAAGTCTCTTGCAACCATGGTCAATATCAAACAGGAAGTCGGCCATTTTGGGTTGAAATGGAGATTTTTAGCCGTTTTGGCCATTTCTAGGGTCTACATTTGGTTGAACAGTTTGGTCATTTTTCGCACGATTGTCTCAAAAATAGTGTACTATCGAACAGAAGCGATGGACGGTTCAAATGAGAAAATAAAATTGACTTTTCGTAAATACTGAAGGGGCGGGGCTAGACCTCAAAGTTCGAGCACTCCCCAAAAAAATTCAAATTGCTATAATTTCATAAATGAAAGAATTAGAGTTAAAGTAACTTTCTACGGATAATTGTCATCGCCCCCCGAAGACAAATGAATGGTCGATTGATGATGTCACACAAGCCCCGCCCCCTCAGGACTTAAAAGGTCAAGTTTTACTGGGAAATTTTCCAAAATTCGCCCTTTCGAATAATCAGCCCAAATTTGTAGCAGTTAACTGAAGAGAAGGTGGCGTTGCTTGGCGTCACTTTATGGGTGTTTTCTGCAGAAGGCGGGGCAGTGGCGGCGCTGCGAAGTCAGGCGTACCGCTTAGGCCTTACGTTTGCCTCCCATTTCGTCATTTCTAGAGATATCGCCACGACACTTCTTGGGAGACATCCTAGTCCGGCCCCCAAAAGAATCTGATGTGAACATCTGGTGGGCGTGGCCTATTTTCTGAAATAGCGCCCCCTAGGACCATTAAAACTGTCAGCCCCAAGCCATGCTTTTACTGAGGAGTATGAGATTTGGTACACTAATGTGGTGTCTCAGGACCTACAAAAATGTCTCTTGGAGCCAAGTGCAAAGTCGCACAGGAAGTCGGCCATTTTGGTCCAAGTACTCGATTTAGTGGTTTTTGCACACGTTGTTTGGAGAGTGATGCTCCATCACCCTTTTCACCAATCACCTTCAAACATCTGCTATACACTCTTAAGACATAGAAGAAAAAATTCAACCGTCGGATTTTAAATAAGTATAAAGGTGTGGGCGTGGCTAAGCCTCAAACTTTGACTTGTCGCCACGCCACTCTTTTTTTCACAGCTCCCTATTGGACTCCTTTTACCCAATCACCTGGAATCTCTGGTAAATAGCAGCTGACAAGTTGAGGTCACTTGGTCTACAGTACTGGCAGGTTTTGAAAAAAGGTGGGGCTTTGGGAGCATGGCGAAATTCGCCATCACGCCATGGAAATACGTTTGTCTCTCATTTCTTCAATCATTGTGACATCGCCACACAATTTCTGATGAGTGATCCTACTCTGACCCCTAATAGAAAAGGACAGCTGAAGTTTGTGGGCGTGGCCTATTTTCTGAAATAGCGCCCCCTATGACCATTAAAACTGTCAGCCCCAAGCCATGCTTTGACTGAGGAACACGAAATTTGGCACACTAATGTGGTGTCTCAGGACCTACAAAAAAGTCTCTTGGAGCTAAGTGCAAAGTCGCACAGGAAGTCGGCCATTTTGGTCCAAGTACTCAATTTATTGGTTTTCGCACACATTGTTTGGAGAGTGTTGCACCATCGCCCTTTTCACCAATCGCCTTCAAACTTCTGCTACATACTCTTAAGACAAAGGGGGAAAAATTCAACCATCGGATTTCAAATAAGTATAAAGGTGTGGGCGTGGCTAAGCCTCAAACTTTGACCTATCGCCATTACATTCCTTGACTTAACAACTCCCATGTGCATGATCAGATCTATATCCAACTGTGTCTGTGTGATCATTGACCACAACTCAAGACAATGACAATGTGGACAGCTGACATCACCTAAGCCCCGCCCCCTGACTACAGGAAGTCGATTTTTTCATGGTGAAATGCCCATATTTGTCCCCTCTAATTTAGTGAACATGACACTAAGGTCATGCACTGTCTTTATGATGTTGTAATGACCATTCAGATCTGCTAGCTTTTCAGAAAGGGAGGGGATTTGATGCCATGGCGAATTCTGGCGTGACGCTGTGACCTTACGTTTGACTGTAACTTCCACAAACAGCCTCCGATTTGCCCGAGACTGAACATCACATCACCAGTGTGGTAAAGATAGAGTATCTCCTAGTGGTGAGACGTGTAATGGTGGGCTCAGAGGGGATGCTGAGTCAGGGTGAGGTGTGGACGAGGAGGCCGTTCACGGTTTCTGGTGTCGGGTTGGTTGACTTTCTGTTCTGCCAGACGTGCCCTGGTGCCCCCGGCTGCCGGACAGGATGGAGAAGCGCGGAGCTGGGTTTGGAGAGGGTCGGGGATGGAGGGTAGGGGGTGCGGAAGGAGGGCGAGCAGCTTCGCTGCGAGGGCCGAACGACGCTGCTTGCAGCTTTAATTAGGCCCGAGCAGTGAAGCTGCGAAGGCCTATTGTATCTGCTCCGTTTATTCTTTCTTTCTTTCTTTCTTTCTTTTTTCTTCCGCGTCTTTGAATGGCCTTTAGGGGGTCTTAGCATATTCAAAAAGTCACCAAATTCTGGCTCAATATAGAAAGTGCGTGAAATTTACGTATTTCACTGGCGATGTGAAAGTTCGTAAAAAAGTGGCTGGACAGCGCCCCCTAGAAAGTGAAAAATACCCCTCTCCATAAAGCTTAGTTTATCGTACGGTTATGAAATTTGGTATACTTGTAGTACTCCACAGTCCGCACAGAAAAGTCTCTTGCAACCATGGTCAATATCAAACAGGAAGTCGGCCATTTTGGGTTGAAATGGCGAATTTTAGCCATTTTGGCCATTTCTAGGGTCTATATTTGGTTGAACAGTTTGGTCATTTTTCGCACGATCGTCTCAAAAATAGTGTGCAATCGAACAGAAGCGATGGACGATTCAAATGAGAAAATAAAATTGACTTTTCGTAAATACTGAAGGGGCGGGGCCAGGCCTCAAAGTTCGAGCACTCGCCAAAAAAATTCAAATTGCTATAATTTCATAAATGAAAGAATTACAGTTAAAGTAACTTTCTGTGGACAATCGTCATCGCCCCCCGAAGACAAATGAATGGTCGATTGATGATGTCACATAAGCCCCGCCCCCTCAGGACTTAAAAGGTCAAGTTTTACTGGGAAATTTTCTAAAATTCGCCCTTTGAAATAATCATCCCAAATTTGTACCAGTTAACTGAAGACAAGTTGGGGTTGCTTGGCGTCACTTTATGGGAGTTTTCTGCAGAAGGCGGGGCTGTGGCGGCACGGCGAAGTCAGGCGTACCACTTAGGCCTTACGTTTGCCTCCCATTTAGTCATTTCTAAAGATATCGCCACGAAACTTCTTGGGAGTGATCCTAGTCCTGCCCCCCAAAAAATGTGATGTGAAAATCCGGTGGGCGTGGCCTATTTTCTGAAATAGCGCCCCCTAGGAGCATTAAAACTGTCAGCCCCAAGCCATGCTTTGACTGAGGATTACGAAATTTGGTACACTAATGTGGTGTCTCAGGACCTACAAAAAAGTCTCTTGGAGCCAAGAACCAAGTCGCACAGGAAGTCGGCCATTTTGGTCCAAGTACTCGATTTAGTGGTTTTCGCACACGTTGTTTGGAGAGTGTTGCACCATCGCCCTTTTCACCAATCACCTTCAAACTTCTGCTATAGACTCTTAAGACAAAGGGGAAAAAATTCAACCTACGGATTTTAAATAAGTATAAAGGTGTGGGCGTGGCTAAGCCTCAAACTTTGACCTGTCGCCACGCCACTCTTTTTTTTCACCGCTCCCTATTGGACTCCTTTTAACCAATCACCACCATTCACTGGCAAATAGCAGCAGACAAGTTGAGGTCACTTGGTCTATAGTACTGGCAGGTTTCGAATAAAGGCGGGGCTTTGGGATTATGGCGAAATTCACCATCACGCCATGGAAATACGTTTGTGTCTCATTTCTTCAATCATTGTGACATCACCACACAATTTCTGATGAGTGATCTTACTCTGACCCCTAATAGAATTGGACAGCTGAAGTTTGTGGGCGTGGCCTATTTTCTGAAATAGCGCCCCCTAGGACCATTAAAACTATCAGCCCCAAGCCATGCTTTGACTGAGGATCACGAAATTTGGCACACTAATGTAGTGTCTCAGGACCTACAAAAAAGTCTCTTGGAGCCAAGTACAATGTCGCACAGGAGGTCGGCCATTTTGGTCCAAGTACTCGATTTAGTGGTTTTTGCACACGTTATTAGGAGAATGATGTCTCGTCGTCCTTTCCACCGATCACCTTCAAACTCCTTCTATATACTCTTAAGACATAGAGGAAAAAATTCAACCGTCGGATTTTAAATAAGTATAAAGGTGTGGGCGTGGCTAAGCCTCAAACTTTGACCAGTCGCCATTACGTTACATGACTTAATAACTCCCATGTGCATGATCAGATCAATGTCAAACTTTGTCTGTGTGATCACTGACCACATGTGAAGACAGTGACAATGTGGACAGCTGACATCACCTAAGCCCCGCCCCCTGACTACAGGAAGTCTACTGTTTTATGGTGAAATGCCCATATTTGTCCCCTCTAATTAAGTCAACATGACACTAAGGTCATGCACTGTCTTCATGATGTTGTAATGACCATTCAGATCTGATAGCTTTTCAGAAAGGGAGGGGCTTTGATGCCATGGCGATTTCTGGCGTGACGCTGTGACCTTACGTTTGACTGTAACTTCCACAAACAGCCTCCGATTTGCCCGAGACTGAACATCACATCACCAGTGTGGTAAAGATAGAGTATCTCCTAGTGGTGAGACGTGTAATGGTGGGCTCAGAGGGGATGCTGAGTCAGGGTGAGGTGTGGACGAGGAGGCCGTTCACGGTTTCTGGTGTCGGGGTGGTTGACTTTCTGTTCTGCCAGACGTGCCCTGGTGCCCCCGGCTGCCGGCCAGGACGGAGAAGCGCGGAGCTGGGTTTGGAGAGCGTAGGGGATGGAGCGGAGGGGGTGCGGAAGGAGGGCGAGCAGCTTCGCTGCGAGGGCCGAACGACGCTGCTTGCAGCTTTAATTATTTTTTGTTATTCCGTGCCCCCTTTGAACAGCTTTTTGGGGACCTTAACATACCCCAAAACTCACAATATTTTGCACACTTGTCAGGCCTGGTGAAAAATTTGATATTTTAAAGGTCCCAAAAAAATCGCAAAGAAAATGGCTGAACAGCGCCCCCTACAAAGTGAAAAAAAACCCTCTCCATAAAGCTTAGTTTATCGTACAGTTATGAAATTTGGTACACTTGTAGTACTCAACAGTCCGCACAGAAAAGTCTCTTGCAACCATGGTCAATATCAAACAGGAAGTCGGCCATTTTGGGTTGAAATGGCGATTTTTTGCCGTTTTTGCCGTTTTTAGGGTCCGTTTCTGATTGGATTGCTCGATCATTTTTCGCACGATCGTCTCAAAAATTGTGTAAAATTGCTCAGAAGGGATGGGCGAACAAAATGAGATAATGATTCTGAGTTTTCGTATATGTTGAAGGGGCGGAGCCAGGCCTCGAAGTTTGACTACTCGCCAAAAATTTTTAAACTGCTATAACTTCATAACTGAATGGAATAGAGTTACCAAACTTTCTGTGGTCATTAGTCATCCACCCACAAAGTAAATTGAATGGTCGGATGTTGACATCACACAAGCTCCGCCCCCACAGGAGCAAAAAGGTCAAGTTTTACTGTGAAAGGTCCCAAATTGCCCCATTTCACCTAATCACCACAAATTTGTAGCTGGTAACTCAAGACAAGTTGGGGTTGCTTGGCGTCACATTATGGGAGTTTTCGGCAGAGGGCGGGGCTGTGGTGGCGCGGCGAAGTCAGGCGTACCGCCGTGGCCTTACGTTTGCCTCTCATTTCGTCATTTCTAAAGATATCATCACAAAACTTCTTGTGAGTGATCCTAGTCCGGCCCTTCAAAGAATCTGATGTCAACATCCGGTGGGCGTGGCCTATTTTCTGAAATAGCGCCCCCTAGGACCATTAAAACTGTCAGCCCCAAGCCATGCTTTGACTGAGGATTACGAAATTTGGTACACTAATGTGGTGTCTCAGGACCTACAAAAAAGTCTCTTGGAGCCAAGTGCAAAGTTGCACAGGAAGTCGGCCATTTTGGTCCAAGTGCGCGATTTAGTGGTTTTCACACACGTTGTTTGGAGAGTGATACTCCGTCGCCCTTTTCACCAATCACTTTCAAACTTCTGCTATATAGTCTTAAGACATAGAGGAAAAAATTCAACCGTCGGATTTTAAATAAGTATAAAGGTGTGGGCGTGGCTAAGCCTCAAACTTTGACCTTTCGCCACGCCACTCTTTTTTTCACAGCTCCCTATTGGACTCCTTTTACCCAATCACCAGGAATCTCTGGTAAATAGCAGCAGGCAAGTTTAGGTCACTTGGTCTCCAGTACTGTAAGGTTTTGAAAAAAGGCGGGGCTTTGGGAGCATGGCGAAATTCGCCATCACGCCATGGAAATACGTTTGCCTCTCATTTCTTCATTTATCATCATATCACCTCGAAATTTGTTGTGAGTGATCCTAGTCTCACCCCCAATAGAAATGGTCAGCTTAAGTTTGTGGGCGTGGCCTACTTTCTGAAATAGCGCCCCCTAGGACCATTAAAACTGTCAACCCCAAGCCATGCTTTTACTGAGGATTACGAAATTTGGGACACTAATGTGGTGTCTCAGGCCCTACAAAAAAGTCTCTTGGAGCCACGTGCAAAGTCGCACAGGAAGTCGGCCATTTTGGTCCAAGTACTCGATTTAGTGGTTTTCGCACACGTTGTTTGGAGAGTGATGCTCCATCGCCCTTTTCACCAATCACCTTCAAGCTTCTGCTATACACTCTTAAGACATAGAGGAAAAAATTCAACCGTCGGATTTTAAATAAGTAGAAAGGTGTGGGCGTGGCTAAGCCTCAAACTTTAACCTGTCGTCATAACATTACTTGACCTAATAACTCCCATGTACACGATCAGATCTATATCAAACTTTGTCTGTGTGATCACTGACCACATCTGAAGACAATGACAATGTGGACAGCTGACATCCCCTAAGTCCCGCCCCCTACTACAGGAAGTCTATTGTTTTATGGTGAAATGCCCATGTTTGTCATGATTTGAAAGCTTTCCAGCGCCCATAGATAAGTTTAACCTACAATAACTTCAAAAAACGTGGTCAGAAAAGCATTACAGTTGGTCTGTGTCATCACACCACCAGAGTCGTAAAGGTAGAGTATGCCCTAACTGTGGGACGTGTAATATAATGGTGGGATAAGAGGTGATGCTGAGTCAGGGTGAGGTGCGGATGAGGTGATCGTTTGCGGTTTCTGGTGTCGGGGTGGCCGACGTTTCTGTTCCGCAGATGTGCCCTGGTGCCCCGGGCTGCCGGTTAGGCCGGAGCGGCGCGGAGCTGCGAGGGCCGAACGACGCTGCTTGCAGCTTTAATTTTATTTATTATTCTTAGCCCGCTTTGAATGGCTTTTTGGGGACCTTACCATACCCCAAAACTCACAATATTTTGCAGACATGTCAGGCCTGGTGAAAAATTTGATATTTTAAAGGTCCCAAAAAAATCGCAAAGAAAATGGCTGAACAGCGCCCCCTAGAAAGTGAAAAAAACCCCTCTCCATAAAGCTTAGTTTATCGTACAGTTATGAAATTTGGTACACTTGTAGTACTCAACAGTCCGCACAGAAAAGTCTCTTGCAAGCATGGTCAATATCAAACAGGAAGTCGGCCATTTTGGGTTGAAATGGCGATTTTTAGCCGTTTTTGCCGTTTTTAGGGTCCGTTTCTGATTGGATTGCTCGATCATTTTTCGCACGATCAACTCAAAAATTGTGTAAAATTGCTCAGAAGGGATGGTCGAAAAAAATGAGACAAGGATTCTGACTTTTCGTATATGTTGAAGGGGCGGGGCAAGGCCTCGAAGTTTGACTACTCGCCAAAAAAAATTAAATTGCTATAACTTCATAACTGAATGGAGTAGAGTTACCAAACTTTCTGTGGTCATTTGTCATCCACCCACAAAGTAAGTTGAATAGTCGGATGATGACATCACACAAGCCCCGCCCCCTCAGGACCAAAAAGGTCAAGTTTTACTGTGAAAGGTCCCAAATGGCCCCATTTCACTCAATCACCACAAATTTGTAGCTGGTAACTCAAGACAAGTGGGGGTTGCTTTGTGTCACTTCATGGGAGTTTTCGGCAGAGGGCGGGGCTGTGGCGGCGCGGCAAAGTCAGGCGTACTGCCGTGGCCTTACGTTTGCCTCCCATTTCGTCACTTCTAAAGATATCGCCACGAAACTTCTTGTGAGTGATCCTAGTCCTCCCCCACAAAATATCTGATGTGAACATCCGGTGGGCGTGGCCTATTTTCTGAAATAGCGCCCCCTAGGACCATTAAAACTGTCAGCCCCAAGCCATGCTTTGACTGAGGATTACGAAATTTGGTACACTAATGCGGTGTCTCAGGACCTACAAAAAAGTCTCCTGGAGCCAAGTGCAAAGTCGCACAGGAAGTCGGCCATTTTGGTCCAAGTGCGCGATTTAGTGGTTTTCGCACACGTTGTTTGGAGAGTGATGCTCCGTCGCCCTTTTCACCAATCTCCTTCAAACTTCTGCTATATACTCTTAAGACATAGGGGAAAAAATTCAACCGTCGGATTTTTCAAAAGTTGAAAGATGTGGGCGTGGCTAAGCCTCAAACTTTGACCTGTCGCCACGCCACTCTTTTTTTCACAGCTCCCTACTGGACTCCTTTTACCCAAACACCAGGATTCTGTGGCAAACAGCAGTAGACAAGTTGAGGTTACATTGTCTCCAGTACTGGCAGGTTTCGAAAAAAGGTGGGGCTTTGGGAGCATGGCGAAAATCGCCATCACGCCATGGAAATACGTTTGCCTCTCATTTCTTAAGTTATCAAGATATCACCTCGAAATTTGTTGTGAGTGATCCTAGTCTGACCCCCAATAGAAATGGACAGCTAAAATTTGTGGGCGTGGCCAATTTTCTGAAATAGCGCCCCCTAGGACCATTAAAACTGTCAGCCCCAAGCCATGCTTTGACTGAGGATTACGAAATTTGGTACACTAATGTGGTGTCTCAGGACCTACAAAAAAGTCTCTTGGAGCCAAGGGCAAAAACGCACAGGAAGTCGGCCATTTTGGTCCAAGTGCGCGATTTAGTGGTTTTCGCACACGTTGTTTGGAGAGTGATGCTCCGTCGCCCTTTTCACCAATCTCCTTCAAACTTCTGCTATATACTCTTAAGACATAGGGGAAAAAATTCAACCGTCGGATTTTTCAAAAGTTGAAAGATGTGGGCGTGGCTAAGCCTCAAACTTTGACCTGTCGCCACGCCACTCTTTTTTCACAGCTCCCTACTGGACTCCTTTTACCCAAACACCAGGATTCTGTGGCAAACAGCAGTAGACAAGTTGAGGTTACTTTGTCTCCAGTACTGGCAGGTTTCGAAAAAAGGCGGGGCTTTGGGAGCATGGCGAAAATCGCCATCACGCCATGGAAATACGTTTGCCTCTCATTTCTTAAGTTATCGAGATATCACCTCGAAATTTGTTGTGAGTGATCCTAGTCTGACCCCCAATAGAAATGGACAGCTAAAATGTGTGGGCGTGGCCAATTGTCTGAAATAGCGCCCCCTAGGACCATTAAAACTGTCAGCCCCAAGCCATGCTTTGACTGAGGATTACGAAATTTGGTACACTAATGTGGTGTCTCAGGACCTACAAAAAAGTCTCTTGGAGCCAAGGGCAAAAACGCACAGGAAGTCGGCCATTTTGGTCCAAGTGCGCGATTTAGTGGTTTTCGCACACGTTGTTTGGAGAGTGATGCTCCGTCGCCCTTTTCACCAATCTCCTTCAAACTTCTGCTATATACTCTTAAGACGTAGGGGAAAAAATTCAACCGTCGGATTTTTCAAAAGTTGAAAGGTGTGGGCGTAGCTAAGCCTCAAACTTTGACCTTTCGCCATGCCACTCTTATTTTCACAGCTCCCTATTGGACTCCTTTTACCCAATCACCAGGAATCTCAGGCAAATAGCAGTAGACCACTTGAGATCACTTGGTATGCAGTACTGGCAGGTTTCGAAAAAAGGCGGGGCTTTGGGAGCATGGCGAAATTCGCCATCACGCCATGGCAATACGTTTGCCTCTCATTTCTTCAGTTATCGTGATATTGCTACTAAACTTCTGGTGAGTGATCCTATTCTGACCCCCAAGAGAAATTCACAGCTGTGTTTGTGGGCGTGGCCTATTTTCTCAAATAGCGCCCACTAGAGCCATTAAAACTGTCAGCCCCAAGCCAAGCTTTGACTGAGGTTTACGAAATTTGGTACACTAATGTGGTGTCTCAGGACCTACAAAAAAGTCTCCTGGAGCCAAGCGCAAAGTCGCACAGGAAGTCGGCCATTTTGGTCCAAATACTCGATTTAGTGGTTTTCTCACACATTGTATGGACAGTGATGCTCCATCGTCCTTTTCACCAATCTCCTTCAAATTTCTGCTATATATTCTTAAGACATAGAGGAAAAAATTCAACCGTCGGATTTTTCAAAAGTTGAAAGGTGTGGGCGTGGCTAAGCCTCAAACTTTAACCTTTCGCCATTACATTACATGACTTAATAACTCCCAAGTGCATGAACAGATCTATTTCAAACTTTGTCTGTGTGATCACTGACCACATCTCAAGACAACGACAATGTGGACAGCTGACATCACCTAAGCCACGCCCCCTGACAACAGGAAGTATATTGTTTTATGGTGAAATACCCATATTTGTCCCATCTAATTTAGTGAACATGACACTAAGGTCATACACTGTATTCGTGATGTTGTAATGACCATTCAGATCTGATAGCTTTCCAGAAAGGGAGGGGATTTGATGCCATGGTGAATGCTGGCATGACGCCATGACCGTATATTTGACTGTAACTTCCACAAACGGCCTCCGATTTGCCCGAGACTGAACATGGCAATGAACAATCATGCCCTTTAGCCAATGAGGCACAAACGGTTGGTGAATGTTATATAATGTCACCAAAGCTGACCTCAATGGGACTTTTCTGTAGTTGGTCACAGCGCCCCCTAGATAACGTTATCCTTCAAAAACTTTAAAAAACATGGTCAGAATAGCATTAAAGTTGGTCACTGTCATCACATCACCAGTGTGGTTAAGATAGAGGATTCCCTAGTGGTGAGACATAAAATATAATGGTGGGCTCAAAGGGGATGCTGAGTCAGGGTGAGGTGCGGACGAGGTGGCCGTTAGCAGTTTCGGGTGTCGGGGTGGTCGATGTTTCTGTTTCGCAGACGTAGCCTGGTGCCCCGGGCTGCCGGCCAGGCCGGAGCGGCGCGGAGCTGCGAGGGCCGAACGACGCTGCTTGCAGCTTTAATTAGGCCCGAGCAGCGAAGCGCTGCGAAGGCCTATTGTATCTGCTCCGTTTATTTTTTTTTTTCTTTTTTTTTCTTTTTTTTTCTTCCGCGTCTTTGGACGGCCTTTAGGGGGTCTTAGCATATCCAAAAACTCACCAAATTCTGGCCCAATATAGAAAGTGCGTGAAATTTACGTATTTCACTGGCAACGTGAAAGTTGGTATAAAAATATTTCAACAGCGCCCCCTGGAAAATTATAAATACCCCTCAGCATTGACCTTTTTTCATAGTAGAGTGATGAAATTTGGTACACCTGTAGAACTCAACAATACGCACAGAAAAGCCTCTTGGACCCATGGTCAATATCAAACAGGAAGTCGGCCATTTTGGACTAAAGTGGCCATTTTTACCCCGTTTTGGCCATTTCTAGGCTCTATATTTGGTTGAACAGTTTGGTCATTTTTCGCACGATTGTCTCAAAAATAGTGTGCGATCGAACAGAAGCGTTGGACGAATCAAATGAGAAAATAAAATTGACTTTTCGTAAATGCTGAAGGGGCGGGGCCAGGCCTCAAAGTTCGAGCACTCGCCAAAAAAATTCAAATTGCTATAATTTCATAAATGAAAGAATTACAGTTAAAGTAATTTTCTATGGACAATCGTCATCACCCCCCGAAGAAAAATGAATGGTTGGTTGATGATGTCACATAAGCCCCGCCCCCTCAGGACTTAAAAGGTCAAGTTTTACTGGGAAATTGTCCAAAATTCGCCCTTTCAACTAATCACCCCATATTTGTAGCAGGTAACTGAAGACAAGTTGGGATTGCTTGGCGTCACTTTATGGGAGTTTTCTCCTGAAGGCGGGGCTGCGGCGGCGCGGCGAAGTCAGGCGTACCGATGTGGCCTTACGTTTGCCTCCCATTTCATCATTTCTTGAGATATCGCCACAAAACCTCTCGGGAGTGATCCTAGTCCGGCCCCCCAAAAAATGTGATGTGAACATCTGGTGGGCGTGGCCTATTTTCTGAAATAGCGCCACCTAGGATCATTAAAACTGTCAGCCCCAAGCCATGCTTTGACTGAGGATTACGAAATTTGGTACACTAATGTGGTGTCTCAGGACCTACAAAAAAGTCTCTTGGACCCAAGTGCAAATTCGAACAGGAAGTCGGCCATTTTGGTCCAAGTAAGCGATTTACTGGTTTTCGCACATGTTGTTTGGACAGTGATGCTCCATCGCCCTTTTCACCAATCGCCTTCAAACTTCTGCTATATACTCTTAAGACGTAAAGTAAAAAATTCAACCGTCGGATTTTAAATAAGTATAAAGGTGTGGGCGTGGCTAAGCCTCAAACTTTGACCTGTCGCCACGCCACTCTTTTTTTCACAGCTCCCTATTGGACTCCTTTTACCCAATCACCAGCAATCTCTGGCAAATAGCAGCTGACAAGTTGAGGTCACTTGGTCTACAGTACTGGCAGGTTTTTAAAAAAGGCGGGGCTTTGGGAGCATGGCGAAATTCGCCATCACGCCATGGCAATACGTTTGCCTCTCATTTCTTCAATTATCGTGACATCGCCACAAAATGTCTGGTGAGTGATCCTAGTCTGACCCCCAATAGAAATGGGCAGCTGAGATTTGTGGGCGTGGCCTATATTCTGAAATAGCGCCCCCTAGGACCATTAAAACTGTCAGCCCCAAGACAAGGTTTGACTGAGGATTACGAAATTTGGTACACTCATGTAGGGTCTCTGGACCTACAAAAAAGTCTCTTGGAGCCAAGCGCAATTTCGCACAGGAGGTCGGCCATTTTGGTCCAAGTACTCGATTTAGTGGTTTTCGCACACGTTGTTTGGACATTGATGGCCCGTCGCCCTTTACACCGATCACCTTCAAACTTATGCTATGTACTTTTAAGTCAAAGGGGAATAAATTCAACCGTCGGATTTTAAATAAGTATAAAGGTGTGGGCGTGGCTAAGCCTCAAACTTTGACCTTTCGCCATGACAGTACTTGACTTAATAACTCCCATGTGCATGATCAGATCTAATTCAAACTTTGTCTGTGTGATCACTGACCACATCTCAAGACAACGACAATGTGGACAGCTGACATCACCTAAGCCCCGCCCCCTGACAACAGGAAGTCTATTGTTTTATGGTGAAATGCCCATATTTGTCCCCTCTAATTTAGTGAAAATGACACTCAGGTCATACAGTGTCTTCATGATGTTTTAAAGACCATTCAGATCTGATAGCTTTCCAGAAAGGGAGGGGCTTTGATGCCATGGTGAATGCTGGCGTGACGCCTTGACCTTACATTTGACTGTAACTTCCACAAACGGCCTCCGATTTGCCCGAAACTGAATATGGCAATGAACAATCATGCCCTTTAGCCAATGAGGCACAAACGGTTGGTGAATGTTATATAATGTCACCAAAGCTGACCTCAATGGGACTTTTCTGTAGTTGGTCACAGCGCCACCTAGATAACGTTATCCTTCGATAACTTTAAAAAACATGGTCAGAATAGCATTAAAGTTGGTCACTGTCATCACACCACCAGTGTGGTAAAGATAGAGGATTCCCTAGTGGTGAGACATAAAATATAATGGTGGGCTCAAAGGGGATGCTGAGTCAGGGTGAGTTGCGGACAAGGTGGCCGTTAGCAGTTTCTGGTGTTGGGGTGGTCGACGTTTGTGTTCTGCGGATGTGCCCTGGTGCCCCGGGCTGCCGGCCAGGCCGGAGCGGCGCGGAGCTGCGAGGGCCGAACGACGCTGCTTGCAGCTTTAATTATTATTAGGCCCGAGCAGTGAAGCGCTGCGAAGGCCTATTGTATCTGCTCCGTTTATTAGGCCCGAGCAGTGAAGCTGCGAAGGCCTATTGTATCTGCTCCGTTTATTATTACGCTTTCTTTCTTTCTTTCTTTTTTCTTCCGCGTCTTTGAATGGCCTTTAGGGGGTCTTAGCATATCCAAAAAGTCACCAAATTCTGGCCCAATATAGAAAGTGCGTGAAATTTACGTATTTCACTGGCGATGTTAAAGTTCGTAAAAAAATGGCTGAACAGCGCCCCCTAGAATGTGAAAAATACCCCTCTCCATAAAGCTTAGTTTATCGTTCAGTTATGAAATTTGGTATACTTGTAGTACTCAACAGTGCGCACAGAAAAGTCTCTTGCAACCATGGTCAATATCTTACAGGAAGTCGGCCATTTTGGGTTGAAATGGCGATTTTTAGCCATTTTGGCCATTTCTAGGGTCTATATTTGGTTGAACAGTTTGGTCATTTTTCGAACCATCGTCTCAAACATTGTGTGAGATCGAACAGAAGCGATGAACGATTCAAATGAGACAATAAAATTGACTTTTCGTAAATACTGAAGGGGCGGGGCCAGACCTCAAAGTTCGAGCACTCGCCAAAAAAATTCAAATTGCTATAATTTCATAAATGAAAGAATTAGAGTTAAAGTAACTTTCTATGGATAATTGTCATCGCCCCCCGAAGACAAATGAATGGTCGATTGATGATGTCACATAAGCCCCGCCCCCTCAGGACTTAAAAGGTCAAGTTTTACTGGGAAATTTTCCAAAATTCGCCCTTTCAAATAATCACCCCAAATTTGTAGCAGGTAACTGAAGACAAGTTGGGGTTGCTTGGCGTCACTTTATGGGAGTTTTCTGCAGAAGGCGGGGCTGTGGCGGCGCGGCGAAGTCAGGCGTACCGCTTAGGCCTTACGTTTGCCTCCCATTTCGTCATTTCTAAAGATATCGCCACAAAACTTCTTGGGAGTGATCCTAGTCCTGCCCCCCAAAAAATGTGATGTGAAAATCTGGTGGGCGTGGCCTATTTTCTGAAATAGCGCCCTCTAGGACCATTAAAACTGTCAGCCCCAAGCCATGCTTTGACTGAGGATTACGAAATTTGGTACACTAATGTGGTGTCTCAGGACCTACAAAAAAGTCTCTTGGAGCCAGGCACCAAGTCGCACAGGAAGTCGGCCATTTTGGTCCAAGTACTCGATTTAGTGGTTTTCGCACACGTTGTTTGGAAAGTATTGCACCATCGCCCTTTTCACCAATCACCTTCAAACTTCTGCTATAGACTCTTAAGACAAAGGGGAAAAAATTCAACCTACGGATTTTAAATAAGTATAAAGGTGTGGCCGTGGCTAAGCCTCAAACTTTGACCTGTCGCCACGCCACTCTTTTTTACACAGCTCCCTATTGGACTCCTTTTAACCAATGACCAGCAATCACTGGCAAATAGCAGCAGAAAAGTTGAGGTCACTTGGTTTACAGTACTGGCAGGTTTCGAATAAAGGCGGGGCTTTGGGAGCATGGCGAAATTAACCATCACGCCATGGAAATACGTTTGTCTCTCATTTCTTCAATCATTGTGACATCACCACACAATTTCTGATGAGTGATCTTACTCTGACCCCTAATAGAATTGGACAGCTGAAGTTTTTGGGCGTGGCCTATTTTCTGAAATGGCGCCCCCTAGGACCATTAAAACTATCAGCCCCAAGCCATGCTTTGACTGAGGATCACGAAATTTGGCACACTAATGTAGTGTCTCAGGACCTATAAAAAAGTCTCTTGGAGCCAAGCGCAATTTCGCACAGGAGGTCAGCCATTTTGGTCCAAGTACTCGATTTAGTGGTATTCGCACACGTTGTTTGGAGAGTGTTGCACCATCGCCCTTTTCACCAATCACCTTCAAACTTCTGCTATATACTTTTAAGACAAAGGGGGAAAAATTCAACCGTCGGATTTTAAATAAGTATAAAGGTGTGGGCGTGGCTAAGCCTCAAACTTTGACCTGTCGCCACGCCACTCTTTTTTTCACAGCTCCCTATCGGACTCCTTTTAACCAATCACCAGCAATCACTGGAAAATAGCAGCAGACAAGTTGAGGTCACTTGGTCTATAGTACTGGCAGGTTTCGAATAAAGACGGGGCTTTGGGAGCATGGCGAAATTCGCCATCACGCCATGGAAATACGTTTGTCTCAAATTTTTTCAGTCATTGTGACATCCCCACACAATTTCTGATGAGTGATCCTACTCTTACCCCTAATAGAACTGGACAGCTAAAGTTTGTGGGCGTGGCCTATTTTCTGAAATGGCGCCCCCTAGGACCATTAAAACTGTCAGCCCCAAGCCATGCTTTGACTGAGGATCACGAAATTTGGCACACTAATGTGGTGTCTCAGGACCTACAAAAAAGTCTCTTGGAGCCAAGCGCAATGTCGCACAGGAGGTCGGCCATTTTGGTCCAAGTACTCGATTTAGTGGTTTTCGCACACGTTATTAGGAGAATGATGTCTCGTCGTCCTTTCCACTGATCACCTTCAAACTCCTGCTATATACTCTTAAGACATAGAGGAAAAAATTCAACCGTCGGATTTTAAATAAGTATAAAGGTGTGGGCGTGGCTAAGCCTCAAACTTTGACCAGTCACCATTACGTTACTTGACTTAATAACTCTCATGTGCATGATCAGATCAATTTCAAATTTTGTCTGTGTGATCACTGACCACATCTGAAGACAGTGACAATGTGGACAGCTGACATCACCTAAACCCCGCCCCCTGACTACAGGAAGTTTACTGTTTTATGATGAAATGCCCATATTTGTCCCCTCTAATTTAGTCAACATGACACTAAGGTCATGCACTGTCTTCATGATGTTGTAATGACTATTCAGATCTGATAGCTTTTCAGAAAGGGAGGAGATTTGATGCCATGGCGATTTCTGGCGTGACGCTGTGACCTTATGTTTGACTGTAACTTCCACAAACAGCCTCCAATTTGCCCGAGACTGAACATCACATCACCAGTGTGGTAAAGATAGAGTATCTCCTAGTAGTGAGATGTGTAATGGTGGGCTCAGAGGGGATGCTGAGTCAGGGTGAGGTGTGGACGAGGAGGCCGTTCACGGTTTCTGTTGTCGGGGTGGTTGACTTTCTGTTCCGCCAGACGTGCCCTGGTGCCCCCGGCTGCCGGCCAGGACGGAGAAGCGCGGAGCTGGGTTTGGAGAGCGTTGGGGATGGAGCGGAGGGGGTGCGGAAGGAGGGCGAGCAGCTTCGCTGCGAGGGCCGAACGACGCTGCTTGCAGCTTTAATTATTATTATTTTTTTTTTCTTTCTTTTTTTTTCTTCCGCGTCTTTGGATGGCCTTTAGGGGGTCTTAGCATATCCAAAAAGTCACCAAATTCTGGCCCAATATAGAAAGTGCGTGAAATTTACGTATTTCACTGGCAACGTGAAAGTTGGTAAAAAAATGTTTCAACAGCGCCCCCTGGAAAATTAAAAATACCCCTCCGCTTTGACCTTTTTTCATAGTAGAGTGATGAAATTTGGTACACTTGTAGAACTCAACAATACGCACAGAAAAGCCTCTTGCACGCATGGTCAATATCAAACAGGAAGTCGGCCATTTTGGACTAAAGTGGCCATTTTGACCCCGTTTTGGCCATTTCTAGGGTCTATATTTGGTTGAACAGTTTGGTCATTTTTCGCACGATCGTCTCAAAAATAGTGTGCGATCGAACAGAAGCGATGGACGATTAAAATGAGACAATAAAATTGACTTTTCGTAAATACTGAAGGGGCGGGACCAGGCCTCAAAGTTCGAGCACTCGCCAAAAAAATTCAAATTGCTATAGATTCATAAATGAAAGAATTACAGTTAAAGAAATGTTCTATGGACAATCGACGTCGCCCTCCGAAGACAAATGAATGGTCGATTGATGATTTCACATAAGCCCCGCCCCCTCAGGACTTAAAAGGTGAAGTTTTACTGGGAAATTTTCCAAAATTCGCCCTTTCAAATAATCATCCCAGATTTGTAGCAGGTAACTGAAGACAAGTTAGGGTTGCTTGGCGTCACTTTATGGGAGTTTTCTGCAGAAGGCGGGGATGTGGCGGTGCGGCGAAGTCAGGTGTACCGCTTAGGCCTTACGTTTGCCTCCCATTTCGTCATTTCTAAAGATATCGCCACAACACTTCTTGGGAGTGATCCTAGTCCAGCCCCAAATAGAATCTGATGTGAACATCCGGTGGGCGTGGCCTATTTTCTGAAATAGCGCCCCCTAGGACCATTAAAACTGTCAGCCCCAAGCCATACTTTGGCTGAGGATTACGAAATTTGGTACACTAATGTGGTGTCTCAGGACCTACAAAAAAGTCTCTTGGAGCCAAGTGCAAAGTCGCACAGGAAGTCGGCCATTTTGGTCAAAGTACTCGATTTAGTGGTATTCGCACACGTTGTTTGGAGAGTGTTGCACCATCACCCTTTTCACCAATCACCTTCAAACATCTGCTATACACTCTTAAGACATAGATGAAAAAATTCAACCGTCGGATTTTATATAAGTATAAAGGTGTGGGCGTGGCTAAGCCTCAAACTTTGACCTGTCGCCACGCCACTCTTTTTTTCACAGCTCCCTATCGGACTCCTTTTAACCAATCACCAGCAATCACTGGCAAATAGCAGCAGACAAGTTGAGGTCACTTGGTCTATAGTACTGGCAGGTTTCGAATAAAGGCGGGGCTTTGGGAGCATGGCGAAATTCGCCATCACGCCATGGAAATACGTTTGTCTCTCATTTCTTCAATCATTGTGACATCGCCACACAATTTCTGATGAGTGATCCTACTCTGACCCCTAATAGAACTGCACAGCTGAAGTTTGTGGGCGTGGCCTATTTAATGAAATAGCGCCCCCTAGGACCATTAAAACTGTCAGCCCCAAGCCATGCTTTGACTGAGGATTACGAAATTTGATACACTAATGTGGGGTCTCAGGACCTACAAAAAAGTCTCTTGGAGCCAAGTGCAAAGTCGCGCAGGAAGTCGGCCATTTTGGTCCAAGTACTCGATTTAGTGGTATTCGCACACGTTGTTTGGAGAGTGTTGCACCATTGCCCTTTTCACCAATCGCCTTCAAACATCTGCTATATACTCTTAAGACATAGATGAAAAAATTCAACCGTCGGATTTTATATAAGTATAAAGGTGTGGGCGTGGCTAAGCCTCAAACTTTGACCTGTCGCCACGCCACTCTTTTTTTCACAGCTCCCTATTGGACTCCTTTTAACCAATCACCAGCAATCACTGGCAAATGGCAGCAGACAAGTTGAGGTCACTTGATCTGTAGTACTGGCAGGTTTTGAATAAAGGCGGGGCTTTGGGAGCATGGCGAAATTCGCCATCACGCCATGAAAATACGTTTGTCTCTCATTTCTTCAATCATTGTGACATCACAACAAAATGTCTGATGAGTGATCCTAGTCTGACCCCCAATAGAAATGGACAGCTGAAGTTTGTGGGCATGGCCTATTTTCTTAAATAGCGCCCCCTAGGACCATTAAAACTGTCAGCCCCAAGCCATGCTTTGACTGAGGATTACGAAATTTGATACACTAATGTGGGGTCTCAGGACCTACAAAAAAGTCTCTTGGAGCCAAGTACAAAGTCGCACAGGAAGTCGGCCATTTTGGTCCAAGTACTCGATTTAGTGGTTTTCGCACTCGTTGTTTGGAGAGTGTTGCACCATCGCCCTTTTCACCAATCGCCTTCAAACTTCTGCTATATACTCTTAAGACAAAGGGAGAAAAATTCAACCATCGGATTTTATATAAGTATAAAAGTGTGGGCGTGGCTAAGCCTCAAACTTTGACCTTTCGCCATTACATCACTTGACTTAACTCCCATGTGCATGATCAGATCTATATCAAACTGTGTCTGTGTGATCATTGACCACATCTCAAGACAATGACAATGTGGACAGCTGACATCACCTAAGCCCCGCCCCCTGACTACAGGAAGTCTATTTTTTATGGTGAAATGCCCATATTTGTCCCCTCTAATTTAGTCAACATGACACTAAGGTCATGCACTGTCTTCATGATGTTGTAATGACCATTCAGATCTGCTAGCTTTTCAGAAAGGGAGGGGCTTTGATGCCATGGCGATTTCTTACTCTGACCCCTAATAGACATGGACAGCTGAAGTTTGTGGGCGTGGCCTATTTTCTGAAATAGCGCCCCCCTAGGACCATTAAAACAATCAGCCCCAAGCCATGATTTGACTGAGGATCACGAAATTTGGCACACTAATGTAGTGTCTCAGGACCTACAAAAAAGTCTCTTGGAGCCAAGTACAATGTCGCACAGGAGGTCGGCCATTTTTGTCCAAGTTCTCGATTTAGTGGTTTTCGCACACGTTATTAGGAGAATGATGTCTCGTCGTCCTTTCCACCGATCACCTTCAAACTCCTGCTATATACTCTTAAGACATAGAGGAAAAAATTCAACCGTTGGATTTTAAATAAGTATAAAGGTGTGGGCGTGGCTAAGCCTCAAACTTTGACCAGTCGCCATTATGTTACGTGACTTAATAACTCCCATGTGCATGATCAGATCAATTTCAAATTTTGTCTGTGTGATCACTGACCCCATCTGAAGACAGTGACAATGTGGACAGCTTACATCACCTAAGCCCGCCCCCTGACTACAGGAAGTCTACTGTTTTATGGTGAAATGTCCATATTTGTCCCCTCTAATTTAGTCAAGATGACACTAAGGTCATGCACTGTCTTCATGATGTTGTAATGACCATTCAGATCTGATAGCTTTTCAGAAAGGGGGGGCTTTTATGCCATGGCGATTTCTGGCGTGACGCTGTGACCTTACGTTTGACTGTAACTTCCACAAACAGCCTTCGATATGCCCGAGACTGAACATCACATCACCAGTGTAGTAAAGATAGAGTATCTGCTAGTGGTGAGAGGTGTAATGGTGGGCTCAGAGGGGATGCTGAGTCAGGGTGAGGTGTGGACGCGGAGGCCGTTCACGGTTTCTGGTGTCGGGGTGGTTGACTTTCTGTTCTGCCAGACGTGCCCTGGTGCCCCCGGCTGCCGGCCAGGATGGAGAAGCACGGAGCTGGGTTTGGAGAGCGTCGCGGATGGAGCGGAGGGGTTGCGGAAGGAGGGCGAGCAGCTTCGCTGCGAGGGCCGAACGACGCTGCTTGCAGCTTTAATTAGGCCCGAGCAGTGAAGCTGCGAAGGCCTATTGTATCTGCTCCGTTTATTATTATTTTTTTTTTCTTTCTTTCTTTTTTTTTCTTCCGCGTCTTTGGATGGCCTTTAGGGGGTCTTAGCATATCCAAAAAGTCACCAAATTCTGGCCCAATATAGAAAGTGCGTGAAATTTACGTATTTCACTGGCAACGTGAAAGTTGGTAAAAAATGTTTCAACAGCGCCCCCTGGAAAATTAAAAATACCCCTCCGCTTTGATTTTTTTTCATAGTAGAGTGATGAAATTTGGTACACTTGTAGAACTCAACAATACGCACAGAAAAGCCTCTTGCACCCATGGTCAATATCAAACAGGAAGTCGGCCATTTTGGACTAAAGTGGCCATTTTGACCCCGTTTTGGCCATTTCTAGGGTCTATATTTGGTTTAACAGTTTGGTCATTTTTCGCACGATCGTCTCAAAAATAGTGTGCGATCGAACAGAAGCGATGGACGATTAAAATGAGACAATAAAATTGACTTTTTGTAAATACTGAAGGGGCGGGACCAGGCCTCAAAGTTCGAGCACTCGCCAAAAAAATTCAAATTGCTATAGATTCATAAATGAAAGAATTACAGTTAAAGAAATGTTCTAAGGACAATCGTCGTCGCCCTCCGAAGACAAATGAATGGTCGATTGATGATGTCACATAAGCCCCGCCCCCTCAGGACTTAAAAGGTCAAGATTTACTGGGAAATTTTCCAAAATTCGCCCTTTGCAATAATCACCCCAAATTTGTAGCGGGTAACTGAAGACAAGTTGGGGTTGCTTGGCGTCACTTTATGGGAGTTTTCTCCAGAAGGCGGGGCTGTGGCGGCGCGGCGAAGTCAGGCGTACCGTTTAGGCCTTACGTTTGCCTCCCATTTCGTCATTTCTAGAGATATCGCCACAAAACCTCTTGGGAGTGATCCTAGTTCAGCCCCCCACAAAATGTGATGTGAACATCCGGTGGGCGTGGCCTATTTTCTGAAATAGCGCCCCCTAGGACCATTAAAACTGTCAGCCCCAAGTCATGCTTTGACTGAGGTTTATGAAATTTGGCACACCAATGTGGTGTCTCAGGACCTACAAAAAAGTCTCTTGGAGCCAAGTGCAAAGTCGCACAGGAAGTCGGCCATTTTGGTCCAAGTACTCGATTTAGTGGTTTTCGCACACGTTGTTTGGAGACTGATGCTCCATCGCCCTTTTCACCAATCGCCTTCAAACTTCTGCTATAGACTCTTAAGACATAAAGGAAAAAATTCAACCGTCGGATTTTAAATAAGTATAAAGGTGTGGGCGTGGCTAAGCCTCAAACTTTGACCTGTCACCACGCCACTCTTTTTTTCACAGCTACCTATTGGACTCCTTTTACCCAATCGCCAGCAATCTCTGGCGAATAGCAGCTGACAAGTTGAGGTCACTTAGTCTCCAGTACTGGCAGGTTTTGAAAAAAGGCGGGGCTTTGGGAGCATGGCAAAATTCACCATCACGCCATGGCAATACGTTTGCCTCTCATTTCTTCAATTATCGTGCCATCACCACAAAATGTCTGGTGAGTGATCCTAGTCTGACGCCTAATAGATTTGGACAGCTGTAGTTTGTGGGCGTGGCCTATTTTCTGAAATGGCGCCCTCTAGGACCATTAAAACTGTCAGCCCCAAGCCGTGCTTTGACTGAGGATCACGAAATTTGGCACACTAATGTAGTGTCTCAGGACCTACAAAAAAGTCTCTTGGAGCCAAGCGTAATGTCGCACAGGAGGTCGGCCATTTTGGTCCAAGTACTCGATTTAGTGGTTTTCGCACACATTATTAGGAGAATGATGTCTCGTCGCCCTTTCCACCGATCACCTTCAAACTCCTGCTATATACTCTTAAGACATAGAGGAAAAAATTCAACCGTCGGATTTTAAATAAGTATAAAGGTGTGGGCGTGGCTAAGCCTCAAACTTTGACCAGTCACCATTACGTTACTTGACTCAATAACTCCCTTGTGCATGATCAGATCAATTTCAAACTTTGTCTGTGTGATCACTGACCACATCTGAAGACAGTGACAATGTGGACAGCTGGCATCACCTAAGCCCCGCCCCCTGACTACAGGAAGTCTACTGTTTTATGGTGAAATGCCCATATTTGTCCCATCTAATTTAGTCAACATGACACTAAGGTCATGCACTGTCTTCATGATGTTGTAATGACTATTCAGATCTGATAGCTTTTCAGAAAGGGAGGAGCTTTGATGCCATGGCGATTTCTGGCGTGACGCTGTGACCTTACGTTTGACTGTAACTTCCACAAACAGCCTCCGATTTGCCCGAGACTGAACATCACATCACCAGTGTGGTAAAGATAGAGTATCTCCTAGTGGTGAGTCGTGTAATGCTGGGCTCAGAGGGGATGCTGAATCAGGGTGAGGTGTGGACGAGGAGGCCGTTCACGGTTTCTGGTGTCGGGGTGGTTGACTTTCTGTTCTGCCAGACGTGCCCTGGTGCCCCCGGCTGCCGGCCAGGATGGACAAGCGCGGAGCTGGGTTTGGAGAGCGTCGGGGATGAAGCGGAGGGGGTGCGGAAGGACGGCGAGCAGCTTCGCTGCGAGGGCCGAACGACGCTGCTTGCAGCTTTAATTATTATTCTTTTTTCTTCCGCGTCTTTGAATGGCCTTTAGGGGGTCTTAGCATATCCAAAAAGTCACCAAATTCTGGCCCAATATAGAAAGTGCGTGAAATTTACGTATTTCACTGGCGATGTGAAAGTTCGTCAAAAAGTGACTGAACAGCGCCCCCTAGAAAGTGAAAAATACCCCTCTCCATAAAGCTTAGTTTATCGTACAGTTATGAAATTTGGTATACTTGTAGTACTCAACAGTCCGCACAGAAAAGTCTCTTGCAACCATGGTCAATATCAAACAGGAAGTCGGCCATTTTGGAGTAAAGTGGCCATTTTGACCCCTGTTTTGGCCATTTCTAGGGTCTATATTTGGTTGAACAGTTTGGTCATTTTTCGCACCATCGTCTCAAAAATTGTGCGAGATCGAACAGAATCGATGGACGATTCAAATGAGACAATAAAATTGACTTTTCGTAAATACTGAAGGGGCGGGGCCAGGCCTCAAAGTTCGAGCACTCGCCAAAAAAATTCAAATTGCTATAATTTCATAAATGAAAGAATTACAGTTAAAGAAATGTTCTGTGGACAATTGTCATCGCCCTCCGAAGACAAATGAATGGTCGATTGATGATGTCACATAAGCCCCGCCCCCTCAGGACTTAAAAGGTCAAGTTTTACTGGGAAATTTTCCAAAATTCGCCCTTTCCAATAATCACCCCAAATTTGTAGCGGGTAACTGAAGACAAGTTGGGGTTGCTTGGCTTCACTTTATGGGAGTTTTCTGCAGAAGGCGGGGCTGTGGCGGCGCGGCGAATTCAGGCGTACCACTTAGGCCTTACGTTTGCCTCCCATTTCGTCATTTCTAGAGATATCGCCACGAAGCTTCTTGTGAGTGATCCTAGTCTGGCCCCCCAAAAGATCTGATGTGAAATTCCGGTGGGCGTGGTCTATTTTCTGAAATAGCGCCCCCTAGGACCATTAAAACTGACAGCCCCAAGCCATGCTTTGACTGAGGATTACGAAATTTGGTACACTAATGTGGTGTCTCAGGACCTACAAAAAAGTCTCTTGGAGCCAAGTGCATTGTCGCACAGGAAGTCGGCCATT
Source organism: Nothobranchius furzeri (assembly GCF_043380555.1). Taxonomy (NCBI): domain Eukaryota; kingdom Metazoa; phylum Chordata; class Actinopteri; order Cyprinodontiformes; family Nothobranchiidae; genus Nothobranchius; species Nothobranchius furzeri. Next base: position 42,488,966 of record NC_091748.1, on the reverse strand, counting down.
TTGGTCCAAGTGCGCAATTTAGTGGTTTTCGCACACGTTGTTTGGAGAGTGATGCTCCGTCGCCCTTTTCACCAATTGCCTTCACACTTCCGCTACATACTCTTAACACATAGATGAAAAAATTCAACCGTCGGATTTTAAATAAGTATAAAGGTGTGGGCGTGGCTAAGCCTCAAACTTTGACCTGTCGCCACGCCACTCTTTTTTTTCACAGCTCCCTATTGGACTCCTTTTCACCAATCACCACCAAACAGTGGCGAATAGCAGCAGACAAGTTGAGGTCACTTGGTCTATAGTACTGGCAGGTTTCGAATAAAGGCGGGGCTTTGGAAGAATGGCGAAATTCGCCATCACGACATGGAAATACGTTTGTCTCTCATTTCTTCAGTCATTGTGACATCGCCATACAAGTTCTGATGAGTGATCCTACTCTGACCCCTAATAGAATTGGACAGCTGAAGTTTGTGGGCGTGGCCTATTTTCTGAAACAGCGCCCCCTAGGACCATTAAAACAGTCAGCCCCAAGCCATGCTTTGACTGAGGATCACAAAATTTGGCACACTAATGTAGTGTACCAGGACCTACAAAAAAGTCTCTTGGAGCCAAGCACAATGTCGCACAGGAGGTCGGCCATTTTGGTCCAAGTACTCAATTTAGTGGTTTTCGCACACGTTATTAGGAGAATGATATCTCCTCGCCCTTTCCACCGATCACCTTCAAACCTCTGCTATATACTCTTAAGACATAGAGTAAAAAATTCAACCGTCGGATTTTAAATCAGTATAAAGGTGTGGGCGTGGCTAAGCCTCAAACTTTGACCAGTCGCCATTACCTTATTTGACTTAACAACTCCCATGTGCATGATCAGATCAATTTCATACTTTGTCTGTGTGATCACTGACCACATCTGAAGACAGTGACAATGTGGACAGCTGACATCACCTAAGCCCCGCCCCCTGACTACAGGAAGTCAACTGTTTTATGGTGAAATGCCCATATTTGTTCCCTCTAATTTAGTCAAGATGACACTAAGGTCATGCACTGTCTTCATGATGTTGTAATGACCATTCAGATCTGATAGCTTTTCAGAAAGGCAGGGGCTTTGATGCCATGGCGATTTCTGACGTGACACTGTGACCTTACGTTTGACTGTAACTTCCACAAACAGCCTCCGACTTGCCCGAGACTGAACATCGCATCACCAGTGTGGTAAAGATAGAGTATCTCCTAGTGGTGAGACGTGTAATGGTGGGCTCAGAGGGGATGCTGAGTCAGGGTAAGGTGTGGACGAGGAGGCCGTTCACGGTTTCTGGTGTCGGGGTGGTTGACTTTCTGTTCCGCCAGACGTTCCCTGGTGCCCCCGGCTGCCGGCCAGGATGGAGAAGCGCGGAGCTGGGTTTGGAGAGCGTCGGGGATGGAGCGGAGGGGGTGCGGAAGGAGGGCGAGCAGCTTCGCTGCGAGGGCCGAACGACGCTGCTTGCAGCTTTAATTAGGCCCGAGCAGCGAAAGCGCTGCGAAGGCCTCTTGTTTTTGCTCTGTTTATTATTATTTTTATTTATTATTCCGGTGCCGCTTTGAATGGCTTTTTGGGGACCTTAACATACCCCAAAACTCACAATATTTTGCATACTTGTCAGGCCTGGTGAAAAATTTGATATTTTAAAGGTCCCAAAAAAATCGCAAAGAAATTGGCTGAACAGCGCCCCCTAGAAAATGAAAAAAAACCCTCTCCATAAAGCTTAGTTTATCGTACCGTTATGAAATTTGGTACACTTATAGTACTCAATAGTCCGCACAGAAAAGTCTCTTGCAAGCATGGTCAATATCAAACAGGAAGTCGGCCATTTTGGGTTGAAATGGCGATTTTTTGCCGTTTTGGCCGTTTTTAGGGTCCGTTTCTGATTGGATTGCTCGATCATTTTTTGCACGATCATCTCAAAAATTCTGTAAAATTGCTCAGAAGAGATGGGCGAACAAAATGAGACAATAAAATTGACTTTTCGTAAATACTGAAGGGGCGGGGCCAGGCCTCGAAGTTTGACTACTCGCCAAAAATTTTTAAATTGCTATAACTTCATAACTGAATGGAATAGAGTTACCAAACTTTCTGTGGTCATTCGTCATCACCTCACAAAGTAAATTGAATGGTCGCATGATGACATCACACAAGCCCCGCCCCCTCAGGACCAAAAAGGTTAAGTTTTACTGTGAAAGGTCCCAAATTGCCCCATTTCACTAAATCACCACAAATTTGTAGCTGGTAACTCAAGACAAGTGGGGGTTGCTTGGTGTCACATTATGTGAGTTTTCGGCAGAGGGCGGGGCTGTGGCGGCGCGGCGAAGTCAGGCGTACCGCCGTGGCCTTACGTTTGCCTCCCATTTCGTCATTTCTAAAGATATCATCACGAAACTTCTTGTGAGTGATCCTAGTCTGGCTCTCCAAAAGATCTGATGTGAACATCCGGTGGGCGTGGCCTATTTTCTGAAATAGCGCCCCCTAGGACCATTAAAACTGTCAGCCCCAAGCCATGCTTTGACTGAAGATTACGAAATTTGGTACACTAATGTGGTTTCTCAGGACCTACAAAAAAGTCTCTTGGACCCAAGTGCAAAGTCGCACAGGAAGTCGGCCATTTTGGTCCAAGTACGCGATTTACTGGTTTTCGCACACCTTGTTTGGAGAGTGATGCTCCGTCGCCCTTTTCACCAATCTCCTTGAAACGTCTGCTATATACTCTTAAGACAAAGAGGAAAAAATTCAACCGTCGGATTTTTCAAAAGTTTAACGGTGTGGGCGTGGCTAAGCCTCAAACTTTGACCTGTCGCCACGCCACTCATTTTTTCACAGCTCCCTACTGGACTCCTTTTACCCAATCAGCAGGAATCTCTGGCAAACAGCAGTAGACAACTTGAGGTCACTTGGTATCCAGTACTGGCAGGTTTCAAAAAAAGGCGGGGCTTCAGGAGCATGGCGAAAATCGCCATCACGCCGTGGAAGTATGTTTGCCTCTCATTTCTTCAGCTATCGTGATATTGCTACGAAACTTCTGGTGCGTGATCCTAGTCTGACCCCCAAGCGACATAGATATCTGAATTTAGTGGGCGTGGCCTATTTTCTTAAATAGCGCCCCCTAGGACCATTTAAACTAATAGCCCCAAGCTATGCTTTGACTGAGGATTACGAAATTTGGTACACTAATGTGGTGTCTCAGGACCTACAAAAAAGTCTCTTGGAGCCAAGCGCAAAGTCGCACAGGAAGTCGGCCATTTTGGTCCAAGTGCGCGATTTAGTGGTTTTCGCACACGTTGTTTGGAGAGTGATGCTCCGTCGCCCTTTTCACCAATCTCCTTCAAACTTCTGCTATATACTCTTAAGACATAGGGGAAAAAATTCAACCGTCGGATTTTTCAAAAGTTGAAAGATGTGGGCGTGGCTAAGCCTCAAACTTTGACCTGTCGCCACGCCACTCTTTTTTTCACAGCTCCCTACTGGACTCCTTTTACCCAAACACCAGGATTCTGTGGCAAACAGCAGTAGACAAGTTGAGGTTACTTTGTCTTCAGTACTGGAAGGTTTTGAAAAAAGGCGGGGCTTTGGGAGCATGGCGAAAATCGCCATCACGCCATGGAAATACGTTTGCCTCTCATTTCTTAAGTTATCGAGATATCACCGCGAAACTTGTTGTGAGTGATCCTAGTCTGACCCCCAATAGAAATGGACAGCTAAAATTTGTGGGCGTGGCCATTTTTCTGAAATAGCGCCCCCTAGGACCATTAAAACTGTCAGCCCCTAGCCATTCTTTGACTGAGGATTACGAAATTTGGTACACTAATGAGGTGTCTCCGGACCTACAAAAAAGTCTCTTGGAGCCAAGTGCAAAGTCGCACAGGAAGTCGGCCATTTTGGTCCAAGTACGCGATTTAGTTGTTTTGGCACACGTTGTTTGGAGAGTGATGCTCCGTTGCCCTTTTCACCAATCGCCTTCAAACTTCTGCTATTTACTCTTAAGACATAGGAGAAAAAATTCAACCGTCGGATTTTTCAAAAGTTGAAAGGTGTGGGCGTGGCTAAGTCTCAAACTTTGACCTTTCGCCATTACTTTACTTGACTTAATAACTCCCATGTGCATGATCAGATCTTTTTCGAACTTTGTCTGTGTGATCATTGACCATATCTTTAAACAATGACAATGTGGACAGCTGACATCACCTAAGCCCCGCCCCCTGAATACAGGAAGTCTATTGTTTTATGCTGAAATGCCCATATTTGTCCCCTCTAATTTAGTCAACATGACACTAAGGTCATGCACGGTCTTCATGATGCTGTAATGACCATTCAGATCTGATAGCTTTCCAGATAGGGAGGGGCTTTGATGCCATGGCGAATTCTGGCGTAACGCCGTAACCTTACAATTCAATTTAATGGTGAGCTCAGAGGGGATGCTGAGTCAGGGTGAGGTGCGGACGAGGAGGCCATTTGCGGTTTCTGGTGTCGGGGTGGTTGACGTTTCTGTTCTGCCAGACGTGCCCTGGTGCCCCGGGCTGCCGGCCAGGCCGGAGCGGCGCGGAGCTGCGAGGGCCGAACGACGCTGCTTGCAGCTTTAATTATTTTTTATTATTCTTAGCCCGCTTTGAACGGCTTTTTGGGGACCTTAACATACCCCAAAACTCACAATATTTTGCAAACTTGTCAGGCCTGGTGAAAAATTTGATATTTTAAAGGTCCCAAAAAAATCGCAAAGAAATTGGCTGAACAGCGCCCCCTAGAAAGTGAAAAAAAGACCTCTCCATAAAGCTTAGTTTATCGTACAGTTATGAAATTTGGTACGCTTGTAGTACTCAATAGTCCGCACAGAAAAGTCTCTTGCAAGCATGGTCAATATCAAACAGGAAGTCGGCCATTTTGGGTTGAAATGGCGATTTTTTGCCGTTTTTGCCGTTTTTAGGGTCCGTTTCTGATTGGATTGCTCGATCATTTTTCGCACGATCATCTCAAAAATTGTGTAAAATTGCTAAGAAGGGATGGGCGAACAACGTGAGATGAGAATTCTGAGTTTTCGTATATGTTGAAGGGGCGGGGCCAGGCCTCGAAGTTTGACTACTCGCCAAAAATATTTAAATTGCTATAACTTCATAACTGAATGGAATAGAGTTACCAAACTTTCTGTGGTCATTCGTCATCCACCCACAAAGTAAATTGAATGGTCGGATGATGACATCACACAAGCCCCGCCCCCTCAGGACCAAAAAGATCAAGTTTTACTGTGAAAGGTCCCAAATTGCCCCATTTCACTTAATCACCACAAATTTGTAGCTGGTAACTCAAGACAAGTGGGGGTTGCTTGGCGTCACTTTATGGGAGTTTTCGGCAGAGGGCGGGGCTGCGGCGGCGCGGCGAATTCAGGCGTACCGCCGTGGCCTTACGTTTGCCTCCCATTTCGTCATTTCCAAAGATATCGTCACGAAACTTCTTGTGAGTGATCCTAGTCCGGCCCCCCAAAAGATCTGGTGTGAACATCTGGTGGGCGTGGCCTATTTTCTGAAATAGCGCCCCCTAGGACCATTAAAACTGTCAGCCCCAAGCCATGCTTTGACTGAGGATTACGAAATTTGGTACACTAATGTGGTGTCTCAGGACCTACAAAAAAGTCTCTTGGAGCCAAGTGCAAAGTCGCACAGGAAGTCGGCCATTTTGGTCCAAGTGCGCGATTTAGTGGTTTTCACACACGTTGTTTGGAGAGTGATACTCCGTCGCCCTTTTCACCAATCACTTTCAAACTTCTGCTATATAGTCTTAAGACATAGAGGAAAAAATTCAACCGTCGGATTTTAAATAAGTATAAAGGTGTGGGCATGGCTAAGCCTCAAACTTTGACCTTTCGCCACGCCACTCTTTTTTTCACAGCTCCTTATTGGACTCCTTTTACCCAATCACCAGGAATCTCTGGTAAATAGCAGCAGGCAAGTTGAGGTCACTTGGTCTCCAGTACTGGAAGGTTTTGAAAAAAGGCGGGGCTTTGGGAGCATGGCGAAATTCGCCATCACGCCATGGAAATACGTTTGCCTCTCATTTCTTCATTTATCGTGATATCACCTCGACCATTGTTGTGAGTGATCCTAGTCTGACCCCCAATAGAAAAGGTCAGCTTAAGTTTGTGGGCGTGGCCTATTTTCTGTATTAGCGCCCCCTAGGACCATTAAAACTGTCAGCCCCAAGCCATGCTTTGACTGAGGATTACGAAATTTGGTACACTAATGTGGTGTCTCAGGACCTACAAAAAAGTCTCTTGGAGCCAAGTGCAAAGTCGCACAGGAAGTCGGCCATTTTGGTCCAAGTACTCGATTTAGTGGTTTTCGCACACGTTGTTTGGAGAGTGATGCTCCATCGCCCTTTTCACCAATCACCTTCAAACTTCTGCTATATCCTCTTAAGACATAGAGGAAAAAATTCAACCGTCGGATTTTAAATAAGTATAAAGGTGTGGGCGTGGCTAAGCCTCAAACTTTGACCTTTCGCCACGCCACTCTTTTTTTCACAGCTCCCTATTGGACTCCTTTTACCCAATCACCTGGAATCTCTAGTAAATAGCAGCTGACAAGTTGAGGTCACTTGGTCTACAGTACTGGCAGGTTTTGAAAAAAGGCGGGGCTTTGGGAGCATGGCGAAATTCGCCATCACGCCATGGCAATACGTTTGCCTCTCATTTCTTCAATTATCGTGACATCGCCACAAAATGTCTGGTGAGTGATCCTAGTCTGACCCCCAATAGAAATGGGCATCTGAGATTTGTGGGCGTGGCCTATATTCTGAAATAGCGCCCCCTAGGACCATTAAAACTGTCAGCCCCAAGACAAGGTTTGACTGAGGATTACGAAAACTGGTACACTCATGTAGGGTCTCTGGCCCTACAAAAAAGTCTCTTGGAGCCAAGCGCAATTTCGCACAGGAGGTCGGCCATTTTGGTCCAAGTACTCGATTTAGTGGTTTTCGCACACGTTGTTTGGACATTGATGGCCCGTTGCCCTTTACACCGATCACCTTCAAACTTATGCTATGTACTTTTAAGTCAAAGGGGAAAAAATTCAACCGTCGGATTTTAAATAAGTATAAAGGTGTGGGCGTGGCTAAGCCTCAAACTTTGACCTTTCGCCATGACATTACTTGACTTAATAAATCCCATGTGCATGATCAGATCTAATTCAAACTTTGTCTGTGTGATCACTGACCACATCTCAAGACAACGTCATTGTGGACAGCTGACATCACCTAAGCCCCGCCCCCTGACAACAGGAAGTCTATTGTTTTATGGTGAAATGCCCATATTTGTCCCCTCTAATTTAGTCAACATGACACTAAGGTCATGCACTGTCTTCATGATGTTGTAATGACCATTCAGATCTGATAGCTTTCCAGATAGGGAGGGGCTTTGATGCCATGGCGAATTCTGGCATGACGCCGTGACCTTACAATTCAATTTAATGGTGAGCTCAGAGGGGATGCTGAGTCAGGGTGAGGTGCGGACTAGGAGGCCATTTGCGGTTTCTGGTGTCGGGGTGGTTGATGTTTCTGTTCTGCCAGACGTGCCCTGGTGCCCCGGGCTGCCGGCCAGGCCGGAGCGGCGCGGAGCTGCGAGGGCCGAACGATGCTGCTTGCAGCTTTAATTAGGCCCGAGCAGCGAAAGCGCTGCGAAGGCCTCTTGTTTTTGCTCTGTTTATTATTATTTTTTTTATTTATTATTCCGGTGCCGCTTTGAATGGCTTTTTGGGGACCTTAACATACCCCAAAACTCACAATATTTTGCATACTTGTCAGGCCTGGTGAAAAATTTGATATTTTAAAGGTCCCAAAAAAATCGCAAAGAAATTGGCTGAACAGCGCCCCCTAGAAAATGAAAAAAAACCCTCTCCATAAAGCTTAGTTTATCGTACCGTTATGAAATTTGGTACACTTATAGTACTCAATAGTCCGCACAGAAAAGTCTCTTGCAAGCATGGTCAATATCAAACAGGAAGTCGGCCATTTTGGGTTGAAATGGCGATTTTTTGCCGTTTTGGCCGTTTTTAGGGTCCGTTTCTGATTGGATTGCTCGATCATTTTTTGCACGATCATCTCAAAAATTCTGTAAAATTGCTCAGAAGAGATGGGCGAACAAAATGAGACAATAAAATTGACTTTTCGTAAATACTGAAGGGGCGGGGCCAGGCCTCGAAGTTTGACTACTCGCCAAAAATGTTTAAATTGCTATAACTTCATAACTGAATGGAATAGAGTTACCAAACTTTCTGTGGTCATTCGTCATCACCTCACAAAGTAAATTGAATGGTCGCATGATGACATCACACAAGCCCCTCCCCCTCAGGACCAAAAAGGTTAAGTTTTACTGTGAAAGGTCCCAAATTGCCCCATTTCACTAAATCACCACAAATTTGTAGCTGGTAACTCAAGACAAGTGGGGGTTGCTTGGTGTCACATTATGTGAGTTTTCGGCAGAGGGCGGGGCTGTGGCGGCGCGGCGAAGTCAGGCGTACCGCCGTGGCCTTACGTTTGCCTCCCATTTCGTCATTTCTAAAGATATCATCACGAAACTTCTTGTGAGTGATCCTAGTCTGGCCCCCCAAAAGATCTGATGTGAACATCCGGTGGGCGTGGCCTATTTTCTGAAATAGCGCCCCCTAGGACCATTAAAACTGTCAGCCCCAAGCCATGCTTTGACTGAAGATTACGAAATTTGGTACACTAATGTGGTGTCTCAGGACCTACAAAAAAGTCTCTTGGACCCAAGTGCAAAGTCGCACAGGAAGTCGGCCATTTTGGTCCAAGTACGCGATTTACTGGTTTTCGCACACCTTGTTTGGAGAGTGATGCTCCGTCGCCCTTTTCACCAATCTCCTTGAAACGTCTGCTATATACTCTTAAGACAAAGAGGAAAAAATTCAACCGTCGGATTTTTCAAAAGTTTAACGGTGTGGGCGTGGCTAAGCCTCAAACTTTGACCTGTCGCCACGCCACTCATTTTTTCACAGCTCCCTACTGGACTCCTTTTACCCAATCAGCAGGAATCTCTGGCAAACAGCAGTAGACAACTTGAGGTCACTTGGTATCCAGTACTGGCAGGTTTCAAAAAAAGGCGGGGCTTCAGGAGCATGGCGAAAATCGCCATCACGCCGTGGAAGTATGTTTGCCTCTCATTTCTTCAGTTATCGTGATATTGCTACGAAACTTCTGGTGCGTGATCCTAGTCTGACCCCCAAGCGACATAGATATCTGAATTTAGTGGGCGTGGCCTATTTTCTTAAATAGCGCCCCCTAGGACCATTTAAACTAATAGCCCCAAGCTATGCTTTGACTGAGGATTACGAAATTTGGTACACTAATGTGGTGTCTCAGGACCTACAAAAAAGTCTCTTGGAGCCAAGCGCAAAGTCGCACAGGAAGTCGGCCATTTTGGTCCAAGTGCGCGATTTAGTGGTTTTCGCACACGTTGTTTGGAGAGTGATGCTCCGTCGCCCTTTTCACCAATCTCCTTCAAACTTCTGCTATATACTCTTAAGACATAGGGGAAAAAATTCAACGGTCGGATTTTTCAAAAGTTGAAAGATGTGGGCGTGGCTAAGCCTCAAACTTTGACCTGTCGCCACGCCACTCTTTTTTTCACAGCTCCCTACTGGACTCCTTTTACCCAAACACCAGGATTCTGTGGCAAACAGCAGTAGACAAGTTGAGGTTACTTTGTCTCCAGTACTGGCAGGTTTTGAAAAAAGGCGGGGCTTTGGGAGCATGGCGAAAATCGCCATCACGCCATGAAAATACGTTTGCCTCTCATTTCTTAAGTTATCGAGATATCACCTCGAAATTTGTTGTGAGTGATCCTAGTCTGACCCCCAATAGAAATGGACAGCTAAAATTTGTGGGCGTGGCCATTTTTCTGAAATAGCGCCCCCTAGGACCATTAAAACTGTCAGCCCCTAGCCATTCTTTGACTGAGGATTACGAAATTTGGTACACTAATGAGGTGTCTCCGGACCTACAAAAAAGTCTCTTGGAGCCAAGTGCAAAGTCGCACAGGAAGTCGGGCATTTTGGTCCAAGTACGCGATTTAGTTGTTTTGGCACACGTTGTTTGGAGAGTGATGCTCCGTTGCCCTTTTCACCAATCGCCTTCAAACTTCTGCTATTTACTCTTAAGACATAGGAGAAAAAATTCAACCGTCGGATTTTTCAAAAGTTGAAAGGTGTGGGCGTGGCTAAGTCTCAAACTTTGACCTTTCGCCATTACTTTACTTGACTTAATAACTCCCATGTGCATGATCAGATCTTTTTCGAACTTTGTCTGTGTGATCATTGACCATATCTTTAAACAATGACAATGTGGACAGCTGACATCACCTAAGCCCCGCCCCCTGAATACAGGAAGTCTATTGTTTTATGCTGAAATGCCCATATTTGTCCCCTCTAATTTAGTCAACATGACACTAAGGTCATGCACGGTCTTCATGATGCTGTAATGACCATTCAGATCTGATAGCTTTCCAGATAGGGAGGGGCTTTGATGCCATGGCGAATTCTGGCGTAACGCCGTAACCTTACAATTCAATTTAATGGTGAGCTCAGAGGGGATGCTGAGTCAGGGTGAGGTGCGGACGAGGAGGCCATTTGCGGTTTCTGGTGTCGGGGTGGTTGACGTTTCTGTTCTGCCAGACGTGCCCTGGTGCCCCGGGCTGCCGGCCAGGCCGGAGCGGCGCGGAGCTGCGAGGGCCGAACGACGCTGCTTGCAGCTTTATTTTTTTTTTCTTTTTTTTTCTTCCGCGTCTTTGGACGGCCTTTAGGGGGTCTTAGCATATCCAAAAACTCACCAAATTCTGGCCCAATATAGAAAGTGCGTGAAATTTACGTATTTCACTGGCAATGTGAAAGTTGGTATAAAAGTGTTTCAACAGCGCCCCCTGGAAAATTAAAAATACCCCTCCGCATTGACCTTTTTTCATAGTAGAGTGATAAAATTTGGTACACCTGTAGAATTCAACAATACGCACAGAAAAGCCTCTTGCACCCATGGTCAATATCAAACAGGAAGTCGGCCATTTTGGACTAAAGTGGCCATTTTTACCCCATTTTGGCCATTTCTAGGCTCTATATTTGGTTGAACAGTTTGATCATTTTTCGCACGATTGTCTCAAAAATAATGTGCGATCGAACAGAAGCGATGGACGAATCAAATGAGAAAATAAAACTGACTTTTCGTAAATACTGAAGGGGCGGGGCCAGGCCTCAAAGTTCGAGCACTCGCCAAAAAAATTCAAATTGCTATAATTTCATAAATGAAAGAATTACAGTTAAAGTAATTTGCTATGGACAATCGTCATCGCCCCCCGAAGACAAATGAATGGTTGATTGATGATGTCACATAAGCCCCGCCCCCTCAGGCCTTAAAAGGTCAAGTTTTACTGGGAAATTGTCCAAAATTCGCCCTTTGTACTAATCACCCCATATTTCTAGCAGGAAACTGAAGACAAGTTGGGGTTGCTTGGCGTCACTTTATGGGAGTTTTCTCCAGAAGGCGGGGCTGTGGCGGCGCGGCGAAGTCAGGCGTACCGACGTGGCCTTACGTTTGCCTACCATTTCGTCATTTCTAAAGATATCGCCACAAAACCTCTTGGGAGTGATCCTAGTCCAGCCCCCCAAAAAATTTGATGTGAACATCCGGTGGGCGTGGCCTATTTTCTGAAATAGCGCCCCCTAGGACCATTAAAACTGTCAGCTCCAAGCCATGCTTTGACTGAGGATTTTGAAATTTGGTACACTAATGTGGTGTCTCAGGACCTACAAAAAAGTCTCTTGGAGCCAAATGTAAAGTTGCACAGGAAGTCAGCCATTTTGGTCCAAGTACTCGATTTACTGGTTTTCGCACACGTTGTTTGGAGAGTGATGCTCCATCGCTCTTTTCACCAATCGCCTTCAAACTTCTCTTATATACTCTTAAGACATAAAGGAAAAATTTCAACCGTCGGATTTTAAATAAGTTTAAAGGTGTGGGCGTGGCTAAGCCTCAAACTTTGACCTGTCGCCACGCCACTCTTTTTTTCACAGCTCCCTATTGGATTCCTTTTACCCAATCACCAGCAATCTCTGGCAAATAGCAGCTGACAAGTTGAGGTCACTTGGTCTGCAGTACTGGCAGGTTTGAAAAAAAGGCGGGGCTTTGGGAGCATGGCGAAATTTGCCATCACGCCATGGCAATACGTTTGTCTCTCATTTCTTCAATCATTGTGACATCGCCACACAATTTCTGATGAGTGATCCTACTCTGACCCCTAATAGAACTGCACAGCTGAAGTTTGTGGGCGTGGCCTATTTAATGAAATAGCGCCCCCTAGGACCATTAAAACTGTCAGCCCCAAGCCATGCTTTGACTGAGGATTACGAAATTTGATACACTAATGTCGGGTCTCAGGACCTACAAAAAAGTCTCTTGGAGCCAAGTGCAAAGTCGCGCAGGAAGTCGGCCATTTTGGTCCAAGTACTCGATTTAGTGGTATTCGCACACGTTGTTTGGAGAGTGTTGCACCATTGCCCTTTTCACCAATCGCCTTAAAACATCTGCTATATACTCTTAAGACATAGATGAAAAAATTCAACCGTCGGATTTTATATAAGTATAAAGGTGTGGGCGTGGCTAAGCCTCAAACTTTGACCTGTCGCCACGCCACTCTTTTTTTCACAGCTCCCTATTGGACTCCTTTTAACCAATCACCAGCAATCACTGGCAAATGGCAGCAGACAAGTTGAGGTCACTTGATCTATAGTACTGGCAGGTTTTGAATAAAGGCGGGGCTTTGGGAGCATGGCGAAATTCGCCATCACGCCATGAAAATACGTTTGTCTCCCATTTCTTCAATCATTGTGACATCACAACAAAATGATGAGTGATCATAGTCTGACCCCCAATAGAAATGGACAGCTGAAGTTTGTGGGCGTGGCCTATTTTCTTAAATAGCGCCCCCTAGGACCATTAAAACTGTCAGCCCCAAGCCATGCTTTGACTGAGGATTACGAAATTTGATACACTAATGTGGGGTCTCAGGACCTACAAAAAAGTCTCTTGGAGCCAAGTACAAAGTCGCACAGGAAGTCGGCCATTTTGGTCCAAGTACTCGATTTAGTGGTTTTCGCACACGTTGTTTGGAGAGTGTTGCACCATCGCCCTTTTCACCAATCGCCTTCAAACTTCTGCTTTATACTCTTAAGACAAAGGGAGAAAAATTCAACCATCGGATTTTATATAAGTATAAAAGTGTGGGCGTGCCTAAGCCTCAAACTTTGACCTTTCGCCATTACATCACTTGACTTAACTCCCATGTGCATGATCAGATCTATATCAAACTGTGTCTGTGTGATCATTGACCACATCTCAAGACAGTGACAATGTGGACAGCTGACATCACCTAAGCCCCGCCCCCTGACTACAGGAAGTCTATTTTTTATGGTGAAATGCCCATATTTGTCCCCTCTAATTTAGTCAACATGACACTAAGGTCATGCACTGTCTTCATGATATTGTAATGACCATTCAGATCTGCTAGCTTTTCAGAAAGGGAGGGGCTTTGATGCCATGGTGATTTCTTACTCTGACCCCTAATAGACATGGACAGCTGAAGTTTGTGGGCGTGGCCTATTTTCTGAAATAGCGCCCCCCTAGGACCATTAAAACAATCAGCCCCAAGCCATGCTTTGACTGAGGATCACGAAATTTGGCACACTAATGAAGTGTCTCAGGACCTACAAAAAAGTCTCTTGGAGCCAAGTACAATGTCGCACAGGAGGTCGGCCATTTTTGTCCAAGTACTCGATTTAGTGGTTTTCGAACACGTTATTAGGAGAATGATGTCTCGTCGTCCTTTCCACCGATCACCTTCAAACTCCTGCTATATACTCTTAAGACATAGAGGAAAAAATTCAACCGTCGGATTTTAAATAAGTATAAAGGTGTGGGCGTGGCTAAGCCTCAAACTTTGACCAGTCGCCATTATGTTACTTGACTTAATAACTCCCATGTGCATGATCAGATCAATTTCAAATTTTGTCTGTGTGATCACTGACCCCATCTGAAGACAGTGACAATGTGGACAGCTTACATCACCTAAGCCCGCCCCCTGACTACAGGAAGTCTACTGTTTTATGGTGAAATGTCCATATTTGTCCCCTCTAATTTAGTCAAGATGACACTAAGGTCATGCACTGTCTTCATGATGTTGTAATGACCATTCAGATCTGATAGCTTTTCAGAAAGGGGGGGCTTTTATGCCATGGCGATTTCTGGCGTGACGCTGTGACCTTACGTTTGACTGTAACTTCCACAAACAGCCTTCGATATGCCCGAGACTGAACATCACATCACCAGTGTAGTAAAGATAGAGTATCTCCTAGTGGTGAGACGTGTAATGGTGGTCTCAGAGGGGATGCTGAGTCAGGGTGAGGTGTGGACGCGGAGGCCGTTCACGGTTTCTGGTGTCGGGGTGGTTGACTTTCTGTTCTGCCAGACGTGCCCTGGTGCCCCCGGCTGCCGGCCAGGATGGAGAAGCGCGGAGCTGGGTTTGGAGAGCGTCGCGGATGGAGCGGAGGGGTTGCGGAAGGAGGGCGAGCAGCTTCGCTGCGAGGGCCGAACGACGCTGCTTGCAGCTTTAATTATTATTTTTAGGCCCGAGCAGCGAAAGCGCTGCGAAGGCCTCTTGTTTTTGCTCTGTTTATTATTATTTTTCTTTATTTATTATTCCGGTGCCGCTTTGAATGGCTTTTTGGGGACCTTAACATACCCCAAAACTCACAATATTTTGCACAGTTGTCAAGCCTGGTGAAAAATTTGATATTTTAAAGGTCCCAAAAAAATCACAAAGAAAATGGCTGAACAGCGCCCCCTACAAAATGAAAAAAAACCCTCTCCATAAAGCTTAGTTTACCGTACAGTTTTGAAATTTGGTACACTTATAGTACTCAACAGTCCGCACAGAAAAGTCTCTTGCAAGCATGGTCAATATCAAACAGGAAGTCGGCCATTTTGGGTTGAAATGGCGATTTTTTTGCCGTTTTTGCCGTTTTTAGGGTCCGTTTCTGATTGGATTGCTCGATCATTTTTTGCACAATCCTCTTAAAAATTGTATACAATTGCTCAGAAGAGATGGGCGAACAAAATGAGACAATAAAATTGACTTTTCGTAAATGCTGAATGGGCGGGGCCAGGCCTCGAAGTTTGACTACTCGCCAAAAAAAATTAAATTGCTATAACTTCATAAATGAATGGAATAGAGTTACCAAACTTTCTGTGGTCATTCGTCATCCACCCACAAAGTAAATTGAATGGTCGGATGATGACATCACACAAGCCCCGCCCCCTCAGGACCAAAAAGATCAAGTTTTACTGTGAAAGGTCCCAAATTGCCCCATTTCACTTAATCACCACAAATTTGTAGCTGGTAACTCAAGACAAGTGGGGGTTGCTTGGAGTCACTTTATGGGAGTTTTCGGCAGAGGGCGGGGCTGTGGCGGCGCGGCGAATTCAGGCGTACCGCCGTGGCCTTACGTTTGCCTCCCATTTCGTCATTTCCAAAGATATCGTCACGAAACTTCTTGTGAGTGATCCTAGTCCAGCCCCCCAAAAGATCTGATGTGAATATCTGGTGGGCGTGGCCTATTTTCTGAAATAGCGCCCCCTAGGACCATTAAAACTGTCAGCCCCAAGCCATGCTTTGACTGAGGTTTACGAAATTTGGTACACTAATGTGGTGTCTCAGGACCTACAAAAAAGTCTCTTGGAGCCAAGTGCAAAGTCGCACAGGAAGTCGGCCATTTTGGTCCAAGTGCGCGATTTAGTGGTTTTCACACACGTTGTTTGGAGAGTGATACTCCGTCGCCCTTTTCACCAATAACTTTCAAACTTCTGCTATATAGTCTTAAGACATAGAGGAAAAAATTCAACCGTCGGATTTTAAATAAGTATAAAGGTGTGGGCGTGGCTAAGCCTCAAACTTTGACCTTTCGCCACGCCACTCTTTTTTTCACAGCTCCCTATTGGACTCCTTTTACCCAATCACCAGGAATCTCTGGTAAATAGCAGCAGGCAAGTTGAGGTCACTTGGTCTCCAGTACTGGAAGGTTTTGAAAAAAGGCGGGGCTTTGGGAGCATGGCGAAATTCGCCATCACGCCATGGAAATACGTTTGCCTCTCATTTCTTCATTTATCGTGATATCACCTCGACCATTGTTGTGAGTGATCCTAGTCTGACCCCCAATAGAAAAGGTCAGCTTAAGTTTGTGGGCGTGGCCTATTTTCTGTATTAGCGCCCCCTAGGACCATTAAAACTGTCAGCCCCAAGCCATGCTTTGACTGAGGATTACAAAATTTTGTACACTAATGTGGTGTCTCAGGACCTACAAAAAAGTCTCTTGGAGCCAAGTGCAAAGTCGCACAGGAAGTCGGCCATTTTGGTCCAAGTGCGCGATTTAGTGGTTTTCACACACGTTGTTTGGAGAGTGATGCTCCGTCGCCCTTTTCACCAATCGCCTTCAAGCTTCTGCTATATACTCTTAAGACATAGAGGAAAAAATTCAACCGTCGGATTTTAAATAAGTATAAAGGTGTGGGCGTGGCTAAGCCTCAAACTTTGACCTTTCGCCACGCCACTCTTTTTTTCACAGCTCCCTATTGGACTCCTTTTACCCAATCACCTGGAATATCTTGTAAATAGCAGCTGACAAGTTGAGGTCACTTGGTCTACAGTACTGGCAGGTTTTGAAAAAAGGCGGGGCTTTGGGAGCATGGCGAAATTCTCCATCACGCCATGGCAATACGTTTGCCTCTCATTTCTTCAATTATCGTGACATCGCCACAAAATGTCTGGTGAGTGATCCTAGTCTGACCCCCAATAGAAATGGGCATCTGAGATTTGTGGGCGTGGCCTATATTCTGAAATAGCGCCCCCTAGGACCATTAAAACTGTCAGCCCCAAGACAAGGTTTGACTGAGGATTACGAAAATTGGTACACTCATGTAGGGTCTCCGGACCTACAAAAAAGTATCTTGGAGCCAAGCGCAATTTCGCACAGGAGGTCGGCCATTTTGGTCCAAGTTCTCGATTTAGTGGTTTTCGCACACGTTGTTTGGACATTGATGGCCCGTTGCCCTTTACATCGATCACCTTCAAACTTATGCTATGTACTTTTAAGTCAAAGGGGAAAAAATTCAACCGTCGGATTTTAAATAAGTATAAAGGTGTGGGCGTGGCTAAGCCTCAAACTTTGACCTTTCGCCATGACATTACTTGACTTAATAACTCCCATGTGCATGATCAGATCTAATTCAAACTTTGTCTGTGTGATCACTGACCACATCTCAAGACAACGACAATGTGGACAGCTGACATCACCTAAGCCCCGCCCCCTGACAACAGGAAGTCTATTGTTTTATGGTGAAATGCCCATATTTGTCCCCTCTAATTTAGTGAAAATGACACTCAGGTCATACAGTGTCTTCATGATGTTTTAAAGACCATTCAGATCTGATAGCTTTCCAGAAAGGGAGGGGCTTTGATGCCATGGTGAATGCTGGCGTGACGCCATGACCTTACATTTGACTGTAACTTCCACAAACGGCCTCCGATTTGCCCGAAACTGAATATGGCAATGAACAATCATGCCCTTTAGCCAATGAGGCACAAACGGTTGGTGAATGTTATATAATGTCACCAAAGCTGACCTCAATGGGACTTTTCTGTAGTTGGTCACAGCGCCACCTAGATAACGTTATCCTTCGATAACTTTAAAAAACATGGTCAGAATAGCATTAAAGTTGGTCACTGTCATCACACCACCAGTGTGGTAAAGATAGAGGATTCCCTAGTGGTGAGACATAAAATATAATGGTGGGCTCAAAGGGGATGCTGAGTCAGGGTGAGTTGCGGACAAGGTGGCCGTTAGCAGTTTCTGGTGTTGGGGTGGTCGACATTTGTGTTCTGCGGACGTGCCCTGGTGCCCCGGGCTGCCGGCCAGGCAGGAGCGGTGCAGAGCTGCGAGGGCCGAACGACGCTGCTTGCAGCTTTAATTTTTTTTTTTCTTTCTTTTTTTTTCTTCCGCGTCTTTGGATGGCCTTTAGGGGGTCTTAGCATATCCAAAAAGTCACCAAATTCTGGCCCAATATAGAAAGTGCGTGAAATTTACGTATTTCACTGGCAACGTGAAAGTTGGTAAAAAAATGTTTCAACAGCGCCCCCTGGAAAATTAAAAATACCCCTCCGCTTTGACCTTTTTTCATAGTAGAGTGATGAAATTTGGTACACTTGTAGAACTCAACAATACGCACAGAAAAGCCTCTTGCACGCATGGTCAATATCAAACAGGAAGTCGGCCATTTTGGACTAAAGTGGCCATTTTGACCCCGTTTTGGCCATTTCTAGGGTCTATATTTGGTTGAACAGTTTGGTCATTTTTCGCACGATCGTCTCAAAAATAGTGTGCGATCGAACAGAAGCGATGGACGATTAAAATGAGACAATAAAATTGACTTTTCGTAAATACTGAAGGGGCGGGACCAGGCCTCAAAGTTCGAGCACTCGCCAAAAAAATTCAAATTGCTATAGATTCATAAATGAAAGAATTACAGTTAAAGAAATGTTCTATGGACAATCGACGTCGCCCTCCGAAGACAAATGAATTGTCGATTGATGATGTCACATAAGCCCCGCCCCCTCAGGACTTAAAAGGTGAAGTTTTACTGGGAAATTTTCCAAAATTCGCCCTTTCAAATAATCATCCCAGATTTGTAGCAGGTAACTGAAGACAAGTTAGGGTTGCTTGGCGTCACTTTATGGGAGTTTTCTGCAGAAGGCGGGGATGTGGCGGTGCGGCGAAGTCAGGTGTACCGCTTAGGCCTTACGTTTGCCTCCCATTTCGTCATTTCTAAAGATATCGCCACAACACTTCTTGGGAGTGATCCTAGTCCAGCCCCAAATAGAATCTGATGTGAACATCCGGCGGGCGTGGCCTATTTTCTGAAATAGCGCCCCCTAGGACCATTAAAACTGTCAGCCCCAAGCCATACTTTGGCTGAGGATTACGAAATTTGGTACACTAATGTGGTGTCTCAGGTCCTACAAAAAAGTCTCTTGGAGCCAAGTGCAAAGTCGCACAGGAAGTCGGCCATTTTGGTCAAAGTACTCGATTTAGTGGTATTCGCACACGTTGTTTGGAGAGTGTTGCACCATCACCCTTTTCACCAATCACCTTCAAACATCTGCTATACACTCTTAAGACATAGATGAAAAAATTCAACCGTCGGATTTTATATAAGTATAAAGGTGTGGGCGTGGCTAAGCCTCAAACTTTGACCTGTCGCCACGCCACTCTTTTTTTCACAGCTCCCTATCGGACTCCTTTTAACCAATCACCAGCAATCACTGGCAAATAGCAGCAGACAAGTTGAGGTCACTTGGTCTATAGTACTGGCAAGTTTCGAATAAAGGCGGGGCTTTGGGAGCATGGCGAAATTCGCCATCACGCCATGGAAATACGTTTGTCTCTCATTTCTTCAATCATTGTGACATCGCCACACAATTTCTGATGAGTGATCCTACTCTGACCCCTAATAGAACTGCACAGCTGAAGTTTGTGGGCGTGGCCTATTTAATGAAATAGCGCCCCCTAGGACCATTAAAACTGTCAGCCCCAAGCCATGCTTTGACTGAGGATTACGAAATTTGATACACTAATGTGGGGTCTCAGGACCTACAAAAAAGTCTCTTGGAGCCAAGTGCAAAGTCGCGCAGGAAGTCGGCCATTTTGGTCCAAGTACTCGATTTAGTGGTATTCGCACACGTTGTTTGGAGAGTGTTGCACCATTGCCCTTTTCACCAATCGCCTTCAAACATCTGCTATATACTCTTAAGACATAGATGAAAAAATTCAACCGTCGGATTTTATATAAGTATGAAGGTGTGGGCGTGGCTAAGCCTCAAACTTTGACCTGTCGCCACGCCACTCTTTTTTTCACAGCTCCCTATTGGACTCCTTTTAACCAATCACCAGCAATCACTGGCAAATGGCAGCAGACAAGTTGAGGTCACTTGATCTGTAGTACTGGCAGGTTTTGAATAAAGGCGGGGCTTTGGGAGCATGGCGAAATTCGCCATCACGCCATGAAAATACGTTTGTCTCTCATTTCTTCAATCATTGTGACATCACAACAAAATGTCTGATGAGTGATCCTAGTCTGACCCCCAATAGAAATGGACAGCTGAAGTTTGTGGGCGTGGCCTATTTTCTTAAATAGCGCCCCCTAGGACCATTAAAACTGTCAGCCCCAAGCCATGCTTTGACTGAGGATTACGAAATTTGATACACTAATGTGGGGTCTCAGGACCTACAAAAAAGTCTCTTGGAGCCAAGTACAAAGTCGCACAGGAAGTCGGCCATTTTGGTCCAAGTACTCGATTTAGTGGTTTTCGCACACGTTGTTTGGAGAGTGTTGCACCATCGCCCTTTTCACCAATCGCCTTCAAACTTCTGCTATATACTCTTAAGACAAAGGGAGAAAAATTCAACCATCGGATTTTATATAAGTATAAAAGTGTGGGCGTGGCTAAGCCTCAAACTTTGACCTTTCGCCATTACATCACTTGACTTAACTCCCATGTGCATGATCAGATCTATATCAAACTGTGTCTGTGTGATCATTGACCACATCTCAAGACAATGACAATGTGGACAGCTGACATCACCTAAGCCCCGCCCCCTGACTACAGGAAGTCTATTTTTTATGGTGAAATGCCCATATTTGTCCCCTCTAATTTAGTCAACATGACACTAAGGTCATGCACTGTCTTCATGATGTTGTAATGACCATTCAGATCTGCTAGCTTTTCAGAAAGGGAGGGGCTTTGATGCCATGGCGATTTCTTACTCTGACCCCTAATAGACATGGACAGCTGAAGTTTGTGGGCGTGGCCTATTTTCTGAAATAGCGCCCCCCTAGGACCATTAAAACAATCAGCCCCAAGCCATGCTTTGACTGAGGATCACGAAATTTGGCACACTAATGTAGTGTCTCAGGACCTACAAAAAAGTCTCTTGGAGCCAAGTACAATGTCGCACAGGAGGTCGGCCATTTTTGTCCAAGTTCTCGATTTAGTGGTTTTCGCACACGTTATTAGGAGAATGATGTCTCGTCGTCCTTTCCACCGATCACCTTCAAACTCCTGCTATATACTCTTAAGACATAGAGGAAAAAATTCAACCGTCGGATTTTAAATAAGTATAAAGGTGTGGGCGTGGCTAAGCCTCAAACTTTGACCAGTCGCCATTATGTTACTTGACTTAATAACTCCCATGTGCATGATCAGATCAATTTCAAATTTTGTCTGTGTGATCACTGACCCCATCTGAAGACAGTGACAATGTGGACAGCTTACATCACCTAAGCCCGCCCCCTGACTACAGGAAGTCTACTGTTTTATGGTGAAATGTCCATATTTGTCCCCTCTAATTTAGTCAAGATGACACTAAGGTCATGCACTGTCTTCATGATGTTGTAATGACCATTCAGATCTGATAGCTTTTCAGAAAGGGGGGGCTTTTATGCCATGGCGATTTCTGGCGTGACGCTGTGACCTTACGTTTGACTGTAACTTCCACAAACAGCCTTCGATATGCCCGAGACTGAACATCACATCACCAGTGTAGTAAAGATAGAGTATCTCCTAGTGGTGAGACGTGTAATGGTGGTCTCAGAGGGGATGCTGAGTCAGGGTGAGGTGTGGACGCGGAGGCCGTTCACGGTTTCTGGTGTCGGGGTGGTTGACTTTCTGTTCTGCCAGACGTGCCCTGGTGCCCCCGGCTGCCGGCCAGGATGGAGAAGCGCGGAGCTGGGTTTGGAGAGCGTCGCGGATGGAGCGGAGGGGTTGCGGAAGGAGGGCGAGCAGCTTCGCTGCGAGGGCCGAACGACGCTGCTTGCAGCTTTAATTAGGCCCGAGCAGCAAAAGCGCTGCGAAGGCCTCTTGTTTTTCCTCCGTTTATTCTTTTTTTTTTTTTATTTATTATTCCGGGGCCGCTTTGAATGGCTTTTTGGGGACCTTAACATACCCCAAAACTCACAATATTTTGCAAGCTTGTCAGGCCTGGTGAAAAATTTGATATTTTAAAGGTCCCAAAAAAATCGCAAAGAAAATGGCTGAACAGCGCCCCCTACAAGGTGAAAAATACCCCTCTCCATAAAGCTTAGTTTATTGTACAGTTATGAAATTTGGTACACTTGTAGTCCTCAACAGTCCGCACAGAAAAGTCTCTTGCAACCATGGTCAATATCAAACAGGAAGTCGGCCATTTTGGGTTGAAATGGCGATTTTTAGCGGTTTTTGCCGTTTTTAGGGTCCGTTTCTGATTGGATTGCTCGATCATTTTTTGCACGATCATCTCAAAAATTGTGTGAAATTGCTTAGACGGGATGGGCAAACAAAATGAGATGAGAATTCTGAGTTTTCGTATATGTTGAAGGGGTGGGGCCAGGCCTCGAAGTTTGACTACTCGCCAAAAATATTTAAATTGCTATAACTTCATAACTGAATGGAATAGAGTTACCAAACTTTCTGTGGTCATTCGTCATCCACCCACAAAGTAAATTGAATGGTCGGATGATGACATCACACAAGCCCCGCCCCCTCAGGACCAAAAAGATCAAGTTTTACTGTGAAAGGTCCCAAATTGCCCCATTTCACTTAATCACCACAAATTTGTAGCTGGTAACTCAAGACAAGTGGGGGTTGCTTGGCGTCACTTTATGGGAGTTTTCGGCAGAGGGCGGGGCTGCGGCGGCGCGGCGAATTCAGGCGTACCGCCGTGGCCTTACGTTTGCCTCCCATTTCGTCATTTCCAAAGATATCGTCACGAAACTTCTTGTGAGTGATCCTAGTCCGGCCCCCCAAAAGATCTGGTGTGAACATCTGGTGGGCGTGGCCTATTTTCTGAAATAGCGCCCCCTAGGACCATTAAAACTGTCAGCCCCAAGCCACGCTTTGACTGAGGATTACGAAATTTGGTACACTAATGTGGTGTCTCAGGACCTACAAAAAAGTCTCTTGGAGCCAAGTGCAAAGTCGCACAGGAAGTCGGCCATTTTGGTCCAAGTGCGCGATTTAGTGGTTTTCACACACGTTGTTTGGAGAGTGATACTCCGTCGCCCTTTTCACCAATCACTTTCAAACTTCTGCTATATAGTCTTAAGACATAGAGGAAAAAATTCAACCGTCGGATTTTAAATAAGTATAAAGGTGTGGGCGTGGCTAAGCCTCAAACTTTGACCTTTCGCCACGCCATTCTTTTTTTCACAGCTCCTTATTGGACTCCTTTTACCCAATCACCAGGAATCTCTGGTAAATAGCAGCAGGCAAGTTGAGGTCACTTGGTCTCCAGTACTGGCAGGTTTTGAAAAAAGGCGGGGCTTTGGGAGCATGGCGAAATTCGCCA
Organism: Nothobranchius furzeri; assembly: GCF_043380555.1. NCBI lineage: Eukaryota > Metazoa > Chordata > Actinopteri > Cyprinodontiformes > Nothobranchiidae > Nothobranchius > Nothobranchius furzeri. Next base: position 42,465,464 of record NC_091748.1, on the reverse strand, counting down.
TCACGTCATGGCAATACGTTTGCCTCTCATTTCTTCATTTATCGTGATATCACCTCAAAGTTTGTTGTGAGTGATCTTAGTCTGACCCCCAATAGAAATGGTCAGTTTAAGTTTGTGGGCGTGGCCTATTTTCTGAATTAGCGCCCCCTAGGACCATTAAAACTGTCAGCCCCAAGCCATGCTTTGACTGAGGATTACGAACTTTGGTCCACTAATGTGGTGTCTCAGGACCTACAAAAAAGTCTCTTGGAGCCAAGTGCAAAGTCGCACAGGAATTCGGCCATTTTGGTCCAAGTACTCGATTTAGTGGTTTTCGCACACTTTGTTTGGAGAGTGATGCTCCATCGCCCTTTTCACCAATCACCTTCAAACTTCTGCTATATCCTCTTAAGACATAGAGGAAAAAATTCAACCGTCGGATTTTAAATAAGTATAAAGGTGTGGGCGTGGCTAAGCCTCAAACTTTGACCTTTCGCCACGCCACTCTTTTTTTCACAGCTCCCTATTGGACTCCTGTTACCCAATCACCTGGAATCTCTGGTAAATAGCAGCTGACAAGTTGAGGTCACTTGGTCTACAGTACTGGCAGGTTTTGAAAAAAGGCGGGGCTTTGGGAGCATGGCGAAATTCGCCATCACGCCATGGCAATACGTTTGCCTCTAATTTCTTCAATTATCGTGACATCGCCACAAAATGTCTGGTGAGTGATCCTAGTCTGACCCCCAATAGAAATGGGCATCTGAGATTTGTGGGCGTGGCCTATATTCTGAAATAGCGCCCCCTAGGACCATTAAAACTGTCAGCCCCAAGACAAGGTTTGACTGAGGATTACGAAAATTGGTACACTCATGTAGGGTCTCTGGACCTACAAAAAAGTCTCTTGGAGCCAAGCGCAATTTCGCACAGGAGGTCGGCCATTTTGGTCCAAGTACTCGATTTAGTGGTTTTCGCACACGTTGTTTGGACATTGATGGCCCGTTGCCCTTTACACCGATCACCTTCAATCTTATGCTATGTACTTTTAAGTCAAAGGGGAAAAAATTCAACCGTCGGATTTTAAATAAGTATAAAGGTGTGGGCGTGGCTAAGCCTCAAACTTTGACCTTTCGCCATGACATTACTTGACTTAATAACTCCCATGTGCATGATCAGATCTAATTCAAACTTTGTCTGTGTGATCACTGACCACATCTCAAGACAACGACAATGTGGACAGCTGACATCACCTAAGCCCCGCCCCCTGACAACAGGAAGTCTATTGTTTTATGGTGAAATCCCCATATTTGTCCCCTCTAATTTAGTGAAAATGACACTCAGGTCATACAGTGTCTTCATGATGTTTTAAAGACCATTCAGATCTGATAGCTTTCCAGAAAGGGAGGGGCTTTGATGCCATGGTGAATGCTGGCGTGACGCCATGACCTTACATTTGACTGTAACTTCCACAAACGGCCTCCGATTTGCCCGAAACTGAATATGGCAATGAACAATCATGCCCTTTAGCCAATGAGGCACAAACGGTTGGTGAATGTTATATAATGTCACCAAAGCTGACCTCAATGGGACTTTTCTGTAGTTGGTCACAGCGCCACCTAGATAACGTTATCCTTCGATAACTTTAAAAAACATGGTCAGAATAGCATTAAAGTTGGTCACTGTCATCACACCACCAGTGTGGTAAAGATAGAGGATTCCCTAGTGGTGAGACATAAAATATAATGGTGGGCTCAAAGGGGATGCTGAGTCAGGGTGAGTTGCGGACAAGGTGGCCGTTAGCAGTTTCTGGTGTTGGGGTGGTCGACGTTTGTGTTCTGCGGACGTGCCCTGGTGCCCCGGGCTGCCGGCCAGGCCGGAGCGGCGCGGAGCTGCGAGGGCCGAACGATGCTGCTTGCAGCTTTAATTAGGCCCGAGCAGCGAAAGCGCTGCGAAGGCCTCTTGTTTTTCCTCCGTTTATTAGGCCCGAGCAGCGAAAGCGCTGCGAAGGCCTCTTGTTTTTGCTCTGTTTATTATTAGGCCCGAGCAGCGAAAGCGCTGCGAAGGCCTCTTGTTTTTGCTCTGTTTATTAGGCCCGAGCAGTGAAGCTGCGAAGGCCTATTGTATCTGCTCCGTTTATTATTACGCTTTCTTTCTTTCTTTCTTTTTTCTTCCGCGTCTTTGACTGGCCTTTAGGGGGTCTTAGCATATCCAAAAAGTCACCAAATTCTGGCCCAATATAGAAAGTGCGTGAAATTTACGTATTTCACTGGCGATGTGAAAGTTCATAAAAAAATGGCTGAACAGCGCCCCCTAGAAAGTGAAAAATACCCCTCTCCATAAAGCTTAGTTTATCGTACAGTTATGAAATTTGGTACACTTGTAGAACTCAACAATATGCACAGAAAAGCCTCTTGCATCCATGGTCAATATCAAACAGGAAGTCGGCCATTTTGGACTAAAGTGGCCATTTTGACCCTGTTTCGGCCATTTCTTGGGTCTATATTTGGTTGAACAGTTTGGTCATTTTTCGCACGATCGTCTCAAAAATAGTGTGCGATCGAACAGAAGCGACGGACGATTAAAATGAGACAATAAAATTGACTTTTCGTAAATACTGAAGGGGCGGGACCAGGCCTCAAAGTTCGAGCACTCGCCAAAAAAATTCAAATTGCTATAATTTCATAAATGAAAGAATTACAGATAAAGTAACTTTCTATGGACAATCATCATCGCCCCCCGAAGACAAATGAATGGTCGATTGATGATGTCACATAAGCCCCGCCCCTTCAGGACTTAAAAGGTCAAGTTTTACTAGGAAATTTTCCAAAATTCGCCCTTTCGAATAATCATCCTAAATTTGTATCAGGTAACTGAAGACAAGTTGGGGTTGCTTGGCGTCACTTTATGGGAGTTTTCTGGAGAAGGCGGGGCTGTGGCGGCGCAGCGAACTCAGGCGTACCGCTTAGGCCTTACGTTTGCCTCCCATTTCGTCATTTCTAGAGATATCGCCACGAAACTTCTTGTGAGTGATCCTAGTCCGGCCCCCAAAAAAATCTGATGTGAAATTCCGGTGGGCGTGGTCTATTTTCTAAAATAGCGCCCCCTAGGACCATTAAAACTGACAGCCCCAAGCCATGCTTTGACTGAGGATTACGAAATGTGGTACACTAATGTGGTGTCTCAGGACCTACAAAAAAGTCTCTTGGAGCCAAGTGCAAAGTCGCACAGGAAGTCGGCCATTTTGGTCCAAGTGCGCGATTTAGTGGTTTTCGCACACGTTGTTTGGAGAGTGATGCTCCGTCGCCCTTTTCACCAATCGCCTTCACACTTCTGCTATATACTCTTAAGACATAGATGAAAAAATTCAACCGTCGGATTTTAAATAAGTATAGAGGTGTGGGCGTGGCTAAGCCTCAAACTCTGACCTGTCGCCACGCCACTCTTTTTTTCACAGCTCCCTATTGGACTCCTTTTATCCAATCACCACCAAACAGTGGCAAATAGCAGCAGACAAGTTAAGGTCACTTGGTCTATAGTACTGGCAGGTTTCGAATAAAGGCGGAGCTTTGGGAGCATGGCGAAATTCACCATCACGCCATGGAAATACGTTTGTCTCTCATTTCTTCAATCATTGTGACATTGCCACACAATTTCTGATGAGTGATCCTACTCTGACCCCTAATATAACTGGACAGCTGAAGTTTGTGGGCGTGGCCTATTTTCCGAAACAGTGCCCCCTAGGACCATTAAAACAGTCAGCCCCAAGCCATGCTTTGACTGAGGATCACAAAATTTGGCACACTAATGTAGTGTCTCAGGACCTACAAAAAAGTCTCTTGGAGCCAAGCGCAATGTCGCACAGGAGGTCGGCCATTTTGGTGCAATTACTCAATTTAGTGGTTTTCGCACACGTTATTAGGAGAATTATATCTCCTCGCCCTTTCCACCGATCACCTTCAAACTTCTGCTATATACTCTTAAGACATAGAGGAAAAAATTCAACCGTCGGATTTTAAATAAGTATAAAGGTATGGGCGTGGCTAAGCCTCAAACTTTGACCAGTCGCCATTACTTTATTTGACTTAACAACTCCCATGTGCATGATCAGATCAATTTCATACTTTGTCTGTGTGATCACTGACCACATCTGAAGACAGTGACAATGTGGACAGCTGACATCACCTAAGCCCCGCCCCCTGACTACAGGAAGTCTATTGTTTTATGGTGAACTTCCCATATTTGTCCCCTCTAATTTAGTCAAGATGACACTAAGGTCATGCACTGTCTTCATGATGTTGTAATGACCATTCAGATCTGATAGCTTTTCAGAAAGTGAGGGGCTTTGATGCCATGGCGATTTCTGGCGTGACGCTGTGACCTTACGTTTGACTGTAACTTCCACAAACAGCCTCCGATTTGCCCGAGACTGAACATCACATCACCAGTGTGGTAAAGATAGAGTATCTCCTAGGGGTGAGACATGTAATGGTGGGCACAGAAGGGATGCTGAGTCAGGGTGAGGTGTGGACGAGGAGGCCTTTCACGGTTTCCGGTGTTGGGGTGGCTGACTTTCTGTTCCGCCAGGCATGCCCTGGTGCCCTCGGCTGCCGGCCAGGATGGAAAAGCGCGGAGCCGGGTTTGGAGAGCGTCGGGGATGGAGCGGAGGGGGTGCGGACAGAGGGCGAGCAGCTTCGCTGCGAGGGCCGAACGACGCTGCTTGCAGCTTTAATTAGGCCCGAGCAGCGAAAGCGCTGCGAAGGCCTCTTGTTTTTGCTCTGATTATTATTATTTTTTGTTATTCCGTGCCCCCTTTGAACAGCTTTTTGGGGACCTTAACATACCCCAAAACTCACAATATTTTGCACACTTGTCAGGCCTGGTGAAAAATTTGATATTTTAAAGGTCCCAAAAAAATCGCAAAGAAAATGGCTGAACAGCGCCCCCTACAAAGTGAAAAAAACCCCTCTCCATAAAGCTTAGTTTATCGTACAGTTATGAAATTTGGTACACTTGTAGTACTCAACAGTCCGCACAGAAAAGTCTCTTGCAACCATGGTCAATATCAAACAGGAAGTCGGCCATTTTGGGTTGAAATGGCGATTTTTTGCCGTTTTTGCCGTTTTTAGGGTCCGTTTCTGATTGGATTGCTCGATCATTTTTCGCACGATCGTCTCAAAAATTGTGTAAAATTGCTCAGAAGGGATGGGCGAACAAAATGAGATAAGGATTCTGAGTTTTCGTATATGTTGAAGGGGCGGAGCCAGGCCTCGAAGTTTGACTACTCGCCAAAAATATTTAAATTGCTATAACTTCATAACTGAATGGAATAGAGTTACCAAACTTTCTGTGGTCATTCGTCATCCACCCACAAAGTAAATTGAAAGGTCGGATGATGACATCACACAAGCCCCGCCCCCTCAGGACCAAAAAGATCAAGTTTTACTGTGAAAGGTCCCAAATTGCCCCATTTCACTTAATCACCACAAATTTGTAGCTGGTAACTCAAGACAAGTGGGGGTTGCTTGGCGTCACTTTATGGGAGTTTTCGGCAGAGGGCGGGGCTGTGGCGGCGCGGCGAATTCAGGCGTACCGCCTTGGCCTTACGTTTGCCTCCCATTTCGTCATTTCCAAAGATATCGTCACGAAACTTCTTGTGAGTGATCCTAGTCCGGCCCCCCAAAAGATCTGATGTGAACATCTGGTGGGCGTGGCCTATTTTCTGAAATAGCGCCCCCTAGGACCATTAAAACTGTCAGCCCCAAGCCATGCTTTGACTGAGGATTACGAAATTTGGTACACTAATGTGGTGTCTCAGGACCTACAAAAAAGTCTCTTGAAGCCAAGTGCAAAGTCGCACAGGAAGTCGGCCATTTTGGTCCAAGTGCGCGATTTAGTGGTTTTCACACACGTTGTTTGGAGAGTGATACTCCGTCGCCCTTTTCACCAATCACTTTCAAACTTCTGCTATATAGTCTTAAGACATAGAGGAAAAATTTCAACCGTCGGATTTTAAATAAGTATAAAGGTGTGGGCGTGGCTAAGCCTCAAACTTTGACCTTTCGCCACGCCACTCTTTTTTTCACAGCTCCTTATTGGACTCCTTTTACCCAATCACCAGGAATCTCTGGTAAATAGCAGCAGGCAAGTTGAGGTCACTTGGTCTCCAGTACTGGAAGGTTTTGCAAAAAGGCGGGGCTTTGGGAGCATGGCGAAATTCGCCATCACGCCATGGAAATACGTTTGCCTCTCATTTCTTCATTTATCGTGATATCACCTCGACCATTGTTGTGAGTGATCCTAGTCTGACCCCCAATAGAAAAGGTCAGCTTAAGTTTGTGGGCGTGGCCTATTTTCTGTATTAGCGCCCCCTAGGTCCATTAAAACTGTCAGCCCCAAGCCATGCTTTGACTGAGGATTACGAAATTTGGTACACTAATGTGGTGTCTCAGGACCTACAAAAAAGTCTCTTGGAGCCAAGTGCAAAGTCGCACAGGAAGTCGGCCATTTTGGTCCAAGTGCGCGATTTAGTGGTTTTCACACACGTTGTTTGGAGAGTGATGCTCCGTCGCCCTTTTCACCAATCGCCTTCGAGCTTCTGCTATATACTCTTAAGACATAGAGGAAAAAATTCAACCGTCGGATTTTAAATAAGTATAAAGGTGTGGGCGTGGCTAAGCCTCAAACTTTGACCTTTCGCCACGCCACTCTTTTTTTCACAGCTCCCTATTGGACTCCTTTTACCCAATCACCTGGAATCTCTGGTAAATAGCAGCTGACAAGTTGAGGTCACTTGGTCTACAGTACTGGCAGGTTTTGAAAAAAGGCGGGGCTTTGGGAGCATGGCGAAATTCGCCATCACGCCATGGCAATACGTTTGCCTCTCATTTCTTCAATTATCGTGACATCGCCACAAAATGTCTGGTGAGTGATCCTAGTCTGACCCCCAATAGAAATGGGCATCTGAGATTTGTGGGCGTGGCCTATATTCTGAAATAGCGCCCCCTAGGACCATTAAAACTGTCAGCCCCAAGACAAGGTTTGACTGAGGATTACGAAAATTGGTACACTCATGTAGGGTCTCTGGCCCTACAAAAAAGTCTCTTGGAGCCAAGCGCAATTTCGCACAGGAGGTCGGCCATTTTGGTCCAAGTACTCGATTTAGTGGTTTTCGCACACGTTGTTTGGACATTGATGGCCCGTTGCCCTTTACACCGATCACCTTCAAACTTATGCTATGTACTTTTAAGTCAAAGGGGAAAAAATTCAACCGTCGGATTTTAAATAAGTATAAAGGTGTGGGCGTGGCTAAGCCTCAAACTTTGACCTTTCGCCATGACATTACTTGACTTAATAACTCCCATGTGCATGATCAGATCTAATTCAAACTTTGTCTGTGTGATCACTGACCACATCTCAAGACAACGACAATGTGGACAGCTGACATCACCTAAGCCCCGCCCCCTGACAACAGGAAGTCTATTGTTTTATGGTGAAATGCCCATATTTGTCCCCTCTAATTTAATGAAAATGACACTCAGGTCATACAGTGTCTTCATGATGTTTTAAAGACCATTCAGATCTGATAGCTTTCCAGAAAGGGAGGGGCTTTGATGCCATGGTGAATGCTGGCGTGACGCCATGACCTTACATTTGACTGTAACTTCCACAAACGGCCTCCGATTTGCCCGAAACTGAATATGGCAATGAACAATCATGCCCTTTAGCCAATGAGGCACAAACGGTTGGTGAATGTTATATAATGTCACCAAAGCTGACCTCAATGGGACTTTTCTGTAGTTGGTCACAGCGCCACCTAGATAACGTTATCCTTCGATAACTTTAAAAAACATGGTCAGAATAGCATTAAAGTTGGTCACTGTCATCACACCACCAGTGTGGTAAAGATAGAGGATTCCCTAGTGGTGAGACATAAAATATAATGGTGGGCTCAAAGGGGATGCTGAGTCAGGGTGAGTTGCGGACAAGGTGGCCGTTAGCAGTTTCTGGTGTTGGGGTGGTCGACGTTTGTGTTCTGCGGACGTGCCCTGGTGCCCCGGGCTGCCGGCCAGGCCGGAGCGGCGCGGAGCTGCGAGGGCCGAACGACGCTGCTTGCAGCTTTAATTATTATTTATTATTCCGGTGCCCCTTTGAACGGCTTTTTGGGGACCTTATCATACCCCAAAACTCACAATATTTTGCATACTTGTCAGGCCTGGTGAAAAATTTCATTTTTTAAAGGTCCCAAAAAAATCGCAAAGAAAATGGCTGAACAGCGCCCCCTAGAAAGTGAAAAAAAACCCTCTCCATAAAGCTTAGTTTATCGTACAGTTATGAAATTTGGTACACTTGTAGTACTCAACAGTCCGCACAGAAAAGTCTCTTGCAAGCATGGTCAATATCAAACAGGAAGTCGGCCATTTTGGGTTGAAATGGCGATTTTTAGCCGTTTTTGCCGTTTTTAGGGTCCGTTTCTGAGTGGATTGCTCGATCATTTTTCGCACTATCGTCTCAAAAATTGTGTAAAATTGCTCAGAAGGGATGGACGAAAAAAATGAGACGAGGATTCTGAGTTTTCGTATATGTTGAAGGGGAGGGGCCAGGCCTCAAAGTTTGACTACTCGCCAAAAATATTTAAATTGCTATAACTTCATAACTGAATGGAATAGAGTTACCAAACTTTCTGTGCTGATTTGACAACGACCCACAAAGTAAAATGAATGGTCGGATGTTGACATCACACAAGCCCCGCCCCCTCAGAACCAAAAAGATCAAGTTTTACTGTGAAAGGTCCCAAATTGCCCCATTTCAGTTAATCACCACAAATTTGTAGCTGGTAACTCAAGACAAGTGGGGGTTGCTTGGCGTCACTTTATGGGAGTTTTCGGCAGAGGGCGGGGCTGTGGCGGCGCGGCGAAGTCAGGCGTACCGCCGTGGCCTTACGTTTGCCTCCCATTTCGTCATTTCTAAATATATCGTCACGAAACTTCTTGTGAGTGATCCTAGTCCGGCCCCCCAAAAGATCTGATGTGAACATGCGGTGGGCGTGGCCTATTTTCTGAAATAGCGCCCCCTAGGACCATTAAAACTGCCAGCCCAGAGCCATGCTTTGACTGAGGATTACGAAATTTGGTACACTAATGTGGTGTCTAAGGACCTACAAAAAAGTCTCTTGGAGCCAAGTGCAAAGTCGCACAGGAAGTCAGCCATTTTGGTCTAAGTACGCTATTTAGTGGTTTTCACACACGTTGTTTGGAGAGTGATGCTCCGTCGCCCTTTTCACCAATCGCCTTCAAACTTCTGCTATATACTCTTAAGACATAGAGGAAAAACTTCAACCGTCGGATTTCAAATAAGTATAAAGGTGTGGGCGTGGCTAAGCCTCAAACTTTAACCTTTCGCCACGCCACTCTTTTTTTCACAGCTCCCTATTGGACTCCTTTTACCCAATCACCAGGAATCTCTGGTAAATAGCAGCAGACAAGTTGAGGTCACTTGGTGTCCAGTACTGGAAGGTTTTGAGAAAAGGCGGGGCTTTGGGAGCATGGCGAAATTCGCCATCACGTCATGGAAATACGTTTGCCTCTCATTTCTTCATTTATCATGATATCACCTCGAAATTTGTTGTAAGTGATCCTAGTCTGACCCCCAATAGAAATGGATGGCTGAAGTTTATGGGCGTGGCCTATTTTCTGAAATAGCGCCCCCTAGGTCCATTAAAACTGTCAGCCCCAAGCCATGCTTTGACTGAGGATTACGAAATTTGGTACACTAATGTGGTGTCTCAGGATCTACAAAAAAGTCTCTTGGAGCCAAGTGCAAAGGTGCACAGGAAGTCAGCCATTTTGGTCCAAGTGCGCGATTTAGTGGTTTTCACACACGTTGTTTGGAGAGTGATGCTCCGTCGCCCTTTTCACCAATCGCCTTCAATCTTCTGCTATATACTCTTAAGACAAAGAGAAAAAGATTCAACCGTCGGATTTTAAATAAGTTTAAAGGTGTGGGCGTGGCTAAGCCTCAAACTTTGACCTTTCGCCACGCCACTCTTTTTTTCACAGCTCCCTATTGGACTCCTTTTACCCAATCACCAGGAATCTCTGGTAAATAGCAGCAGACAAGTTGAGGTCACTTGGTCTCCAGTACTGGAAGGTTTTGAAAAAAGGCGGGGCTTTGGGAGCATGGCGAAATTCAACATCACGCCATGGATATACGTTTGCCTCTCATTTCTTCATTTATCGTGATATCACCTCAAAATTTGTTGTGAGTGATCCTAGTCTGACCCCCAATAGAAATGGTCAGTTTAAGTTTGTGGGCGTGGCCTATTTTCTGAATTAGCGCCCCCTAGGACCATTAAAACTGTCAGCCCCAAGCCATGCTTTGACTGAGGATTACGAAATTTGGTCCACTAATGTGGTGTCTCAGGACCTACAAAAAAGTCTCTCGGAGCCAAGTGCAAAGTCGCACAGGAAGTCGGCCATTTTGGTCCAAGTACTCGATTTAGTGGTTTTCGCACACGTTGTTTGGAGAGTGATGCTCCATCGCCCTTTACACCAATCACCTTCAAACTTCTGCTATATCCTCTTAAGACATAGAGGAAAAAATTCAACCGTCGGATTTTAAATAAGTATAAAGGTGTGGGCGTGGCTAAGCCTCAAACTTTGACCTTTCGCCACGCCACTCTTTTTTTTCACAGCTCCCTATTGGACTCCTTTTACCCAATCACCTGGAATCTCTGGTAAATATTAGCTGACAAGTTGAGGTCACTTGGTCTACAGTACTGGCAGGTTTTGAAAAAAGGCGGGGCTTTGGGAGCATGGCGAAATTCGCCATCACGCCATGGCAATACGTTTGCCTCTCATTTCTTCAATTATCGTGACATCGCCACAAAATGTCTGGTGAGGGATCCTAGTCTAACCCCCAATAGAAATGGGCATCTGAGATTTGTGGGCGTGGCCTATATTCTGAAATAGCGCCCCCTAGGACCATTAAAACTGTCAGCCCCAAGACAAGGTTTGACTGAGGATTACGAAAATTGGTACACTCATGTAGGGTCTCTGGACCTACAAAAAAGTCTCTTGGAGCCAAGCGCAATTTCGCACAGGAGGTCGGCCATTTTGGTCCAAGTACTCGATTTAGTGGTTTACGCACACGTTGTTTGGACATTGATGGCCCGTTGCCCTTTACACCGATCACCTTCAAACTTATGCTATGTACTTTTAAGTCAAAGGGGAAAAAATTCAACCGTCGGATTTTAAATAAGTATAAAGGTGTGGGCTTGGCTAAGCCTCAAACTTTGACCTTTCGCCATGACATTACTTGACTTAATAACTCCCATGTGCATGATCAGATCTAATTCAAACTTTGTCTGTGTGATCACTGACCACATCTCAAGACAACGACAATGTGGACAGCTGACATCACCTAAGCCCCGCCCCCTGACAACAGGAAGTCTATTGTTTTATGGTGAAATGCCCATATTTGTCCCCTCTAATTTAGTGAAAATGACACTCAGGTCATACAGTGTCTTCATGATGTTTTAAAGCCCATTCAGATCTGATAGCTTTCCAGAAAGGGAGGGGCTTTGATGCCATGGTGAATGCTGGCGTGACGCCATGACCTTACATTTGACTGTAACTTCCACAAACGGCCTCCGATTTGCCCGAAACTGAATATGGCAATGAACAATCATGCCCTTTAGCCAATGAGGCACAAACGGTTGGTGAATGTTATATAATGTCACCAAAGCTGACCTCAATGGGACTTTTCTGTAGTTGGTCACAGCGCCACCTAGATAACGTTATCCTTCGATAACTTTAAAAAACATGGTCAGAATAGCATTAAAGTTGGTCACTGTCATCACACCACCAGTGTGGTAAAGATAGAGGATTCCCTAGTGGTGAGACATAAAATATAATGGTGGGCTCAAAGGGGATGCTGAGTCAGGGTGAGTTGCGGACAAGGTGGCCGTTAGCAGTTTCTGGTGTTGGGGTGGTCGACGTTTGTGTTCTGCGGACGTGCCCTGGTGCCCCGGGCTGCCGGCCAGGCCGGAGCGGCGCGGAGCTGCGAGGGCCGAACGACGCTGCTTGCAGCTTTAATTCTTTTTTTATTATTCTTAGCCCGCTTTGAACGGCTTTTTGGGGACCTTAACATACCCCAAAACTCACAATATTTTGCAAACTTGTCAGGCCTAGTGAAAATTTTGATATTTTAAAGGTCCCCAAAAAATCTCAAAGAAAATGGCTGAACAGCGCCCCCTACAAAGTGAAAAAAAACCCTCTCCATAAAGCTTAGTTTATCGTACAGTTATGAAATTTGGTACACTTGTAGTACTCAACAGTCCGCACAGAAAAGTCTCTTGCAAGCATGGTCAATATCAAACAGGAAGTCGGCCATTTTGGGTTGAATTGGCGATTTTTTGCCGTTTTTGCCGTTTTTAGGGTCCGTTTCTGATTGGATTGCTCGATCATTTTTCGCACGATCGTCTCAAAACTTGTGTAAAATTGCTCAGAAGGAATGGGCGAACAAAATGAGACAAGGATTCTGAGTTTTCGTATATGTTGAAGGGGCGGGGCCAGGCCTCGAAGTTTGACTACTCGCCAAAAAATTTTAAATTGCTATAACTTCATAACTGAAAGGAATAGAATTACCAAACTTTCTGTGGTTATTCGTCATCCAGCCACAAAGTAAATTGAATGGTCGGATGATGACATCACACAAGCCCCGCCCCCTCAGGACCAAAAAGGTCAAGTTTTACTGTGAAAGGTCCCAAATTGCCCCATTTCACTTAATCACCACAAACTTGTAGCTGGTAACTCAAGACAAGTGGAGGTTGCTTGGCGTCACTTTATGGGAGTTTTCGGCAGAAGGTGGGGCTGTGGCGGCGCGGCGAAGTCAGGCGTACCGCCATGGCCTTACGTTTGCCTTCCATTTCGTCATTTCTAAAGATAACGTCACGAAACTTGTTGTGAGTGATCCTAGTCCGGCCCCTCAAAAGATCTGATGTGAACATCCGGTGGGCGTGGCCTATTTTCTGAAATAGCGCCCCCTAGGACCATTAAAACTGTCAGCCCCAAGCCATGCTTTGACTGAGGAGTACGAAATTTGGTACACTAATGTGGTGTCTCAGGACCTACAAGAAAGTCTCTTGGAGCCAAGTGCAAAGTTGCACAGGAAGTCGGCCATTTTGGTCCAAGTACGCAATTTAGTGGTTTTCGCACACGTTGTTTGGAGAGTGATGCTCCGTCGCCATTTTCACCAATCTCCTTCAAACTTCTGCCATCTGCTCTTAAGACATAGAGGAAAAAATTCAACCGTCGGATTTTTCAAAAGTTGAAAGGTGTGGGCGTGGCTAAGCCTCAAACTTTGACCTGTCGCCGCGCCACTCTTTTTTTCACAGCTCCCTACTGGACTCCTTTTACCCAATCAGCAGGAGTCTCTGGCAAATAGCAGTAGACAACTTGAGGTCACTTGGTATCCAGTACTGGAAGGTTTCAAAAAAAGGCAGGGCTTTGGGAGCATGGCGAAAATCGCCATCACGCCATGGAAATACGTTTGCCTCTCATTTCTTCATTTATCGTGATATCGTTACGAAACTTCTGGTGAGTGATCCTAGTCTGACCCCAAAGAGACATAGACAGCTGAAATATGTGGGCGTGGCCTAATTTCTGAAATAGCGCCCCCTAGGACCATTTAAACTAATAGCCCCAAGCCATGCTTTGACTGAGGATTACGAAATTTGGTACACTAATGTGGAGTCCCATGACCTACAAAAAAGTCTCTTGGAGCTAAGCACAAAATTGCACAGGAAGTCGGCCATTTTGATCCAAGTACGCAATTTAGTGGTTTTCGCACACGTTGTTTGGAGAGTGATGCTCCGTTGATCTTTTCACCAATCGCCTTCAACCTTCTGCTATATACTCTTAAGGCATAGGGGAAAAAATTCAACCGTCGGATTTTTCAAAAGTTGAAAGGTGTGGGCGTGGCTAAGCCTCAAACTTTGACCTGTCGCCATTACATTTCTTGACTTAATAACTCCCATGTGCATGATCAGATCTATATCAAACTTTGTCTGTGTGATCACTGACCACATCTAAAGACAATGACAATGTGGACAGCTGACATCCCCTATGTCCCGCCCCCTACTACAGGAAGTCTATTGTTTTATGGTGAAATGCACATATTTGTCAAGATCTGAAAGCTTTCCAGTGCACCAAGATAAGTTTAACCTACAATAACTTCAAACAGCGTGGTCAGAAAAGCATTACAGTTGGTCTGTGTCATCACACCACCAGAGTCGTAAAGGTAGAGTATGCCCTAGTTGTGAGACGTGTAATATAATGGTGTGCTCAGAGGGGATGCTGAGTCAGGGTGAGATGCGGACGAGGTGATCGCTTGCGGTTTCTGGTGTCGGGGTGGTCGACGTTTCTGTTCCGCGGACGTGCCCTGGTGCCCCGGGCTGCCAGCCAGGCCGGAGCGGCGCGGAGCTGCGAGGGCCGAACGACGCTGCTTGCAGCTTTAATTCTTTTTTTTTTTTTATTATTATTCCGGTGCCCCTTTGAACGGCTTTTTGGGGACCTTAACATACCCCAAAACTCACAATATTTTGCACACTTGTCAGGCCTAGTGAAAAATTTTATATTTTAAAGGTCCCAAAAAAATCGCAAAGAAAATGGCTGAACAGCGCCCCCTAGAAAGTGAAAAAAAACCCTCTCCATAAAGCTTAGTTTATCGTACAGTTTTGAAATTTGGTACACTTGTAGTACTCAACAGTTCGCACAGAAAAGTCTCTTGCAAGCATGGTCAATATCAAACAGGAAGTCGGCCATTTTGGGTTGAAATGGCGATTTTTAGCGGTTTTTGCCGTTTTTAGGGTCCGTTTCTGATTGGATTGCTCGATCATTTTTTGCACGATCGTCTCATAAATTGTGTAAAATTGTTGAGAAGGGATGGGTGAACAAAATGAGACAAGGATTCTGAGTTTTCGTATATGTTGAAGGGGCGGGGCCAGGCCTCAAAGTTTGACTACTCGCCAAAAATATTTAAATTGCTATAACTTCATAACTGAAAGGAATAGAATTACCAAACTTTCTGTGGTTATTCGTCATCCAGCCACAAAGTAAATTGAATGGTCGGATGATGACATCACACAAGCCCCGCCCCCTCAGGACCAAAAAGGTCAAGTTTTACTGTGAAAGGTCCCAAATTGCCCCATTTCACTTAATCACCACAAACTCGTAGCTGGTAACTCAAGACAAGTGGAGGTTGCTTGGCGTCACTTTATGGGAGTTTTCGGCAGAAGGTGGGGCTGTGGCGGCGCGGCGAAGTCAGGCGTACCGCCATGGCCTTACGTTTGCCTTCCATTTCGTCATTTCTAAAGATAACGTCACGAAACTTGTTGTGAGTGATCCTAGTCCGGCCCCTCAAAAGATCTGATGTGAACATCCGGTGGGCGTGGCCTATTTTCTGAAATAGCGCCCCCTAGGACCATTAAAACTGTCAGCCCCAAGCCATGCTTTGACTGAGGAGTACGAAATTTGGTACACTAATGTGGTGTCTCAGGACCTACAAAAAAGTCTCTTGGAGCCAAGTGCAAAGTTGCACAGGAAGTCGGCCATTTTGGTCCAAGTACGCAATTTAGTGGTTTTCGCACACGTTGTTTGGAGAGTGATGCTCCGTCGCCATTTTCACCAATCTCCTTCAAACTTCTGCCATCTGCTCTTAAGACATAGAGGAAAAAATTCAACCGTCGGATTTTTCAAAAGTTGAAAGGTGTGGGCGTGGCTAAGCCTCAAACTTTGACCTGTCGCCGCGCCACTCTTTTTTTCACAGCTCCCTACTGGACTCCTTTTACCCAATCAGCAGGAGTCTCTGGCAAATAGCTGTAGACAACTTGAGGTCACTTGGTATCCAGTACTGGAAGGTTTCAAAAAAAGGCAGGGCTTTGGGAGCATGGCGAAATTCGCCATCACGCCATGGAAATACGTTTGCCTCTCATTTCTTCATTTATCGTGATATCGTTACGAAACTTCTGGTGAGTGATCCTAGTCTGACCCCAAAGAGACATAGACAGCTGAAATATGTGGGCGTGGCCTAATTTCTGAAATAGCGCCCCCTAGGACCATTTAAACTAATAGCCCCAAGCCATGCTTTGACTGAGGATTACGAAATTTGGTACACTAATGTGGTGTCCCAGGACCTACAAAAAAGTCTCTTGGAGCTAAGCACAAAATTGCACAGGAAGTCGGCCATTTTGGTCCAAGTACGCGATTTAGTGGTTTTCGCACACGTTGTTTGGAGAGTGATGCTCCGTTGATCTTTTCACCAATCGCCTTCAACCTTCTGCTATATACTCTTAAGGCATAGGGGAAAAAATTCAACCGTCGGATTTTTCAAAAGTTGAAAGGTGTGGGCGTGGCTAAGCCTCAAACTTTGACCTGTCGCCATTACATTTCTTGACTTAATAACTCCCATGTGCATGATCAGATCTATATCAAACTTTGTCTGTGTGATCACTGACCACATCTAAAGACAATGACAATGTGGACAGCTGACATCCCCTATGTCCCGCCCCCTACTACAGGAAGTCTATTGTTTTATGGTGAAATGCACATATTTGTCAAGATCTGAAAGCTTTCCAGTGCACCAAGATAAGTTTAACCTACAATAACTTCAAACAGCGTGGTCAGAAAAGCATTACAGTTGGTCTGTGTCATCACACCACCAGAGTCGTAAAGGTAGAGTATGCCCTAGTTGTGAGACGTGTAATATAATGGTGTGCTCAGAGGGGATGCTGAGTCAGGGTGAGATGCGGACGAGGTGATCGCTTGCGGTTTCTGGTGTCGGGGTGGTCGACGTTTCTGTTCCGCGGACGTGCCCTGGTGCCCCGGGCTGCCAGCCAGGCCGGAGCGGCGCGGAGCTGCGAGGGCCGAACGACGCTGCTTGCAGCTTTAATTCTTTTTTTTTTTTTTTTTATTATTCCGGTGCCCCTTTGAACGGCTTTTTGGGGACCTTAACATACCCCAAAACTCACAATATTTTGCACACTTGTCAGGCCTGGTGAAAAATTTTATATTTTAAAGGTCCCAAAAAAATCGCAAAGAAAATGGCTGAACAGCGCCCCCTAGAAAGTGAAAAAAAACCCTCTCCATAAAGCTTAGTTTATCGTACAGTTTTGAAATTTGGTACACTTGTAATACTCAACAGTTCGCACAGAATAGTCTCTTGCAAGCATGGTCAATATCAAACAGGAAGTCGGCCATTTTGGGTTGAAATGGCGATTTTTAGCGGTTTTTGCCGTTTTTAGGGTCCGTTTCTGATTGGATTGCTCGATCATTTTTTGCACGATCGTCTCATAAATTGTGTAAAATTGTTCAGAAGGGATGGGTGAACAAAATGAGACAAGGATTCTGACTTTTCGTATATGTTGAAGGGGCGGGGCCAGGCCTCGAAGTTTGACTACTCGCCAAAAAAATTTAAATTGCTATAACTTCATAACTGAACGGAATAGAGTTACCAAACTTTCTGTGGTTATTTGTCATCCACCCATAAAGTAAACTGAGTAGTCGGATGATGACATCACACAAGCCCCGCCCCCTCCGGAGCAAAAAGGCCAAGTTTTACTGTGAAAGGTCCCAAATTGCCCCATTTCACTTAATCACCACAAATTTGTAGCTGGTAACTCAAGACAAGTTGGGGTTGCTTGGCGTCACTTTATGGGAGTTTTCGGCAGAGGGCGGGGCTGTGGCGGCGCGGCGAAGTCAGGCGTTCCGCCGTGGCCTTACGTTTGCCTCCCATTTCGTCATTTCTAGAGATATCGTCACGAAACTTCTAGTGAGTGATCCTAGTCTGGCCCCTCAAACAATCTGATGTCAACATCCGGTGGGCGTGGCCTATTTTCTGAAATAGCGCCCCCTAGGACCATTAGAACTGTCAGCCCCAAGCCATGCTTTGACTGAGGATTACGAAATTTGGTACACCAATGTGGTGTCTCAGGCCCTACAAAAAAGTCTCTTGGAGCCAAGTGCAAAGTCGCACAGGAAGTCGGCCATTTTGGTCCAAGTGCGCGATTTAGTGGTTTTCACACACGTTGTTTGGAGAGTGATGCTCCGTCGCCCTTTTCACCAATCGCCTTCAAATTTCTGCTATATGCTCTCAAGACATAGAGGAAAAAATTCAACCGTCGGATTTTAAATAAGTGTAAAGGTGTGGGCGTGGCTAAGCCTCAAACTTTGACCTTTCGCTATGCCACTCTTTTTTTCACAGCTCCCTATTGGACTCCTTTTACCCAATCACCAGGAATCTCTGGTAAATAGCAGCAGACAAGTTGAGGTCACTTGGTCTCCAGTACTGGAAGGTTTTGAAAAAAGGTGGGGCTTTGGGAGCATGACGAAATTCGCCATCACGCCATGGAAATACGTTTGCCTCTCAATTCTTCATTTATCGTGATATCACCTCGAAATTTGTTGTGAGTGATCCTAGTCTGACCCCAAATAGAAATGGATGGCTGAAGTTTGTGGGTGTGGCCTATTTTCTGAAATAACGCCCCCTAGGACCATTAAAACTGTCAGCCCCAAGCCATGCTTTCACTGAGGATTGCGAAATTTGGTACACTAATGTGGTGTCTCAGGACCTACAAAAAAGTCTCTTGGAGCCAAGTGCAAAGTCGCACAGGAAGTCGGCCATTTTGGTCCAAGTATGCGATTTAGTGGTTTTCGTACACGTTGTTTGGAGAGTGATGCTCCGTCGCCCTTTTCACCAATCGCCTTCAAACTTCTGTTATATACTGTTAAGATGTAGGGGAAAAAATTCAACCGTCGGATTTTTCAAAAGTTGAAAGGTGTGGGCGTGGCTAAGCCTCAAACTTTGAGCTGTCGCCACACCACTCTTTTTTTCACAGCTCCCTACTGGACTCCTTTTACCCAATCAGCAGGAATCTCTGGCAAATAGCAGTAGACAACTTGAGGTCACTTGGTCTCCAGTACTGGCAGGTTTCAAAAAAAGGTGGGGCTTTGGGAGCATGGCGAAAATCGCCATCACTCCATGGAAATACGTTTGCCTCTCATTTCTTCAGTTATCGTGATATTGCTACGAAACTTCTGGTGAGTGATCCTAGGCTGACCCCCAAGAGACATAGACAGCTGAAATTTGTGGGCGTGGCCTATTTTCTTAAATAGCGCCCCCTAGGACCATTTAAACTAATAGCCCCAAGCCATGCTTTGACTGAGGATTACGAAATTTGGTACACTAATGTGGTGTCTCAGGCCCTACAAAAAAGTCTCTTGGAGCCAAGCGCCAAGTTGCACAGGAAGTCGGCCATTTTGGTCCAAGTACACGATTTAGTGGTTTTCGCCCACGTTGTTTGGAGAGTGATGCTCCGTCGCCCTTTTCACCAATCGCCTTCAAACTTGTGCTATTTACTCTTAAGACATAGAGTAAAAAATTCAACCGTCGGATTTTAAATAAGTATAAAGGTGTGGGCGTGGCTAAGCCTCAAACTTTGACCTTTTGCCCCGCCACTCTTTTTTTCACAGCTCCCTATTGGACTCCTTTTACCCAATCACCAGAAATCTCTGGTAAATAGCAGCAGACAAGTTGAGGTCACTTGGTCTCCAGTACTGGAAGGTTTTGAAAAAAGGTGGGGCTTTGGGAGCATGGCGAAATTCGCCATCACGCCATGGAAATACGTTTGCCTCTCATTTCTTCATTTATCGTGATATCATCTCGAAATTTGTTGTGAATTATCCTAGTCTGACCCCCAATAGAAATGGTCAGCTTAAGTTTGTGGGCGTGGCCTATTTTCTGAATTAGCGCTCCCTAGGACCATTAAAACTGTCAGCCCCAAGCCATGCTTTGACTGACGATTACGAAACTTGGTACAGTAATGTGGTATGTCAGGACCTACAAAAAGTCTCTTGGAGCCAAGTGCAAAAACGCACAGGAAGTCGGCCATTTTGGTCCAAGTGCGCGATTTAGTGGTTTTCGCACACGTTGTTTGGAGAGTGATGCTCTGTCGCCCTTTTCATCAATCGCCTTCAAACTTCTGCTATATACTCTTAAGACATAGAGGAAAAAATTCAACCGTCGGATTTTAAATAAGTATAAAGGTGTGGCGGTGGCTACGCCTCAAACTTTGACCTTTCGCCATTACATTACTTGACTTAATAACTCCCATGTGCAGGATCAGATCTATATCAAACTTTGTCTGTGTGATCACTGACCACATCTCAAGGCAACGACATTGTGGACAGCTGACATCACCTAAGCCCCGCCCCCTGACAACAGGAAGTATATTGTTTTATGGTGAAATGCCCATATTTGTCCCCTCTAATTTAGTCAACATGACACTAAGATCATGTACTGTCTTCACGATGTTTTAATGACCATTCAGATCTGATAGCTTTCCAGATAGGGAGGGGCTTTGATGCCATGGCGAATTCTGGCATGACGCCGTGACCTTGCGTTTGATCGTAACTTCCACAAACATCCTCCCATCTGCAGGAGACTGAACATGGCAATCAACAATCATGCCCTTTAGCCAATGAGACACAAACGGTTGGTGAAATTTGTATAATGTCACCACAGCTCCCCCTACACACCATTAAACCTGTAATAACTCCTACAGACGAGGTCGTAACTGCACCAAACTTGGTGGGCTCAGAGGGGATGCTGAGTCAGGGTGAGGTGCGGACGAGGTGATCGTTTACGGTTTCTGGTGTCAGGGTGGTCGACATTTCTGTTCCGCGGACATGCCCTGGTTCCCCGAGCTGCTGGCCAGGCCGGAGCGGCGCGGAGCTGCGAGGGCCGAACGACGCTGCTTGCAGCTTTAATTAGGCCCGAGCAGCGAAAGCGCTGCGAAGGCCTCTTGTTTTTGCTCTGTTTATTCTTTCTTTTTATTTATTATTCTTAGCCTGCTTTGAATGGCTTTTTGGGGACCTTACCATACCCCAAAACTCACAATATTTTGCAGACATGTCAGGCCTGGTGAAAAATTTGATATTTTAAAGGTCCCAAAAAAATCGCAAAGAAAATGGCTGAACAGCGCCCCCTAGAAAGTGAAAAAAAACCCGCTCCATAAAGCTTAGTTTATCGTACAGTTATGAAATTTGGTACACTTGTAGTACTCAACAGTCCGCACAGAAAAGTCTCTTGCAAGCATGGTCAATATCAAACAGGAAGTCGGCCATTTTGGGTTGAAATGGCGATTTTTAGCCGTTTTTGCCGTTTTTAGGGTCTGTTTCTGATTGGATTGCTCGATCATTTTTCGCACGATCAACTCAAAAATTGTGTAAAATTGCTCAGAAGGGATGGGCAAACAAAATGAGACAAGGATTCTGACTTTTCGTATATATTGAAGGGGCGGGGCCAGGCCTCGAAGTTTGACTACTCGCCAAAAAAATTTAAATTGCTATAACTTCATAACTGAATGGAATAGAGTTACCAAACTTTCTATGGTCGTTTGTCATCCACCCACAAAGTAAATTGAATAGTCGGATGATGACATCACACAAGCCCCGCCCCCTCAGGAGCAAAAAGGTCAAGTTTTACTGTGAAAGGTCCCAAATTGCCCCATTTCACTTAATCACCACAAATTTGTAGCTGGTAACTCAAGACAAGTGGGGGTTGCTTGGTATCACTTTATGGGAGTTTTCGGCATAGGGCGGGGCTGTGGCGGCGCGAAGAAGACAGGCGTACCGCCGTGGCCTTACGTTTGCCTCCCATTTCGTCATTTCTAAAGATGTCGTCATGAAACTTTTTGTGAGTAATCCTAGTCTGGCCCCTCAAACAATCTGATGTCAACATCCGGTGGGCGTGGCCTATTTTCTGAAATAGCGCCCCCTAGGACCATTAAAACTGTCAGCCCCAAGCCATGCTTTGAGTGAGGATTACGAAATTTGGTACACTAATGTGGTGTCTCAGGACCTACAAAAAAGCCTCTTGGAGCCAAGTGCAAAGTCGCACAGGAAGTCGGCCATTTTGGTCCAAGTACGCGATTTAGTGGTTTTCGCACACGTTGTTTGGAGAGTGATGCTCCGTCGACCTTTTCACCAATCTCCTTCAAACTTCTGCTATATATTCTTAAGACATAGGGGAAAAAATTCAACCGTCGGATTTTTCAAAAGTTGAAAGGTGTGGGCGTGGCTAAGCCTCAAACTTTGACCTGCCGCCACGCCACTCTTTTTTTCACAGCTCCCTACTGGACTCCTTTTACCTAATCACCAGGATTCTGTGGGAAACAGCAGTAGACAACTTGAGGTTACTTGGTCTCCAGTACTGGCAGGTTTTGAAAAAAGGCGGGGCTTTGGGAGCATGGCGAAAATCGCCATCACGCCATGGAAATACGTTTGCCTCTCATTTCTTCAGTTATCGTGATATCGCTCCGACACTTCTGGTGAGTGATCCTAGTCTGACCCCCAAGAGAAATAGAAAGCTGAAGTTTGTGGGCGTGGCCTATTCTCTTAAATAGCGCCCCCAAGGACCATTTAAACTAATAGCCCCAAGCCAAGCTTTGACTGAGGATTACGAAATTTGGTACACTAATGTGGTGTCTCAGTACCTACAAAAAAGTCTCTTGGAGCCAAGTGCAAAGTCGCACAGGAAGTCGGCCATTTTGGTCCACGTACGCGATTTAGTGGTTTTCGCACACGTTGTTTGGAGAGTGATGCTTCGTCGCCCTTTTCACCAATCTCCTTCAAACTTCTGCTATATACTCTTAAGACATAGGGGAAAAAATTCAACCGTCGGATTTTTCAAAAGTTGAAAGGTGTGGGCGTGCCTAAGCCTCAAACGTTGACCTGTCGCCACGCCACTCTTTTTTTCACAGCTCCCTACTGGACTCCTTTTACCCAATCACCAGGATTCTGTGGGAAACAGCAGTAGACAGCTTGAGGTTACTTAGTCTCCAGTACTGGCAGGTTTTGAAAAAAGGCGGGGCTTTGGGAGCATGGCGAAAATCGCCATCACGCCATGGAAATACGTTTGCCTCTCATTTCTTCAGTTATCGTGATATCGCTACGAAACTTCTGGTGAGTGATCCTAGTCTGACCCCCAAGAGAAATAGACAGCTGAAGTTTGTGGGCGTGGCCTATTCTCTTAAATAGCGCCCCCTAGGACCATTTAAACTAATAGCCCCAAGCCATGCTTTGACTGAGGATTACGAAATTTGGTACACTAATGTGGTGTCTCAGGACCTACAAAAAAGCCTCTTGGAGCCAAGCGCAAAGTCGCACAGGAAGTCGGCCATTTTGGTCCAAGTACGCGATTTAGTGGTTTTCGCACACGTTGTTTGGAGAGTGATGCTCCGTCGCCCTTTTCACCAATCACTTTCAAACTTCTGCTGTATACTCTTAAGACGTAGGGTAAAAAATTCAACCGTCGGATTTTTCAAAAGTTGAAAGGTGTGGGCGTGGCTAAGCCTCAAACTTTGACCTTTCGCCATTACTTTACTTGACTTAATAACTCCCATGAGCATGATCAGATCTTTTTCAAACTTTGTCTGTGTGATAATTGACCATATCTGTAAAAAATGACAATGTGGACAGCTGACATCACCTAAGCCCCGCCCCCTGACTACAGGAATTCTATTTTTTTATGCTGAAATGCCCATATTTGTCCCCTCTAATTTAGTCAACAAGACACCAAGGTCATGCACTGTCTTCATGATGCTGTATTGACCATTCAGATCTGATAGCTTTCCAGAAAGGGAGGGGCTTTGATGCCTTGGTGAATTCTGGCGTAACGCCGTAACCTTACAAATCATTTTAATGGTGAGCTCAGAGGGGATGCTGAGTCAGGGTGAGCTGCGGACTAGGAGGCCATTCGCGGATTAATGTGTCGGGGTGGTTGACGTTTCTGTTCTGCCAGACGTGCCTTGGTGCCCCGGGCTGCCGGTCAGGCCGGAGCGGCGCGGAGCTGCGAGGGCCGATCGACGCTGCTTGCAGCTTTAATTGTTATTATTATTTTTTTTCTTCCGCGTCTTTGGGTGGCCTTTAGGGGGTCTTAGCATATCCAAAAAGTCACCAAATTCTGGCCCAATATAGAAAGTGCGTGAAATTTACGTATTTCACTGGCGATGTGAAAGTTCATAAAAAAGTGGCTGAACAGCGCCCTCTAGAAAGTGAAAAATACCCCTCTCCATAAAGCTTAGTTTATCGTACAGTTATGAAATTTGGTTTACTTGTAGTACTCAACAGTCCGCACAGAAAAGTCTCTTGCAACCATGGTCAATATCAAACAGGAAGTCGGCCATTTTGGGTTGAAATGGAGATTTTTAGCCGTTTTGGCCATTTCTAGGGTCTACATTTGGTTGAACAGTTTGGTCATTTTTCGCACGATTTTCTCAAAAATAGTGTACTATCGAACAGAAGCGATGGACGATTCAAATGAGAAAATAAAATTGACTTTTCGTAAATACTGAAGGGGCGGGGCCAGACCTCAAAGTTCGAGCACTCGCCAAAAAAATTCAAATTGCTAAAATTTCATAAATGAAAGAATTAGAGTTAAAGTAACTTTCTATGGATAATTGTCATCGCCCCCCGAAGACAAATGAATGGTCGATTGATGATGTCACACAAGCCCCGCCCCCTCAGGACTTAAAAGGTCAAGTTTTACTGGGAAATTTTCCAAAATTCGCCCTTTCGAATAATCTGCCCAAATTTGTAGCAGTTAACTGAAGAGAAGTTGGCGTTGCTTGGCCTCACTTTATGGGTGTTTTATGCAGAAGGCGGGGCAGTGGCGGCGCGGCGAAGTCAGGCGTACCGCTGAGGCCTTACGTTTGTCTCCTATTTCGTCATTTCTAGAGATATCGCCACGACACTTCATGGGAGTCATCCTAGTCCGGCCCCAAAAAGAATCTGATGTGAACATCCGCTGGGCGTGGCCTATTTTCTGAAATAGCGCCCCCTAGGACCATTAAAACTGTCAGCCCCAAGCCATGCTTTGACTGAGGAGTACAAAATTTGATACACTATTGTGGTGTCTCAGGACCTACAAAAAAGTCTCTTGGAGCCAAGTGCAAAGTCGCACAGGAAGTCGGCCATTTTGGTCCAATTACTCGATTTAGTGGTTTTCGCACACGTTGTTTGGAGAGTGTTACACCATTGCCCTTTTCACCAATCACCTTCAAACTTCTGCTATAGACTCTTAAGACAAAGGAGAAAAAATTCAACCAACGGATTTTAAATAAGTATAAAGGTGTGGGCGTGGCTAAGCCTCAAACTTTGACATGTCGCCACGCCACTCTTTTTTTCAGAGCTCCCTATTGGACTCCTTTTAACCAATCACCACCAATCACTGGCAAATAGCAGCAGACAAGTTGAGGTCACTTGGACTATAGTACTGGCAGGTTTCGAATAAAGGCGGGGCTTTGGGAGCATGGCGAAATTCGCCATCACGCCATGGAAATACGTTTGTCTCTCATTTCTTCAATCATTGTGACATCGCCACACAATTTCTGATGAGTGATCCTACTCTGACCCCTAATAGAACTGGACAGCTGAAGTTTGTGGGCGTGGCCTATTTTCTGAAATAGCGCCCCCTAGGACCATTAAAACTGTCAGCCCCAAGCCATGCTTTGACTGAGGATCACGAAATTTGGCACACTAATGTAGTGTCTCAGGACCTACAAAAAAAGTCTCCTGGAGCCAAGCGCAATGTCGCACAGGAGGTCGGCCATTTTGGTCCAAGTACTCGATTTAGTGGTTTTCGCACACGTTATTAGGAGAATGATGTCTCGTCGCCCTTTCCACCGATCACCTTCAAACTCCTGCTATATACTCTTAAGACATAGAGGAAAAAATTCAACCGTCGGATTTTAAATAAGTATAAAGATGTGGGCGTGGCTAAGCCTCAAACTTTGACCAGTCGCCATTACGTTACTTGACTCAATAACTCCCTTGTGCATGATCAGATCAATTTCAAACTTTGTCTGTGTGATCACTGACCACATCTGAAGACAGTGACAATGTGGACAGCTGGCATCACCTAAGCCCCGCCCCCTGACTACAGGAAGTCTACTGTTTTATGGTGAAATGCCCATATTTGTCCCCTCTAATTTAGTCAACATGACACTAAGGTCATGCACTGTCTTCATGATGTTGTAATGACTATTCAGATCTGATAGCTTTTCAGAAAGGGAGGAGCTTTGATGCCATGGCGATTTCTGGCGTGACGCTGTGACCTTACGTTTGACTGTAACTTCCACAAACAGCCTCCAATTTGCCCGAGACTGAACATCACATCACCAGTGTGGTAAAGATAGAGTATCTCCTAGTGGTGAGACGTGTAATGCTGGGCTCAGTGGGGATGCTGAATCAGGGTGAGGTGTGGACGAGGAGGCCGTTCACGGTTTCTGGTGTCGGGGTGGTTGACTTTCTGTTCTGCCAGACGTGCCCTGGTGCCCCCGGCTGCCGGCCAGGATGGACAAGCACGGAGCTGGGTTTGGAGAGCGTCGGGGATGAAGCGGAGGGGGTACGGATGGAGGACGAGCAGCTTCACTGCGAGGGCCGAACGACGCTGCTTGCAGCTTTAATTAGGCCCGAGCAGCGAAAGCGCTGCGAAGGCCTCTTGTTTTTGCTCTGATTATTTTTTGTTATTCCGTGCCCCCTTTGAACGGCTTTTTGGGGACCTTAACATACCCCAAAACTCACAATATTTTGCAAACTTGTCAGGCCTGGTGAAAAATTTGATATTTTAAAGGTCCCAAAAAAATCGCAAAGAAAATGGCTGAACAGCGCCCCCTACAAAATGAAAAAAAAACCCTCTCCATAAAGCTTAGTTTATCGTACAGTTATGAAATTTGGTACACTTATAGTACTCAACAGTCTGCACAGAAAAGTCTCTTGCAAGCATGGTCAATATCAAACAGGAAGTCGGCCATTTTGGGTTGAATTGGCGATTTTTTGCCGTTTTGGCCCTTTTTAGGGTCCGTTTCTGATTGGATTGCTCGATCATTTTTTGCACGATCGTCTAAAAAATTGTGTAAAATTGCTCAGAAGAGATGGGCAAACAAAATGACACAATAAAATTGACTTTTCGTAAATACTGAAGGGGCGGGGCCAAGCCTCGAAGTTTGACTACTCGCCAACATTTTTTAAATTGCTATAACTTCATAAATGAATGGAATAGAGTTATTAAACTTTCTGTGGTCATTTGTCATCCACTCACAAAGTAAATTGAGTGGTCGCATGATGACATCACACAAGCCCCGCCCCCTTAGGACCAAAAAGGTCAAGTTTTACTGTGAAAAGTCCCAAATTGCCCCATTTCACTTAATCACCACAAACTTGTAGCTGGTAACTCAAGACAAGTGGAGGTTGCTTTGTGTCACTTTATGGGAGTTTTCTGCTGAGGGCGGGGCTGCGGCGGCGCGGCGAAGTCAGGCGTACCGCCGTGGCCTTACGTTTGCCTCCCATTTCGTCATTTCTAAAGATATCGTCACAAAACTTCTTGTGAGTTATCCTAGTCCAGCCCCCCAAAAAAACTGATGCGAACATCCGGTGGGTGTGGCCTATTTTCTGAAATAGCGCCCCCTAGGACCATTAAAACTGTCAGCCCCAAGCCACACTTTGACTGAGGATTACGAAATTTGGTACACTAATGTGGTGTCTCAGGACCTACAAAAAAGTCTCTTGGAGCCAAGTGCAAAGTTGCACAGGAAGTCGGCCATTTTGGTCCAGGTACGCGATTTAGTGGTTTTCGCACACATTGTTTGGAGAGTGATGCTCCGTCGCCCTTTTCACCAATCGCCTTCAAACTTCGGCTATATACTCTTAAGAGATAAGGGAAAAAATTCAACCGTCGGATTTTTCAAAAGTTGAAAGGTGTGGGCGTGGCTAAGCCTCAAACTTTGACCTTTCGCCATGCCACTCTTTTTTCACAGCTCCCTATTGGACTCCTTTTACCCAATCACCAGGAACCTCTGGCAAATAGCAATAGACAACTTGAGGTTACTTGGTCTCCAGTACTGGCAGGTTCCGAAAAAAGGCGGGGCTTCGGGAGCATGGCGAAAATCGCCATCACGCCATGGAAATACGTTTGCCTCTCATTTCTTCAGTTATCGAGATATCACCTCGAAATTTGTTGTGAGTGATCCTAGTCTGACCCCCAATAGAAATGGACAGCTGACGTTTGTGGGAGTGGCCTATTTTCTGAAATAGCGCCCCCTAGGACCATTAAAACTGCCAGCCCCAAGCCATGCTTTGACTGAGGATTACGAAATTTGGTACACTAATGTGGTGTCTCAGGACCTACAAAAAAGTCTCTTGGATCCAAGTGCAAAGTTGCACAGGAAGTCGGCCATTTTGGTCCAAGTACGCGATATAGTGGTTTTCGCACACGTTGTTTGAAGAGTGATGCTCCGTCACCCTTTTCACCAATCGCCTTCAAGCTTCTGCTATGTACTCTTAAGACATAGGGGAAAAAATTCAACAGTCGGATTTTTCAAAAGTTGAAAGGTGTGGGCGTGGCTATGCCTCAAACTTTGACCTTTCGCCATGCCACTCTTTTTTTCACAGCTCCCTATTGGACTCCTTTTACCCAATCACCAGGATTCTCTGGCAAATAGCAGTAGACAACTTGAGGTTACTTGGTCTCAAGAACTGGCAGGTTCCGAAAAAAGGCGGGGCTTCGGGAGCATGGCGAAAATCGCCATCACGCCATGGAAATACTTTTGCCTCTCATTTCTTCAGTTATCGTGATATCGCAACAAAACTTCTGGTGAGTGATCCTAGTCTGACCCCCAAGAGAAATAGACAGGTGAAGTTTGTGGGCGTGGCCTATTCTCTTAAATAGCGCCCCCTAGGACCATTTAAACTAATAGCCCCAAGCCATGCTTTGACTGAGGATTACGAAATTTGGTACACTAATGTGGTGTTTAGGGACCTACAAAAAAGTCTCTCGGACCCAAGCACAAAGTCACACAGGAAGTCGGCCATTTTGGTCCAAGTACTCGATTTAGTGGTTTTCGCACACGTTGTTTGGAGAGTGATGCTCCGTCGCCCTTTTCACCAATCGCCTTCAAACTTCTGCGATGTACTCTTAAGACATAGGGGAAAAAACTCAACCGTCGGATTTTTCAAAAGTTGAAAGGTGTGGGCGTGGCTATGCCTCAAACTTTGACCTTTCGCCACGCCACTCTTTTTTTTCACATCTCCCTATTGGACTCCTTTTACCCAATCAATAGGAATCTCTGGCAAATAGCAGTAGACAAGTTGAGGTCACTTGCTATCCAGTACAGGTAGGTTTAGAAAAAGGGCGGGGCTTTGGGAGCATGGCGAAAATCGCCATCACGCCAAGGAAATACGTTTGCGTCCCATTTCTTCAGTTTTCGTGATATCGCTACGAAACTTCTGGTGAGTGATCCTAGTCTGACTCCCAAGAGAAATAGACAGCTGAAGATTGTGGGCGTGGCCTTATTTCTGAACTAGCGCCCCCTAGAGTCATTAAAACTGTCAGCCCCAAGCCATGCTTTGTCCGATTGATGCCAAATTAACAGAAAAACATCTTGTCAACCAAAGCTGACCTCAATGGGATTTTTCTGTAGTTGGTCACAGCGCCCCCTAGATAACTTTAACCTACAATAACTTCAAAAAACGTGGTCAGAAAAGCATTACAGGTGATCTGTGTCATCACACCACCAGTGTGGTAAAGATAGAGTTTGCCCTAGTGGTGAGACGTGTAATATAATGGTGGGCTCAGAGGGTATGCTGAGTCAGGGTGAGGTGCGGACGAGGTGACTGTTAGCGGTTTCTGGTGTCGGGGTGGCCGACGTTTCTGTTCTGCGGACGTGCCCTGTTGTCCCGGGCTGCCGGCCAGGCCGGAGCGGCGCGGAGCTGCGAGGGCCGAACGATGCTGCTTGCAGCTTTAATTATTAGGCCCGAGCAGCGAAAGCGCTGCGAAGGCCTCTTGTTTTTGCTCTGTTTATTATTTTTTTTATTTATTATTCCGGTGCCGCTTTGAATGGCTTTTTGGGGACCTTAACATACCCCAAAACTCACAATATTTTGCATACTTGTCAGGCCTGGTGAAAAATTTGATATTTTAAAGGTCCCAAAAAAATCGCAAAGAAATTGGCTGAACAGCGCCCCCTAGAAAATGAAAAAAAACCCTCTCCATAAAGCTTAGTTTATCGTACCGTTATGAAATTTGGTACACTTATAGTACTCAATAGTCCGCACAGAAAAGTCTCTTGCAAGCATGGTCAATATCAAACAGGAAGTCGGCCATTTTGGGTTGAAATGGCGATTTTTTGCCGTTTTGGCCGTTTTTAGGGTCCGTTTCTGATTGGATTGCTCGATCATTTTTTGCACGATCATCTCAAAAATTCTGTAAAATTGCTCAGAAGAGATGGGCGAACAAAATGAGACAATAAAATTGACTTTTCGTAAATACTGAAGGGGCGGGGCCAGGCCTCGAAGTTTGACTACTCGCCAAAAATTTTTAAATTGCTATAACTTCATAACTGAATGGAATAGAGTTACCAAACTTTCTGTGGTCATTCGTCATCACCTCACAAAGTAAATTGAATGGTCGCATGATGACATCACACAAGCCCCGCCCCCTCAGGACCAAAAAGGTTAAGTTTTACTGTGAAAGGTCCCAAATTGCCCCATTTCACTAAATCACCACAAATTTGTAGCTGGTAACTCAAGACAAGTGGGGGTTGCTTGGTGTCACATTATGTGAGTTTTCGGCAGAGGGCGGGGCTGTGGCGGCGCGGCGAAGTCAGGCGTACCGCCGTGGCCTTACGTTTGCCTCCCATTTCGTCATTTCTAAAGATATCATCACGAAACTTCTTGTGAGTGATCCTAGTCTGGCCCCCCAAAAGATCTGATGTGAACATCTGGTGGGCGTGGCCTATTTTCTGAAATAGCGCCCCCTAGGACCATTAAAACTGTCAGCCCCAAGCCATGCTTTGACTGAAGATTACGAAATTTGGTACACTAATGTGGTGTCTCAGGACCTACAAAAAAGTCTCTTGGACCCAAGTGCAAAGTCGCACAGGAAGTCGGCCATTTTGGTCCAAGTACGCGATTTACTGGTTTTCGCACACCTTGTTTGGAGAGTGATGCTCCGTCACCCTTTTCACCAATCTCCTTGAAACGTCTGCTATATACTCTTAAGACAAAGAGGAAAAAATTCAACCGTCGGATTTTTCAAAAGTTTAACGGTGTGGGCGTGGCTAAGCCTCAAACTTTGACCTGTCGCCACGCCACTCATTTTTTCACAGCTCCCTACTGGACTCCTTTTACCCAATCAGCAGGAATCTCTGGCAAACAGCAGTAGACAACTTGAGGTCACTTGGTATCCAGTACTGGCAGGTTTCAAAAAAAGGCGGGGCTTCAGGAGCATGGCGAAAATCGCCATCACGCCATGGAAGTATGTTTGCCTCTCATTTCTTCAGTTATCGTGATATTGCTACGAAACTTCTGGTGCGTGATCCTAGTCTGACCCCCAAGCGACATAGATATCTGAATTTAGTGGGCGTGGCCTATTTTCTTAAATAGCGCCCCCTAGGACCATTTAAACTAATAGCCCCAAGCTATGCTTTGACTGAGGATTACGAAATTTGGTACACTAATGTGGTGTCTCAGGACCTACAAAAAAGTCTCTTGGAGCCAAGCGCAAAGTCGCACAGGAAGTCGGCCATTTTGGTCCAAGTGCGCGATTTAGTGGTTTTCGCACACGTTGTTTGGAGAGTGATGCTCCGTCGCCCTTTTCACCAATCTCCTTCAAACTTCTGCTATATACTCTTAAGACATAGGGGAAAAAATTCAACCGTCGGATTTTTCAAAAGTTGAAAGATGTGGGCGTGGCTAAGCCTCAAACTTTGACCTGTCGCCACGCCACTCTTTTTTTCACAGCTCCCTACTGGACTCCTTTTACCCAAACACCAGGATTCTGTGGCAAACAGCAGTAGACAAGTTGAGGTTACTTTGTCTCCAGTACTGGCAGGTTTTGATAAAAGGCGGGGCTTTGGGAGCATGGCGAAAATCGCCATCACGCCATGGAAATACGTTTGCCTCTCATTTCTTAAGTTATCGAGATATCACCTCGAAATTTGTTGTGAGTGATCCTAGTCTGACCCCCAATAGAAATGGACAGCTAAAATTTGTGGGCGTGGCCATTTTTCTGAAATAGCGCCCCCTAGGACCATTAAAACTGTCAGCCCCTAGCCATTCTTTGACTGAGGATTACGAAATTTGGTACACTAATGAGGTGTCTCCGGACCTACAAAAAAGTCTCTTGGAGCCAAGTGCAAAGTCGCACAGGAAGTCGGGCATTTTGGTCCAAGTACGCGATTTAGTTGTTTTGGCACACGTTGTTTGGAGAGTGATGCTCCGTTGCCCTTTTCACCAATCGCCTTCAAACTTCTGCTATTTACTCTTAAGACATAGGAGAAAAAATTCAACCGTCGGATTTTTCAAAAGTTGAAAGGTGTGGGCGTGGCTAAGTCTCAAACTTTGACCTTTCGCCATTACTTTACTTGACTTAATAACTCCCATGTGCATGATCAGATCTTTTTCGAACTTTGTCTGTGTGATCATTGACCATATCTTTAAACAATGACAATGTGGACAGCTGACATCACCTAAGCCCCGCCCCCTGAATACAGGAAGTCTATTGTTTTATGCTGAAATGCCCATATTTGTCCCCTCTAATTTAGTCAACATGACACTAAGGTCATGCACGGTCTTCATGATGCTGTAATGACCATTCAGATCTGATAGCTTTCCAGATAGGGAGGGGCTTTGATGCCATGGCGAATTCTGGCGTAACGCCGTAACCTTACAATTCAATTTAATGGTGAGCTCAGAGGGGATGCTGAGTCAGGGTGAGGTGCGGACGAGGAGGCCATTTGCGGTTTCTGGTGTCGGGGTGGTTGACGTTTCTGTTCTGCCAGACGTGCCCTGGTGCCCCGGGCTGCCGGCCAGGCCGGAGCGGCGCGGAGCTGCGAGGGCCGAACGACGCTGCTTGCAGCTTTAATTCTTTCTTTTTTTTTATTATTCTCGTGCCCCTTTGAACGGCTTTTTGGGGACCTTAACATACCCCAAAACTCACAATATTTTGCACACTTGTCAGGCCTGGTGAAAAA
The DNA here is from genome assembly GCF_043380555.1 of Nothobranchius furzeri. Classification (NCBI taxonomy): domain Eukaryota; kingdom Metazoa; phylum Chordata; class Actinopteri; order Cyprinodontiformes; family Nothobranchiidae; genus Nothobranchius; species Nothobranchius furzeri. The sequence goes on along the minus strand of NC_091748.1, from coordinate 42,432,403 downwards.
TTTGATATTTTAAAGGTCCCAAAAAAATCGCAAAGAAAATGGCTGAACAGCGCCCCCTACAAAGTGAAAAAAACCCCTCTCCATAAAGCTTAGTTTATCGTACAGTTATGAAATTTGGTACACTTGTAGTACTCAACAGTCCGCACAGAAAAGTCTCTTGCAACCATGGTCAATATCAAACAGGAAGTCGGCCATTTTGGGTTGAAATGGCGATTTTTTGCCGTTTTTGCCGTTTTTAGGGTCCGTTTCTGATTGGATTGCTCGATCATTTTTCGCACGATCGTCTCAAAAATTGTGTAAAATTGCTCAGAAGGGATGGGCGAACAAAATGAGATAAGGATTCTGAGTTTTCGTATATGTTGAAGGGGCGGAGCCAGGCCTCGAAGTTTGACTACTCGCCAAAAATATTTTAAATTGCTATAACTTCATAACTGAATGGAATAGAGTTACCAAACTTTCTGTGGTCATTCGTCATCCACCCACAAAGTAAATTGAATGGTCGGATGATGACATCACACAAGCCCCGCCCCCTCAGGACCAAAAAGATCAAGTTTTACTGTGAAAGGTCCCAAATTGCCCCATTTCACTTAATCACCACAAATTTATAGCTGGTAACTCAAGACAAGTGGGGGTTGCTTGGCGTCACTTTATGGGAGTTTTCGGCAGAGGGCGGGGCTGTGGCGGCGCGGCGAATTCAGGCGTACCGCCTTGGCCTTACGTTTGCCTCCCATTTCGTCATTTTCAAAGATATCGTCACGAAACTTCTTGTGAGTGATCCTAGTCCGGCCCCCCAAAAGATCTGATGTGAACATCTGGTGGGCGTGGCCTATTTTCTGAAATAGCGCCCCCTAGGACCATTAAAACTGTCAGCCCCAAGCCATGCTTTGACTGAGGATTACGAAATTTGGTACACTAATGTGGTGTCTCAGGACCTACAAAAAAGTCTCTTGAAGCCAAGTGCAAAGTCGCACAGGAAGTCGGCCATTTTGGTCCAAGTGCGCGATTTAGTGGTTTTCACACACGTTGTTTGGAGAGTGATACTCCGTCGCCCTTTTCACCAATCACTTTCAAACTTCTGCTATATAGTCTTAAGACATAGAGGAAAAAATTCAACCGTCGGATTTTAAATAAGTATAAAGGTGTGGGCGTGGCTAAGCCTCAAACTTTGACCTTTCGCCACGCCACTCTTTTTTTCACAGCTCCTTATTGGACTCCTTTTACCCAATCACCAGGAATCTCTGGTAAATAGCAGCAGGCAAGTTGAGGTCACTTGGTCTCCAGTACTGGAAGGTTTTGAAAAAAGGCGGGGCTTTGGGAGCATGGCGAAATTCGCCATCACGCCATGGAAATACGTTTGCCTCTCATTTCTTCATTTATCGTGATATCACCTCGACCATTGTTGTGAGTGATCCTAGTCTGACCCCCAATAGAAAAGGTCAGCTTAAGTTTGTGGGCGTGGCCTATTTTCTGTATTAGCGCCCCCTAGGACCATTAAAACTGTCAGCCCCAAGCCATGCTTTGACTGAGGATTACGAAATTTGGTACACTAATGTGGTGTCTCAGGACCTACAAAAAAGTCTCTTGGAGCCAAGTGCAAAGTCGCACAGGAAGTCGGCCATTTTGGTCCAAGTACTCGATTTAGTGGTTTTCACACACGTTGTTTGGAGAGTGATGCTCCGTCGCCCTTTTCACCAATCGCCTTCGAGCTTCTGCTATATACTCTTAAGACATAGAGGAAAAAATTCAACCGTCGGATTTTAAATAAGTATAAAGGTGTGGGCGTGGCTAAGCCTCAAACTTTGACCTTTCGCCACGCCACTCTTTTTTTCACAGCTCCCTATTGGACTCCTTTTACCCAATCACCTGGAATCTCTGGTAAATAGCAGCTGACAAGTTGAGGTCACTTGGTCTACAGTACTGGCAGGTTTTGAAAAAAGGCGGGGCTTTGGGAGCATGGCGAAATTCGCCATCACGCCATGGCAATACGTTTGCCTCTCATTTCTTCAATTATCGTGACATCGCCACAAAATGTCTGGTGAGTGATCCTAGTCTGACCCCCAATAGAAATGGGCATCTGAGATTTGTGGGCGTGGCCTATATTCTGAAATAGCGCCCCCTAGGACCATTAAAACTGTCAGCCCCAAGACAAGGTTTGACTGAGGATTACGAAAATTGGTACACTCATGTAGGGTCTCTGGCCCTACAAAAAAGTCTCTTGGAGCCAAGCGCAATTTCGCACAGGAGGTCGGCCATTTTGGTCCAAGTACTCGATTTAGTGGTTTTCGCACACGTTGTTTGGACATTGATGGCCCGTTGCCCTTTACACCGATCACCTTCAAACTTATGCTATGTACTTTTAAGTCAAAGGGGAAAAAATTCAACCGTCGGATTTTAAATAAGTATAAAGGTGTGGGCGTGGCTAAGCCTCAAACTTTGACCTTTCGCCATGACATTACTTGACTTAATAACTCCCATGTGCATGATCAGATCTAATTCAAACTTTGTCTGTGTGATCACTGACCACATCTCAAGACAACGACAATGTGGACAGCTGACATCACCTAAGCCCCGCCCCCTGACAACAGGAAGTCTATTGTTTTATGGTGAAATGCCCATATTTGTCCCCTCTAATTTAATGAAAATGACACTCAGGTCATACAGTGTCTTCATGATGTTTTAAAGACCATTCAGATCTGATAGCTTTCCAGAAAGGGAGGGGCTTTGATGCCATGGTGAATGCTGGCGTGACGCCATGACCTTACATTTGACTGTAACTTCCACAAACGGCCTCCGATTTGCCCGAAACTGAATATGGCAATGAACAATCATGCCCTTTAGCCAATGAGGCACAAACGGTTGGTGAATGTTATATAATGTCACCAAAGCTGACCTCAATGGGACTTTTCTGTAGTTGGTCACAGCGCCACCTAGATAACGTTATCCTTCGATAACTTTAAAAAACATGGTCAGAATAGCATTAAAGTTGGTCACTGTCATCACACCACCAGTGTGGTAAAGATAGAGGATTCCCTAGTGGTGAGACATAAAATATAATGGTGGGCTCAAAGGGGATGCTGAGTCAGGGTGAGTTGCGGACAAGGTGGCCGTTAGCAGTTTCTGGTGTTGGGGTGGTCGACGTTTGTGTTCTGCGGACGTGCCCTGGTGCCCCGGGCTGCCGGCCAGGCCGGAGCGGCGCGGAGCTGCGAGGGCCGAACGACGCTGCTTGCAGCTTTAATTAGGCCCGAGCAGCGAAAGCGCTGCGAAGGCCTCTTGTTTTTGCTCTGATTATTCTTTCTTTTTTGTTATTCTTAGCCCGCTTTGAACGGCTTTTTGGGGACCTTAACATACCCCAAAACTCACAATATTTTGCACACTTGTCAGGCCTGGTGAAAAATTTGATATTTTAAAGGTCCCAAAAAAATCGCAAAGAAAATGGCTGAACAGCGCCCCCTACAAAATGAAAAAAACCCCTCTCCATAAAGCTTAGTTTATCGTACAGTTTTGAAATTTGGTACACTTATAGTACTCAACAGTCCGCACAGAAAAGTCTCTTGCAAGCATGGTCAATATCAAACAGGAAGTCGGCCATTTTGGGTTGAAATGGCGATTTTTTGCCGTTTTTGCCGTTTTTAGGATCCGTTTCTGATTGGATTGCTCGATCATTTTTCGCACGATCGTCTCAAAAATTGTGTAAAATTGCTCAGAAGAGATGGAGGAACAAAATGAGACAATAAAATTGACTTTTCGCAAATATTGAAGGGGCGGGGCCAGGCCTCGAAGTTTGACTACTCGCCAAAAAAATTTAAATTGCTATAACTTCATAAATGAATGGAATAGAGTTACCAAACGTTCTGTGGTCATTCGTCATCCACCCACAAAGTAAATTGAGTGGTCGGATGATGACGTCACACAAGCCCCGCCCCCTCAGGACCAAAAAGGTACAGTTTTACTGTGAAAGGTCCCAAATTGCCCCATGTCACTTAATCACCACAAATTTGTAGCTGGTAACTCAAGACAAGTAGGGTTTGCTTTGCGTCACTTTATGGGAGTTTTCGACAGAGGGCGGGGCTGTGGCGGCGCGGCGAAGTCAGGCGTACCGCCGTGGCCTTACGTTTGCCTCCCATTTCGTCATTTCTAAAGATATCGTCACGAAACTTCTTGTGAGTGATCCTAGTCCGGCCCATCAAAAGATCTGATGTGAACATCCGGTGGGCGTGGCCTATTTTCTGAAATAGCGCCCCCTAGGACCATTAAAACTGTCAGCCCCAAGCCATGCTTTGACTGAGGATTACGAAATTTGGTACACTAATGTGCTGTCTCAGGACCTACAAAAAAGTCTCTTGGAGCCAGTGCAAAGTCGCACAGGAAGTCGGCCATTTTGGTCCAAGTGCGCAATTTAGTGGTTTTCGCACACGTTGTTTGGACAGTGATGCTCCGTCGCCCTTTTCACCAATCTCCTTCACACTTCTGCTATATACTCTTAAGACATAGGGGAAAAAATTCAACCGTCGGATTTTTCAAAAGTTGAAAGGTGTGGGCGTGGCTAAGCCTCAAACTTTGACCTGTCGCCACGCCACTCTTTTTTTCACAGCTCCCTACTGGACTCCTTTTACCCAATCACCAGGATTCTGTGGCAAACAGCAGTAGACAACTTGAGGTTACTTGGTCTCCAGTACTGGCAGGTTTCGAAAAAAGGCGGGGCTTTGGGAGCATGGCGAAAATCGCCATCACACCATGGAAATACGTTTGCCTCTCATTTCTTCAGTTATCGTGATATCGCTATGAAATTTCTGGTGAGTGATCCTAGTCTGACCCCCAAGAGAAATAGACAGATGAAGTTTGTGGGCGTGGCCTATTCTCTTAAATAGCGCCCCCTAGGACCATTTAAACTAATATCCCCAAGCCATGCTTTGACTGAGGATTACGAAATTTGGTACACTAATGTGGTGTCTCAGGACCTACAAAAAAGTCTCTTGGAGCCAAGTGCAAAGTCGCACAGGAAGTCGGCCATTTTGGTCCAAGTACGCGATTTAGTGGTTTTCGCACACAATGTTTGGAGAGTGATGCTCCATCGCCCTTTTCACTAATCTCCTTCAAACTTGTGCTATATACTCTTAAGACATAGGGGAAAAAATTCAACCGTCGGATTTTTCAAAAGTTGAAAGGTGTGGGCGTGGCTAAGCCTCAAACATTGACCTTTAACCATTACATTACTTGACTTAATAACTCCCACGTCCATGATCAGATCTATATCAAACTTTGTCTGTGTGATCACTGACCACATCTCAAGACAACGTCATTGTGGACAGCTGACATCACCTAAGCCCCGCCCCCTGACACCAGGAAGTCTATTGTTTTATGGTGAAATTCCCATATTTGCCCCCTCTAATTTAGTCAACATGACACTAAGGTCATGCACTCTCTTCATGATGGTGTAATGACGATTCAGATCTGATAGCTTTCCATATAGGGAGGCGCTTACATGCCATGGCGAATTCTGGCCTGACGCCGTGACCTTACGTTTGATCGTAACTTCCACAAAAAGCCTCCCATCTGCACCAGACTGAACTTGGCAATCAACAATCATTACCTTTAGCCAATGAGACACAAACGGTTGGTGAAATTTGTATAATGTTACCACAGCGCCCTCTACACACCATTAAAACTGTAATAACTCCCACAGACGAGGTCGTAACTGCACCAAACTTGCTTTGTGCCATCACACAAAGGCACCCAACACAATCCTGTGGTAATTGGTTGATATCGCTTTAGCTCCACGCCTTGACAGATATTAGGCCCTGAATAACACATGCATGATGCAATTCACACCAAACTGCACACAAATGACTGTTATCAACCTACAAACTTCTTCATAGAATATTTCCTACATTTGGGACAGCGCCCCCTAGATACAAAAAACCTTTGTAACTTCTGCAAAAAAGCTCCAAACTATATCAAACTTTGTGGGAGTCATCACACAACTGCAATCAACACATGTATTTGCTCACTTGTTCAATTCACTTTAACCCCGCCCACGTACAGCTTCTTGTCTCTAGATGACCCATGCAACATTTGATTGATGCCAAATTAACAGAAAACCATCTTTGATGACCAAAGATGACCTCTATGGCATTTAGTTGTAAATGGTCACAGCGCCCCCTAGATGGGTTCAAACTTTATTAACTTCTAAAGACAAGGTCAGAACGGCATCAAACTTGGCTTGTGACATCCCGTGACTGAATCAACACATTGATGGAGTTGTTGGTTCAAATCCCTGTAGCTCCGCCCCTTTCAGCTCACTGGCTTTAGATAACACACACAACGTCCGATTGATGCCAAAATAACAGAAAACCATCTTTGTAAACCAAGGCTTACCTCAATGGGATTTTTCTGTAGTTGGTCACAGCGCCCCCTAGTTAACTGTAACCTTCAATAACTTTAAAAAACATGGTCAGAATAGCATTAAAGTTGATCACTGTCATCACACCACCAGTGTGGTAAAGATATAGTATGCCCTAGTGGTGAGACGTGTAATTGAATGGTGGGCTCAGAGGGGATGCAGAGTCAGGGTGAGGTGCGGACGAGGTGACCATTAGCAGTTTCTGGTGTCGGGGTGGTGGACGTTTCTGTTCCGGGGACGTGCCCTGGTTCCCCGGACTGCCGGCCAGGCCAGAGCGGCGCGGAGCTGCGAGGGCCGAACGACGCTGCTTGCAGCTTTAATTAGGCCCGAGCAGCGAAAGCGCTGCGAAGGCCTCTTGTTTTTGCTCTGTTTATTATTAGGCCCGAGCAGCGAAAGCGCTGCGAAGGCCTCTTGTTTTTGCTCTGATTATTATTATTTTTTGTTATTCCGTGCCCCCTTTGAACGGCTTTTTGGGGACCTTAACATACCCCAAAACTCACAATATTTTGCAAACTTCTCAGGCCTGGTGAAAAATTTGATATTTTAAAGGTCCCAAAAAAATCGCAAAGAAAATGGCTGAACAGCGCCCCCTACAAAGTGAAAAAAAACCCTCTCCATAAAGCTTAGTTTATCGTACAGTTATGAAATTTGGTACATTTGTAGAACTCAACAGTCCGCACAGAAAAGTCTCTTGCAAGCATGGTCAATATCAAACAGGAAGTTGGCCATTTTGGGTTGAAATGGCGATTTTTAGCCGTTTTTGCCGTTTTTAGGGTCCGTTTCTGATTGGATTGCTCGATCATTTTTCGCACGATCGTCTCAAAACTTGTGTAAAATTGCTCAGAAGGAATGGGCGAACAAAATGAGACAAGGATTCTGAGTTTTCGTATATGTTGAAGGGGTGGGGCCAGGCCTCGAAGTTTGACTACTCGCCAAAAAATTTAAAATTGCTATAACTTAATAACTGAAAGGAATAGAATTACCAAACTTTCTGTGGTCATTCGTCATCCAGCCACAAAGTAAATTGAATGGTCGGATGATGACATCACACAAGCCCCGCCCCCTCAGGACCAAAAAGGTCAAGTTTTACTGTGAAAGGTCCCAAATTGCCCCATTTCACTTAATCACCACAAACTTGTAGCTGGTAACTCAAGACAAGTGGAGGTTGCTTGGCGTCACTTTATGGGAGTTTTCGGCAGAAGGCGGGGCTGTGGCGGCGCGGCGAAGTCAGGCGTACCGCCATGGCCTTACTTTTGCCTTCCATTTCGTCATTTCTAAAGATATCGTCACGAAACTTGTTGTGAGTGATCCTAGTCCGGCCCCTCAAAAGATCTGATGTGAACATCCGGTGGGCGTGGCCTATTTTCTGAAATAGCGCCCCCTAGGACCATTAAAACTGTCAGCCCCAAGCCATGCTTTGACTGAGGAGTACGAAATTTGGTACACTAATGTGGTGTCTCAGGACCTACAAAAAAGTCTCTTGGAGCCAAGTGCAAAGTTGCACAGGAAGTCGGCCATTTTGGTCCAAGTACGCAATTTAGTGGTTTTCGCACACGTTGTTTGGAGAGTGATGCTCCGTCGCCATTTTCACCAATCTGCTTCAAACTTCTGCCATCTGCTCTTAAGACATAGAGGAAAAAATTCAACCGTCGGATTTTTCAAAAGTTGAAAGGTGTGGGCGTGGCTAAGCCTCAAACTTTGACCTGTCGCCGCACCACTCTTTTTTTCACAGCTCCCTACTGGACTCCTTTTACCCAATCAGCAGGAGTCTCTGGCAAATAGCAGTAGACAACTTGAGGTCACTTGGTATCCAGTACTGGAAGGTTTCAAAAAAAGGCAGGGCTTTGGGAGCATGGCGAAAATCGCCATCACGCCATGGAAATACGTTTGCCTCTCATTTCTTCATTTATCGTGATATCGTTACGAAACTTCTGGTGAGTGATCCTAGTCTGACCACAAAGAGACATAGACAGCTGAAATATGTGGGCGTGACCTAATTTCTGAAATAGCGCCCCCTAGGACCATTTAAACTAATAGCCCCAAGCCATGCTTTGACTGAGGATTACGAAATTTGGTACACTAATGTGGTGTCCCAGGACCTACAAAAAAGTCTCTTGGAGCCAATCACAAAATTGCACAGGAAGTCGGCCATTTTGGTCCAAGTACGCGATTTAGTGGTTTTCGCACACGTTGTTTGGAGAGTGATGCTCCGTCGCCCTTTTCACCAATCGCCTTCAAACTTCTGCTATATACTCTTAAGGCATAGGGGAAAAAATTCAACCGTCGGATTTTTCAAAAGTTGAAAGGTGTGGGCGTGGCTAAGCCTCAAACTTTGACCTGTCGCCGCGCCACTCTTTTTTTCACAGCTCCCTACTGGACTCCTTTTACCCAATCGGCAGGAGTCTCTGGCAAATAGCAGTAGACAACTTGAGGTCACTTGGTATCCAGTACTGGAAGGTTTCAAAAAAAGGCGGGGCTTTGGGAGCATGTCGAAAATCGCCATCACGCCATGGAAATACGTTTGCCTCTCATTTCTTCATTTATCGTGATATTGTTACGAAACTTCTGGTGAGTGATCCTAGTCTGACCCCAAAGAGACATAGACACCTGAAATATGTGGGCGTGGCCTAATTTCTGAAATAGCGCCCCCTAGGACCATTTAAACTATTAGCCCCAAGCCATGCTTTCACTGAGGATTACGAAATTTGGTACACTAATGTGGTGTCCCAGGACCTACAAAAAAGTCTCTTGGAGCCAAGCACAAAATTGCACAGGAAGTCGGCCATTTTGTTCCAAGTACGCGATTTAGTGGTTTTCGCACACGTTGTTTGGAGAGTGATGCTCCTTCGCCCTTTTCACCAATCGCCTTCAAACTTCTGCTATATACTCTTAAGGCATAGGGGAAAAAAGTCAACCGTCGGATTTTTCAAAAGTTGAAAGGTGTAGGCGTGGCTAAGCCTCAAACTTTGACCTTTCGCCATTACTTGACTTAATAACTCCCATGTGCATGATCAGATCTTTTTCGAACTTTGTCTGTGTGATCATTGACCATATCTGTAAACAATGACAATGTGGACAGCTGACATCATCCAAGCCCCGCCCCCTGACTAAAGGAAGTTATTATTTTATGCTGAAATGCCCATATTTGTCCCCTCTAATTTAGTCAACATGACACCTAGGTCATGCACTGTCTTCATGATGCTGTAATGGCCATTCAAATCTGATAGCTTTCCAGAAAGGGAGGGGCTTTGATGCCATGGCGAATTCTGGCGTAACGCCGTAACCTTACAATTCAATTTAATGGTGAGCTCAGAGGGGATGCTTAGTCAGGGTGAGGTGCGGACTAGGAGGCCATTTGCTGTTTCCGGTGACGGGATGATTGACGTTTCTGTTCTGCCAGACATGCCCTGGTGCCCCGGGCTGCCGGCCAGGCCGGAGCGGCGCGGAGCTGCGAGGGCCGAACGACGCTGCTTGCAGCTTTAATTAGGCCCGAGCAGCGAAAGCGCTGCGAAGGCCTCTTGTTTTTGCTCTGATTATTATTAGGCCCGAGCAGCGAAAGCGCTGCGAAGGCCTCTTGTTTTTGCTCTGATTATTATTAGGCCCGAGCAGCGAAAGCGCTGCGAAGGCCTCTTGTTTTTGCTCTGATTATTATTATTTTTTGTTATTCCGTGCCCCCTTTGAACAGCTTTTTGGGGACCTTAACATACCCCAAAACTCACAATATTTTGCACACTTGTCAGGCCTGGTGAAAATTTTGATATTTTAAAGGTCCCAAAAAAATCGCAAAGAAAATGGCTGAACAGCGCCCCCTACAAAGTGAAAAAAACCCCTCTCCATAAAGCTTAGTTTATCGTACAGTTATGAAATTTGGTACACTTGTAGTACTCAACAGTCCGCACAGAAAAGTCTCTTGCAACCATGGTCAATATCAAACAGGAAGTCGGCCATTTTGGGTTGAAATGGCGATTTTTTGCCGTTTTTGCCGTTTTTAGGGTCCGTTTCTGATTGGATTGCTCGATCATTTTTCGCACGATCGTCTCAAAAATTGTGTAAAATTGCTCAGAAGGGATGGGCGAACAAAATGAGATAAGGATTCTGAGTTTTCGTATATGTTGAAGGGGCGGAGCCAGGCCTCGAAGTTTGACTACTCGCCAAAAATATTTAAATTGCTATAACTTCATAACTGAATGGAATAGAGTTACCAAACTTTCTGTGGTCATTCGTCATCCACCCACAAAGTAAATTGAAAGGTCGGATGATGACATCACACAAGCCCCGCCCCCTCAGGACCAAAAAGATCAAGTTTTACTGTGAAAGGTCCCAAATTGCCCCATTTCACTTAATCACCACAAATTTGTAGCTGGTAACTCAAGACAAGTGGGGGTTGCTTGGCGTCACTTTATGGGAGTTTTCGGCAGAGGGCGGGGCTGTGGTGGCGCGGCGAATTCAGGCGTACCGCCTTGGCCTTACGTTTGCCTCCCATTTCGTCATTTCCAAAGATATCGTCACGAAACTTCTTGTGAGTGATCCTAGTCCGGCCCCCCAAAAGATCTGATGTGAACATCTGGTGGGCGTGGCCTATTTTCTGAAATAGCGCCCCCTAGGACCATTAAAACTATTAGCCCCAAGCCATGCTTTGACTGAGGATTACGAAATTTGGTACACTAATGTGGTGTCTCAGGACCTACAAAAAAGTCTCTTGGAGTCAAGTTCAAAGTCGCACAGGAAGTCGGCCATTTTGGATCAAGTACGCGATTTAGTGGTTTTCGCACACGTTGTTTGGAGAGTGATGCTCCGTCGCCCTTTTCACCAATCTCCTTCAAACTTCTGCTATATACCCTTAAGACATAGGGGAAAAAATTCAACCGTCGGATTTTTCAAAAGTTGAAAGGTGTGGGCGTGGCTAAGCCTCAAACTTTGACCTGTCGCCACGCTACTCTTTTTTTCACAGCTCCCTACTGGACTCCTTTTACCCAATCACCAGGATTCTGTGGCAAACAGCAGTAGACAAGTTGAGGTTACTTGGTCTCCAGTACTGGCAGGTTTTGAAAAAAGGCGGGGCTTTGGGACCATGGCGAAAATCGCCATCACGCCATGGAAATACGTTTGTCTCTCATTTCTTCAGTTATCGTGATATTGCTACGAAACTTCTGGTGAGTGATCCTAGTCTGAGCTCCAAGAGAAATAGACAGCTGAATTTTGTGGGCGTGGCCTATGTTTTGAAATAGCGCCCCCTAGGACCATTTAAACTATTAGCCCCAAGCCATGCTTTGACTGAGGATTACGAAATTTGGTACACTAATGTGGTGTCTCAGGACCTACAAAAAAGTCTCTTGGAGTCAAGTTCAAAGTCGCACAGGAAGTCGGCCATTTTGGATCAAGTACGCGATTTAGTGGTTTTCGCACACGTTGTTTGGAGAGTGATGCTCCGTCGCCCTTTTCACCAATCTCCTTCAAACTTCTGCTATATACCCTTAAGACATAGGGGAAAAAATTTAACCGTCGGATTTTTCAAAAGTTGAAAGGTGTGGGCGTGGCTAAGCCTCAAACTTTGACCTGTCGCCACGCTACTCTTTTTTTCACAGCTCCCTACTGGACTCCTTTTACCCAATCACCAGGATTCTGTGGCAAACAGCAGTAGACAAGTTGAGGTTACTTGGTCTCCAGTACTGGCAGGTTTTGAAAAAAGGCGGGGCTTTGGGACCATGGCGAAAATCGCCATCACGCCATGGAAATACGTTTGTCTCATTTCTTCAGTTATCGTGATATTGCTACGAAACTTCTGGTGAGTGATCCTAGTCTGAGCTCCAAGAGAAATAGACAGCTGAAGTTTGTGGGCGTGGCCTATATTCTTAAATAGCGCCCCCTAGAGCCATTAAAACTTTCAGCCCCAAGCCATGCTTTGACTGAGGATTACGAAATTTGGTACACTAATGTGGGGTCTCAGGACCTACAAAAAAGTCTCTTGGAGCCAAGCGTAAAGTCGCACAGGAAGTCGGCCATTTTGGTGCAAGTACGTGATTTAGTGGTTTTCGCACACATTGTTTGGAGAGTGATGCTCCGTCGCCCTTTTCACCAATCACCTTCAAACTTCTGCAATACACTCTTAAGACATAGGGGAAAAAATTCAACCGTCGGATTTTTCAAAAGTTGAAAGGTGTGGGCGTGGCTAAGCCTCAAACGTTGACCTTTCGCCATTACTTTACTTGACTTAATAACTCCCATGTGCATGATCAGATCTTTTTCGAACTTTGTCTGTGTGATCATTGACCATATCTGTAAACAATGACAATGTGGACAGCTGACATCACCTAAGCCCCGCCCCCTGACTACAGGAATTTATTTTTTATGCTGAAATGCCCATATTTGTCCCCTCTAATTTAGTCAACATGACCCTAAGGTCATGCACTGTCTTCATGATGCTGTAATGACCATTCAGATCTGATAGCTTTCCAGAAAGGGAGGGGCTTTGATGCCATGGCGAATTCTGGCGTAACGCCGTAATCTTAATATTCAATTTAATGGTGAGCTCAGAGGGGATGCTGAGTCAGGGTGAGGTGCAGACTAGGAGGCCATTCGCGGTTTCTGGTGTCGGGGTGGTTGACGTTTCTGTTCTGTCAGACGTGCACTGGTGCCCCGGGCTGCCGTCCAGACCGGAGCGGCGCGGAGCTGCGAGGGCCGAACGACGCTGCTTGCAGCTTTAATTATTTTTTGTTATTCCGTGCCCCCTTTGAACAGCTTTTTGGGGACCTTAACATACCCCAAAACTCACAATATTTTGCACACTTGTCAGGCCTGGTGAAAAATTTGATATTTTAAAGGTCCCAAAAAAATCGCAAAGAAAATGGCTGAACAGCGCCCCCTACAAAGTGAAAAAAAACCCTCTCCATAAAGCTTAGTTTATCGTACAGTTATGAAATTTGGTACACTTGTAGTACTCAACAGTCCGCACAGAAAAGTCTCTTGCAACCATGGTCAATATCAAACAGGAAGTCGGCCATTTTGGGTTGAAATGGCGATTTTTTGCCGTTGTTGCCGTTTTTAGGGTCCGTTTCTGATTGGATTGCTCGATCATTTTTCGCACGATCGTCTCAAAAATTGTGTAAAATTGCTCAGAAGGGATGGGCGAACAAAATGAGATAAGGATTCTGAGTTTTCGTATATGCTGAAGGGGCGGAGCCAGGCCTCGAAGTTTGACTACTCGCCAAAAATATTTAAATTGCTATAACTTCATAACTGAATGGAATAGAGTTACCAAACTTTCTGTGGTCATTCGTCATCCACCCACAAAGTAAATTGAAAGGTCGGATGATGACATCACACAAGCCCCGCCCCCTCAGGACCAAAAAGATCAAGTTTTACTGTGAAAGGTCCCAAATTGCCCCATTTCACTTAATCACCACAAATTTGTAGCTGGTAACTCAAGACAAGTGGGGGTTGCTTGGCGTCACTTTATGGGAGTTTTCGGCAGAGGGCGGGGCTGTGGCGGCGCGGCGAATTCAGGCGTACCGCCTTGGCCTTACGTTTGCCTCCCATTTCATCATTTCCAAAGATATCGTCACGAAACTTCTTGTGAGTGATCCTAGTCCGGCCCCCCAAAAGATCTGATGTGAACATCCGGTGGGCGTGGCCTATTTTCTGAAATAGCGCCCCCTAGGACCATTAAAACTGTCAGCCCCAAGCCATGCTTTGACTGAGGATTACGAAATTTGGTACACTAATGTGGTGTCTCAGGACCTACAAAAAAGTCTCTTGGAGCCAAGTGCAAAGTTGCACAGGAAGTCGGCCATTTTGGTCCAAGTACGCAATTTAGTGGTTTTCGCACACGTTGTTTGGAGAGTGATGCTCCGTCGCCATTTTCACCAATCTGCTTCAAACTTCTGCCATCTGCTCTTAAGACATAGAGGAAAAAATTCAACCGTCGGATTTTTCAAAAGTTGAAAGGTGTGGGCGTGGCTAAGCCTCAAACTTTGACCTGTCGCCGCACCACTCTTTTTTTCACAGCTCCCTACTGGACTCCTTTTACCCAATCAGCAGGAGTCTCTGGCAAATAGCAGTAGACAACTTGAGGTCACTTGGTATCCAGTACTGGAAGGTTTCAAAAAAAGGCAGGGCTTTGGGAGCATGGCGAAAATCGCCATCACGCCATGGAAATACGTTTGCCTCTCATTTCTTCATTTATCGTGATATCGTTACGAAACTTCTGGTGAGTGATCCTAGTCTGACCACAAAGAGACATAGACAGCTGAAATATGTGGGCGTGACCTAATTTCTGAAATAGCGCCCCCTAGGACCATTTAAACTAATAGCCCCAAGCCATGCTTTGACTGAGGATTACGAAATTTGGTACACTAATGTGGTGTCCCAGGACCTACAAAAAAGTCTCTTGGAGCCAATCACAAAATTGCACAGGAAGTCGGCCATTTTGGTCCAAGTACGCGATTTAGTGGTTTTCGCACACGTTGTTTGGAGAGTGATGCTCCGTCGCCCTTTTCACCAATCGCCTTCAAACTTCTGCTATATACTCTTAAGGCATAGGGGAAAAAATTCAACCGTCGGATTTTTCAAAAGTTGAAAGGTGTGGGCGTGGCTAAGCCTCAAACTTTGACCTGTCGCCGCGCCACTCTTTTTTTCACAGCTCCCTACTGGACTCCTTTTACCCAATCGGCAGGAGTCTCTGGCAAATAGCAGTAGACAACTTGAGGTCACTTGGTATCCAGTACTGGAAGGTTTCAAAAAAAGGCGGGGCTTTGGGAGCATGTCGAAAATCGCCATCACGCCATGGAAATACGTTTGCCTCTCATTTCTTCATTTATCGTGATATTGTTACGAAACTTCTGGTGAGTGATCCTAGTCTGACCCCAAAGAGACATAGACACCTGAAATATGTGGGCGTGGCCTAATTTCTGAAATAGCGCCCCCTAGGACCATTTAAACTATTAGCCCCAAGCCATGCTTTCACTGAGGATTACGAAATTTGGTACACTAATGTGGTGTCCCAGGACCTACAAAAAAGTCTCTTGGAGCCAAGCACAAAATTGCACAGGAAGTCGGCCATTTTGTTCCAAGTACGCGATTTAGTGGTTTTCGCACACGTTGTTTGGAGAGTGATGCTCCTTCGCCCTTTTCACCAATCGCCTTCAAACTTCTGCTATATACTCTTAAGGCATAGGGGAAAAAAGTCAACCGTCGGATTTTTCAAAAGTTGAAAGGTGTAGGCGTGGCTAAGCCTCAAACTTTGACCTTTCGCCATTACTTGACTTAATAACTCCCATGTGCATGATCAGATCTTTTTCGAACTTTGTCTGTGTGATCATTGACCATATCTGTAAACAATGACAATGTGGACAGCTGACATCATCCAAGCCCCGCCCCCTGACTAAAGGAAGTTATTATTTTATGCTGAAATGCCCATATTTGTCCCCTCTAATTTAGTCAACATGACACCTAGGTCATGCACTGTCTTCATGATGCTGTAATGGCCATTCAAATCTGATAGCTTTCCAGAAAGGGAGGGGCTTTGATGCCATGGCGAATTCTGGCGTAACGCCGTAACCTTACAATTCAATTTAATGGTGAGCTCAGAGGGGATGCTTAGTCAGGGTGAGGTGCGGACTAGGAGGCCATTTGCTGTTTCCGGTGACGGGATGATTGACGTTTCTGTTCTGCCAGACATGCCCTGGTGCCCCGGGCTGCCGGCCAGGCCGGAGCGGCGCGGAGCTGCGAGGGCCGAACGACGCTGCTTGCAGCTTTAATTAGGCCCGAGCAGCGAAAGCGCTGCGAAGGCCTCTTGTTTTTGCTCTGATTATTATTAGGCCCGAGCAGCGAAAGCGCTGCGAAGGCCTCTTGTTTTTGCTCTGATTATTATTATTTTTTGTTATTCCGTGCCCCCTTTGAACAGCTTTTTGGGGACCTTAACATACCCCAAAACTCACAATATTTTGCACACTTGTCAGGCCTGGTGAAAAATTTGATATTTTAAAGGTCCCAAAAAAATCGCAAAGAAAATGGCTGAACAGCGCCCCCTACAAAGTGAAAAAAAACCCTCTCCATAAAGCTTAGTTTATCGTACAGTTATGAAATTTGGTACACTTGTAGTACTCAACAGTCCGCACAGAAAAGTCTCTTGCAACCATGGTCAATATCAAACAGGAAGTCGGCCATTTTGGGTTGAAATGGCGATTTTTTGCCGTTGTTGCCGTTTTTAGGGTCCGTTTCTGATTGGATTGCTCGATCATTTTTCGCACGATCGTCTCAAAAATTGTGTAAAATTGCTCAGAAGGGATGGGCGAACAAAATGAGATAAGGATTCTGAGTTTTCGTATATGCTGAAGGGGCGGAGCCAGGCCTCGAAGTTTGACTACTCGCCAAAAATATTTAAATTGCTATAACTTCATAACTGAATGGAATAGAGTTACCAAACTTTCTGTGGTCATTCGTCATCCACCCACAAAGTAAATTGAAAGGTCGGATGATGACATCACACAAGCCCCGCCCCCTCAGGACCAAAAAGATCAAGTTTTACTGTGAAAGGTCCCAAATTGCCCCATTTCACTTAATCACCACAAATTTGTAGCTGGTAACTCAAGACAAGTGGGGGTTGCTTGGCGTCACTTTATGGGAGTTTTCGGCAGAGGGCGGGGCTGTGGCGGCGCGGCGAATTCAGGCGTACCGCCTTGGCCTTACGTTTGCCTCCCATTTCATCATTTCCAAAGATATCGTCACGAAACTTCTTGTGAGTGATCCTAGTCCGGCCCCCCAAAAGATCTGATGTGAACATCCGGTGGGCGTGGCCTATTTTCTGAAATAGCGCCCCCTAGGACCATTAAAACTGTCAGCCCCAAGCCATGCTTTGACTGAGGATTACGAAATTTGGTACACTAATGTGGTGTCTCAGGACCTACAAAAAAGTCTCTTGAAGCCAAGTGCAAAGTCGCACAGGAAGTCGGCCATTTTGGTCCAAGTGCGCGATTTAGTGGTTTTCACACACGTTGTTTGGAGAGTGATACTCCGTCGCCCTTTTCACCAATCACTTTCAAACTTCTGCTATATAGTCTTAAGACATAGAGGAAAAAATTCAACCGTCGGATTTTAAATAAGTATAAAGGTGTGGGCGTGGCTAAGCCTCAAACTTTGACCTTTCGCCACGCCACTCTTTTTTTCACAGCTCCTTATTGGACTCCTTTTACCCAATCACCAGGAATCTCTGGTAAATAGCAGCAGGCAAGTTGAGGTCACTTGGTCTCCAGTACTGGAAGGTTTTGCAAAAAGGCGGGGCTTTGGGAGCATGGCGAAATTCGCCATCACGCCATGGAAATACGTTTGCCTCTCATTTCTTCATTTATCGTGATATCACCTCGAAACTTGTTGTGAGTGATCCTAGTCTGACCCCCAATAGAAATGGATGGCTGAAGTTTGTGGGCGTGGCCTATTTTCTGAAATAGCGCCCCCTATGACCATTAAAACTGTCAGCCCCAAGCCATGCTTTGACTGAGGATTGCAAAATTTGGTACACTAATGTGGTGTCTCAGGACCTACAAAAAAGTCTCTGGGAGCCAAGTGCAAAGTCGCACAGGAAGTCGGCCATTTTGGTCCAAGTTCTCGATTTAGTGGTTTTCGCACACGTTGTTTGGACAATGATACCCCGTCGCCCTTTTCACCGATCACCTTCAAACTTCTGTTATATTTTCTTAAGACAAAGGGGAAAAAATTCAACCGTCGGATTTTAAATAAGTATAATGGTGTGGGCGTGGCTAAGCCTCAAACTTTGACCTTTCGCCATTACATTACTTGACTTAACAACTCCAATGTGCATGATCAGATCTATATCAAACTTTGTCCGTGTGATCAATGACCAAATCTCAAGACAACGTCATTGTGGACAGGTGACATCACCTAAGCCCCGCCCCCTGACAACAGGAAGTCTATTGTTTTATGGTGAAATGCCCATATTTGTCCTCTCTAATTTAGTCAACATGACACTAAGGTCAGGCACTGTCTTCATGATGTTGCAATGACCATTCAGATCTGATAGCTTTCCAGATAGGGAGGGGCTTTGATGCCATGGCGATTTCTGGCATGACGCCATGACCTTACGTTTGATCGTAACTTCCACAAACAGCCTCCCATCTGCACGAGACTGAACATGGCAATCAACAATCATGCCCTTTAGCCAATGAGACACAAATGGTTGGTGAAATTCGTATAATAACACCACAGCACCCCCTACACAACATTAAAACTGTGATAACTCCTACAGACGAGGTCGTAACTGCACCAAACTTGGTGTGCTCAGAGGGGATGCTCAGTCAGGGTGAGGTGCGGACGAGGTGACCGTTAGCTGTTTCTGGTGTCGGGGTGGTCAAAATTTTTGTTCCACGGACGTAACCTGGTGCCTCGGGCTGCCGGCCAGGCCGGAGCGGCGCGGAGCTGCGAGGGCCGAACGACGCTGCTTGCAGCTTTAATTAGGCCCGAGCAGCGAAAGCGCTGCGAAGGCCTCTTGTTTTTGCTCTGATTATTATTATTATTATTTATTATTCCGTGCGCGAAATGAATGGCTTTTTGGGGACCTTAACATACCCCAAAACTCACAATATTTTGCACAATTGTCAGGCCTGGTGAAAAATTTGATATTTTAAAGGTCCCAAAAAAATCGCAAAGAAAATGGCTGAACAGCGCCCCCTACAAAGTGAAAAAAAACCCTCTCCATAAAGCTTAGTTTATCGTACAGTTATGAAATTTGGTACACTTGTAGTACTCAACAGTCCGCACAGAAAAGTCTCTTGCAAGCATGGTCAATATCAAACAGGAAGTCGGCCATTTTGGGATGAAATGGCGATTTTTGGCCGTTTTTGCCGTTTTTAGGGTCAGTCTCTGATTGGATTGCTCGATCAATTTTCGCACGATCGTCTCAAAAATGGTATAAAATTGCTCAGAAGAAATGGCCGAACAAAATGAGACAAGGATTCTGAGTTTTCGTATATGCTGAAGGGGCGGGGCCAGGCCTCGAAGTTTGACTACTCGCCAAAAAAATTATAACTGCTATAACTTCATAATTGAATGGAATAGAGTTACCAAACTTTCTGTGGTCATTTGTCATCCTCCCACAAAGTAAAATGAATGGTCGGATGATGACATCACACAAGCCCCGCCCCCTCAGGACCAAAAAGGTCAAGTTTTACTATGAAAGGTCCCAAATGGCCCCATTTCACTCAATCCCCACAAATTTGTAACTGTTAACTCAAGACAAGTGGGGGTTGCTTGGCGTCACTTTATGGGAGTTTTCGACAGAGGGCGGGGCTGTGGCGGCGCGGCGAAGTCAGGCGTACCGCCGTGGCCTTACGTTTGCCTCCCATTTCGTCATTTCTAAAAATATCGTCACGAAACTTCTTGTGAGTGATCCTAGTCCGGCCCCTCAAAAGAACTGATGTGAACATCCGGTGGGCGTGGCCTATTTTCTGAAATAGCGCCCCCTAGGACCATTAAAACTGTCAGCCCCAAGCCATGCTTTGACTGAGGATTACGAAATTTGGTACACTAATGTGGTGTCTCAGGACCTACAAAAAAGTCTCTTGGACCCAAGTGCAAAGTCGTACAGGAAGTCGGCCATTTTGGTCCAAGTACGCGATTTAGTGGTTTTCGCACACGTTGTTTGGAGAGTGATGCTCCGTCGTCCTTTTCACCAATCTCCTTCAAACTTCTGCCATATGCTCTTAAGTCATCGGGGAAAAAATTCAACCGTCGGATTTTTCAAAAGTTGAAAGGTGTGGGCGTGGCTAAGCCTCAAACTTTGACCTTTCGCCACGCCACTCTTTTTTTCACAGCTTCCTATTGGACTCCTTTTACCCAATCACCAATAATCTCTGGCAAATAGCAGTAGACAACTTGAGGTCACTTGGTATCCAGTACTGGCAGGTTTCGAGTAAAGGCGGGGCTTTGGCAGCATGGCGAAAATCACCATCACGCCATGGAAATACGTTTGCCTCTCATTTCTTCAGTTATTGTGATAGCGCTACGAAACTTCTTGTAAGTGATCCTTGTCTGACCCCCAAGAGACAAACATAGCTGAAATTTGTGGGCGTGGCCTATTTTCTTAAATAGCGCCCCCTAGGACCATTTAAACTAATAGCCCCAAGCCATGCTTTGACTGAAGATTACGAAATTTGGTACACTAATGTGGGGTCTCAGGACCTACAAAAAAGTCTCTTGGAGCCAAGCGTAAAGTCGCACAGGAAGTCAGCCATTTTGGTCCAAGTACGTGATTTAGTGGTTTTCGCACACGTTGTTTGGAGAGTGATGCTCCGTCGCCCTTTTCACCAATCACTTTCAAACTTCTACTATATACTCTTAAGACGTAGGGGAAAAAATTCAACCGTCGCATTTTTCAAAAGTTGAAAGGTGTGGGCGTGGCTAAGTCTCAAACTTTGACCTTTCGCCATTACTTTACTTGACTTAATAACTCCCATGTGCAAGATCAGATCTTTTTCAAACTTTGTCTGTGTGATCATTGACCATATCTGTAAAAAATGACAATGTGGACAGCTGACATCACCTAAGCCCCGCCCCCTGACCACAGGAAGTCTATTTTTTTATGCTGAAATGCCCATATTTGTCCCCTCTAATTTAGTCAACAAGACACCAAGGTCATGCACTGTCTTCATGATGCTGTATTGACCATTCAGATCTGATAGCTTTCCAGAAAGGGAAGGGCTTTGATGCCATGGCGAATTCTGGCGTAACGCCGCACCCTTACAATTCAATTTAATGGTGAGCTCAGAGGGGATGCTGAGTAAGGGTGAGGTGCGGACTAGGAGGCCATTTGCGGTTTCTAGTGTCGGGGCGGTTGACGTTTCTGTTCTGCCAGACGTGCCCTGGTGCCCCGGGCTGTCGGCCAGGCCGGAGCGGCGCGGAGCTGCGAGGGCCGAACGACGCTGCTTGCAGCTTTAATTATTTTTTTTATTTATTATTCCGGTGCCGCTTTGAATGGCTTTTTGGGGACCTTAACATACCCCAAAACTCACAATATTTTGCATACTTGTCAGGCCTGGTGAAAAATTTGATATTTTAAAGGTCCCAAAAAAATCGCAAAGAAATTGGCTGAACAGCGCCCCCTAGAAAATGAAAAAAAACCCTCTCCATAAAGCTTAGTTTATCGTACCGTTATGAAATTTGGTACACTTATAGTACTCAATAGTCCGCACAGAAAAGTCTCTTGCAAGCATGGTCAATATCAAACAGGAAGTCGGCCATTTTGGGTTGAAATGGCGATTTTTTGCCGTTTTGGCCGTTTTTAGGGTCCGTTTCTGATTGGATTGCTCGATCATTTTTTGCACGATCATCTCAAAAATTCTGTAAAATTGCTCAGAAGAGATGGGCGAACAAAATGAGACAATAAAATTGACTTTTCGTAAATACTGAAGGGGCGGGGCCAGGCCTCGAAGTTTGACTACTCGCCAAAAATTTTTAAATTGCTATAACTTCATAACTGAATGGAATAGAGTTACCAAACTTTCTGTGGTCATTCGTCATCACCTCACAAAGTAAATTGAATGGTCGCATGATGACATCACACAAGCCCCGCCCCCTCATGACCAAAAAGGTTAAGTTTTACTGTGAAAGGTCCCAAATTGCCCCATTTCACTAAATCACCACAAATTTGTAGCTGGTAACTCAAGACAAGTGGGGGTTGCTTGGTGTCACATTATGTGAGTTTTCGGCAGAGGGCGGGGCTGTGGCGGCGCGGCGAAGTCAGGCGTACCGCCGTGGCCTTACGTTTGCCTCCCATTTCGTCATTTCTAAAGATATCATCACGAAACTTCTTGTGAGTGATCCTAGTCTGGCCCCCCAAAAGATCTGATGTGAACATCCGGTGGGCGTGGCCTATTTTCGGAATTAGCGCCCCCTAGGACCATTAAAACTGTCAGCCCCAAGCCATGCTTTGACTGAGGATTACGAAATTTGGTACACTAATGTGGTGTCTCAGGACCTACAAAAAAGTCTCTTGGACCCAAGTGCAAAGTCGCACAGGAAGTCGGCCATTTTGGTCCAAGTACGCGATTTACTGGTTTTCGCACACCTTGTTTGGAGAGTGATGCTCCGTCGCCCTTTTCACCAATCTCCTTGAAACGTCTGCTATATACTCTTAAGACAAAGAGGAAAAAATTCAACCGTCGGATTTTTCAAAAGTTTAACGGTGTGGGCGTGGCTAAGCCTCAAACTTTGACCTGTCGCCACGCCACTCATTTTTTCACAGCTCCCTACTGGACTCCTTTTACCCAATCAGCAGGAATCTCTGGCAAACAGCAGTAGACAACTTGAGGTCACTTGGTATCCAGTACTGGCAGGTTTCAAAAAAAGGCGGGGCTTCAGGAGCATGGCGAAAATCGCCATCACGCCATGGAAGTATGTTTGCCTCTCATTTCTTCAGTTATCGTGATATTGCTACGAAACTTCTGGTGCGTGATCCTAGTCTGACCCCCAAGCGACATAGATATCTGAATTTAGTGGGCGTGGCCTATTTTCTTAAATAGCGCCCCCTAGGACCATTTAAACTAATAGCCCCAAGCTATGCTTTGACTGAGGATTACGAAGTTTGGTACACTAATGTGGTGTCTCAGGACCTACAAAAAAGTCTCTTGGAGCCAAGCGCAAAGTCGCACAGGAAGTCGGCCATTTTGGTCCAAGTGCGCGATTTAGTGGTTTTCGCACACGTTGTTTGGAGAGTGATGCTCCGTCGCCCTTTTCACCAATCTCCTTCAAACTTCTGCTATATACTCTTAAGACATAGGGGAAAAATTTCAACCGTCGGATTTTTCAAAAGTTGAAAGATGTGGGCGTGGCTAAGCCTCAAACTTTGACCTGTCGCCACGCCACTCTTTTTTTCACAGCTCCCTACTGGACTCCTTTTACCCAAACACCAGGATTCTGTGGCAAACAGCAGTAGACAAGTTGAGGTTACTTTGTCTCCAGTACTGGCAGGTTTTGAAAAAAGGCGGGGCTTTGGGAGCATGGCGAAAATCGCCATCACGCCATGGAAATACGTTTGCCTCTCATTTCTTAAGTTATCGAGATATCACCTCGAAATTTGTTGTGAGTGATCCTAGTCTGACCCCCAATAGAAATGGACAGCTAAAATTTGTGGGCGTGGCCATTTTTCTGAAATAGCGCCCCCTAGGACCATTAAAACTGTCAGCCCCTAGCCATTCTTTGACTGAGGATTACGAAATTTGGTACACTAATGAGGTGTCTCCGGACCTACAAAAAAGTCTCTTGGAGCCAAGTGCAAAGTCGCACAGGAAGTCGGGCATTTTGGTCCAAGTACGCGATTTAGTTGTTTTGGCACACGTTGTTTGGAGAGTGATGCTCCGTTGCCCTTTTCACCAATCGCCTTCAAACTTCTGCTATTTACTCTTAAGACATAGGAGAAAAAATTCAACCGTCGGATTTTTCAAAAGTTGAAAGGTGTGGGCGTGGCTAAGTCTCAAACTTTGACCTTTCGCCATTACTTTACTTGACTTAATAACTCCCATGTGCATGATCAGATCTTTTTCGAACTTTGTCTGTGTGATCATTGACCATATCTTTAAACAATGACAATGTGGACAGCTGACATCACCTAAGCCCCGCCCCCTGAATACAGGAAGTCTATTGTTTTATGCTGAAATGCCCATATTTGTCCCCTCTAATTTAGTCAACATGACACTAAGGTCATGCACGGTCTTCATGATGCTGTAATGACCATTCAGATCTGATAGCTTTCCAGATAGGGAGGGGCTTTGATGCCATGGCGAATTCTGGCGTAACGCCGTAACCTTACAATTCAATTTAATGGTGAGCTCAGAGGGGATGCTGAGTCAGGGTGAGGTGCGGACGAGGAGGCCATTTGCGGTTTCTGGTGTCGGGGTGGTTGACGTTTCTGTTCTGCCAGACGTGCCCTGGTGCCCCGGGCTGCCGGCCAGGCCGGAGCGGCGCGGAGCTGCGAGGGCCGAACGACGCTGCTTGCAGCTTTAATTATTATTTATTATTCCGGTGCCCCTTTGAACGGCTTTTTGGGGACCTTAACATACCCCAAAACTCACAATAATTTGCAAACTTGTCAAGCCTGGTGAAAAATTTGATATTTTAAAGGTCCCGAAAAAAATCGCAAAGAAAATGGCTGAACAGCGCCCCCTACAAAGTGAAAAAAACCCCTCTCTATAAAGCTTAGTTTATCGTACAGTTATGAAATTTGGTACACTTGTAGTACTCAACAATCCGCACAGAAAAGTCTCCTGCAAGCATGGTCAATATCAAACAGGAAGTCGGCCATTTTGGGTTGAAATGGCGATTTTTAGCCGTTTTTGCCCTTTTTAGGGTCCGTTTCTGATAGGATTGCTCGATCATTTTTCGCACGATTGTCTCAAAAATTTTGTAAAATTGCTCAGAAGGGACGGGCCAACAAAATGAGATGAGGATTCTGAGTTTTCGTATATGTTGAAGGGGCGGGGCCAGGCCTCAAAGTTTGACTACTCGCCAAAAATATTTAAATTGCTATAACTTCATAAATGAATGGAATAGAGTTACCAAACTTTCGGTGGTCATTCGTCATCCATCTCCAAACTAAATTGAATGGTCGGATGATGACATCACACAAGCCCCGCCCCCTCAGGACCAAAAAGGTCAAGTTTTACTGTGAAAGGTCCCAAATGGCCCCATTTCACTCAATCACCACAAATTTTTAGCTGGTAACTCAAGACAAGTGGGGGTTGCTTTGCATCACCTTATGGGAGTTTTCGGCAGAGGGCGGAGCTGTGGCGGCGCGGCGAAGTCAGGCGTACCGCCGTGGCCTTACGTTTGCCTCCCATTTCGTCATTTCTAAAGATATCATCACGAAACTTCTTGGGAGTGATCCTAGTCCGGCGCCCCAAAAGATCTGATTGGAAGATCCGGTGGGCGTGGCCTATTTTCTGAAATAGCGCCCCCTAGGACCATTAAAACTGTCAGCCCCAAGCCATGCTTTGACTGAGGATTACGAAATTTGGTACACTAATGTGGTGTCTCAGGACCTACAAAAAAGTCTCTTGGAGCCAAGTGCAAAGTCGCACAGGAAGTCGGCCATTTTGGTCCAAGTGTGCGATTTAGGGGTTTAACACACGTTGTTTGGAGAGTGATGCTCCGTCGCCCTTTTCACCAATCGCCTTCAAACGTCTGCTATATACTCTTAAGACATAGAGGAAAAAATTCAACCGTCGGATTTTAAATAAGTTTAAAGGTGTGGGCGTGGCTAAGCCTCAAACTTTGACCTTTCGCCACGCCACTCTTTTTTTCACAGCTCCCTACTGGACTCCTTTTACCCAATCACCAGGTATCTCTGGTAAAAGGCAGCAGACAAGTTGAGGTCACTTGGTCTTCAGTACTGGAAGGTTTTGAAAAAAGGCGGGGCTTTGGGAGCATGGCGAAATTCGCCATCACGCCATGGAAATACGTTTGCCTCTCAT
This sequence comes from Nothobranchius furzeri, assembly GCF_043380555.1. Taxonomy (NCBI): domain Eukaryota; kingdom Metazoa; phylum Chordata; class Actinopteri; order Cyprinodontiformes; family Nothobranchiidae; genus Nothobranchius; species Nothobranchius furzeri. Next base: position 42,406,528 of record NC_091748.1, on the reverse strand, counting down.
TTCTTCATTTATCGTGATATCACCTCGAAATTTGTTGTGAGTGATCCTAGTCTGACCCCCAATAGAAATGGTCAGCTTAAGTTTGTGGGCGTGGCCTATTTTTTGAATTAGCGCCCCCTAGGACCATTAAAACTGTCAGCCCCTAGCCATGCTTTGACTGAGGATTACGAAATTTGGTACACTAATGTGCTGTCTCAGGACCTGCAAAAAAGTCTCTTGGAGCCAAGTGCAAAGTCGCACAGGAAGTCGGCCATTTTGGTCCAAGTACTTGATTTAGTGGTTTTCGCACACGTTGTTTGGAGAGTGATGCTCCATCGCCCTTTTCACCAATCACCTTCAAATTTCTGCTATATACTCTTAAGACATAGAGGAAAAAATTCAACCGTCGGATTTTAAATAAGTATAAAGATGTGGGCGTGGCTAAGCCTCAAACATTGACCTTTCGCCATTACATTACTTGACTTAATAACTCCCATGTGCACAATCAGATCTATATCAAACTTTGTCTGTGTGATCACTGACCACATCTCAAGGCAACGTCATTGTGGACAGCTGACATCACCTAAGCCCCGCCCCCTGACAACAGGAAGTCTATTGTTTTATGGTGAAATGCCCATATTTGTCCCCTCTAATTTAGTGAACATGACACTAAGGTCATACACTGTCTTCATAATGTTGTAATTACCATTCAGACTTGAAAGATTTCCAGAAAGGGAGGGGCTTTGATGCAATGGCGAATGCTGCCATGACGCCATGACCTTACGTTTGACTGTAACTTCCACAAACAGCCTCCAATTTGCCCGAGACTGAACATGGCAATGAACAATCATGCCCTTTAGCCAGTGAGGCACAAATGGTTGGTGAATGTTATATAATGTCACCAAAGCTGACCTCAATAACACTTTTCTGTAGTTGGTCACAGCGCCGCCTAGTTAACTTTAACCTTCGGTAACTTTAAAAAACGTGGTCAAAATAGCATTAAAGTTGGTCACTGTCATCACACCACCGGTGTGGCAAAGATGGGGTATGCCCTAGTGGTGAGACGTGTAATATAACGGTGGGCTCAGAGGGGATGCTGAGTCAGGGTGAGATGCAGACGAGGTGACCATTAGCGGTTTCATGTGTCGGGTGGTCGACGTTTCTGTTCCGGGGACGTGCCCTGGTGCCCCTGGCTGCCGGCCAGGCCGGAGCGGCGCGGAGCTGCGAGGGCCGAACGACGCTGCTTGCAGCTTTAATTAGGCCCGAGCAGTGAAGCTGCGAAGGCCTATTGTATCTGCTCCGTTTCTTCTTATTATTTCTTTCTTTTTCTTCCGCGTCTTTGGGTGGCCTTTAGGGGGTCTCAGCATATCCAAAAACTCACCAAATTCTGGCCCAATATAGAAAGTGCGTGAAATTTACATATTTCACTAGCAACGTGAAAGTTGGTAAAAAAATGTTTCGACAGCGCCCCCTGGAAAATTAAAAATACCCCTCCGCTTTGACCTTTTTTCATAGTAGAGTGATGAAATTTGGTACACTTGTAGAACTCAACAATACGCACAGAAAAGCCTCTTGCACCCATGGTCAATATCAAACAGGAAGTCGGCCATTTTGGACTAAAGTGGCCATTTTGACCCCATTTTGGCCATTTCTAGGGTCTACATTTGGTTGAACAGTTTGGTCATTTTTCGCACGATGGTCTCAAAATTAGTGTGCGATCGAACAGAAGCGATGGACGATTCAAATGAGAAAATAAAATTGACTTTTTGTAAATACTGAAGGGGCGGGACCAGGCCTCAAAGTTCGAGCACTCGCCAAAAAAATTCAAATTGCTATAATTTCATAAATGAAAGGACTACAGTTAAAGTAACTTTCTATGGACAATCGTCATCGCCCCCCGAAGACAAATGAATGGTCGATTGATGATGTCACATAAGCCCCGCCCCCTCAGGACTTATAAGGTCAAGTTTTACTGGGAAATTTTCCAAAATTCGCCCTTTCAAATAATCAGCCCAAATTTGTAGCAGGTAACTGAAGACAAGTTGGGGTTGCTTGGCGTCACTTTATGGAAGTTTTCTGCAGAAGGCGGGGCTGTGGCGGCGCGGCGAAGTCAGGCGTACCGACGTGGCCTTACGTTTCCCTCCCATTTCGTCATTTCTAGAGATATCGCCACAAAACCTCTTGGGAGTGATCCTAGTTCGGCTCCCCACAAAATGTGATGTGAACATCCGGTGGGCGTGGCCTATTTTCTGAAATAGCGCCCCCTAGGACCATTAAAACTGTCAGCCCCAAGTCATGCTTTGACTGAGGATTACGAAATTTGGTATACTAATGTGGTGTCTCAGGACCTACAAAAAAGTCTCTTGGAGCCAAGTGCAAAGTCGCACAGTAAGTCGGCCATTTTGGTCCAAGTACTCGATTTAGTGGTTTTCGCACACGTTGTTTGGAGAGTGATGCTCCATCACCCTTTTCACCGATCACCTTCAAACTCCTGCTATATACTCTTAAGACATAGAGGAAAAAATGCAACCGTCGGATTTTAAATAAGTATAAGGGTGTGGGCGTGGCTAAGCCTCAAACTTTGACCTTTTGCCATTACATTACTTGACTTAACAACTCCCATGTGCATGATCAGATCTATATCAAACTGTGTCAGTGTGATCATTGACCACATCTCAAGACAATGACAATGTGGACAGCTGACATCACCTAAGCCCCGCCCCCTGACTACAGGAAGCCTACTGTTTTATGGTGAACTGCCCATATTTGTCCTCTCTAATTTAGTCAACATGACACTAAGGTCATGCACTGTCTTCATGATGTTGTAATGACCATTCAGATCTGATAACTTTTCAGAAAGGGATAGGCTTTGATGCCATGGCGAATTCTGGAATACGCCGTGACCTTACGTTTGACTGTAACTTCCACAAACAGCCTCCGATTTGCCCGAGACTGAACATCACATCACCAGTGTGGTAAAGATAGAGTATCTCCTAGTGGTGAGACGTGTAATGCTGGGCTCAGAGGGGATGCTGAGTCAGGGTGAGGTGTGGATGAGGAGGCCGTTCACAGTTTCTGGTGTCGGGATGGTTGACGTTGCTGTTCTGCCAGACGTGCCCTGGTGCCCCTGGCTGTCGGCCAGGAAGGAGCGGTGCGGAGCTGGATTTGGAGAGCGTCGGGGATGGAGCGGAGGGGGTGCGGACGGAGGACGAGCAGCTTCACTGCGAGGGCCGAACGACGCTGCTTGCAGGTTTAATTTTTTTTTTTCTTCCGCGTCTTTGGGTGGCCTTTAGGGGGTCTTAGCATATCCAAAAACTCACCAAATTCTGGCCCAATATAGAAAGTGCGTGAAATTTACGTATTTCACTGGCAATGTGAAAGTTCATAAAAAAGTGGCTGAACAGCGCCCTCTAGAAAGTGAAAAATACCCCTCTCCATTAAGCTTAGTTTATCGTACAGTTATGAAATTTGGTTTACTTGTAGTACTCAACAGTCCGCACAGAAAAGTCTCTTGCAACCCTGGTCAATATCAAACAGGAAGTCGGCCATTTTGGGTTGAAATGGCGATTTTTAGACGTTTTGGCCATTTCTAGGGTCTATATTTGGTTGAACAGTTTGGTCATTTTTCGCACGATCGTCTCAAAAATAGTGTGCGATGGAACAGAAGCGATGGACGATTAAAATGAGACAATAAAATTGACTTTTCGTAAATACTGAAGGGGCGGGGCCAGGCCTCAAAGTTCGAGCACTCGCCAAAAAAATTCAAATTGCTATAATTTCATAAATGAAAGAATTACAGTTAAAGTAACTTTCTATGGACAATCGGCATCGCCCCCCGAAGACAAATGAATGTTCGATTGATGATGTCACATAAGCCCCGCCCCCTCAGGACTTAAAAGGTCAAGTTTTACTGGGAAATTTTCAAAAATTCGCCCTTTCAAATAATCATCCCAAATTTGTAGCAGGTAACTGAAGACAAGTTGGGGTTTCTTGGCGTCACTTTATGGGAGTTTTCTGCAGAAGGCGGGGCTGTGGCGGCGCGGCGAAGTCAGGCGTACCGACGTGGCCTTACGTTTGCCTTCCATTTCGTCATTTCTAGAGATATCGCCAAGACACTTCTTGGGAGTGATCCTAGTCCGGCCCCCAAAAGAATCTGATGTGAACATCTGGTGGGCGTGGCCTATTTTCTGAAATAGCGCCCCCTAGGACCATTAAAACTGTCAGCCCCAAGCCATGCTTTGACTGAGGAGTACGAGATTTGGTACACTAATGTGGTGTCTCAGGACCTACAAAAAAGTCTCTTGGAGCCAAGTGCAAAGTCGCACAGGAAGTCGGCCATTTTGGTCCAAGTACTCGATTTAGTGGTTTTCGCACACGTTGTTTGGAGAGTGATGCTCCATCACTCTTTTCACCAATCACCTTCAAACATCTGCTATACACTCTTAAGACATAGAAGAAAAAATTCAACCATCGGATTTTAAATAAGTTTAAAGGTGTGGGCGTGGCTAAGCCTCAAACTTTGACTTGTCGCCGCGCCACTCTTTTTTTCACAGCTCCCTATTGGACTCCTTTTACTCAATCACCAGCAATCACTGGCAAATAGCAGCAGACAAGTTGAGGTCACTTGGTCTATAGTACTGGCAGGTTTCGAATAAAGGCGGGGCTTTGGGAGCATGGCGAAGTTTGCCATCATGCCATGGAAATACGTTTGTCTCTCATTTCTTCAATCATTGTGACATCGCCACACAATTTCTGATGAGTGATCCTACTCTGACCCCTAATAGAAATGGACAGCTGAAGTTTGTGGGCGTGGCCTATTTTCTGAAATAACGCCCCCTAGGACCATTAAAACTGTCAGCCCCAAGCCATGCTTTCACTGAGGAACACGAAATTTGACACACTAATGTGGTGTCTCAGGACCTACAAAAAAGTCTCTTGGAGCAAAGTGCAAAGTCGCACAGGAAGTCGGCCATTTTGGTCCAAGTACTTGATTTAGTGGTTTTCGCACACGTTGTTTGGAGAGTGTTGCACCATCGCCCTTTTCACCAATTGCCTTCAAACGTCTGCTACATACTCTTAAGACAAAGGGGGAAAAATTCAACCATCAGATTTCAAATAAGTTTAAAGGTGTGGGCGTGGCTAAGCCTCAAACTTTGACCTTTCGCAATTACATTCCTTGACTTAACAACTCCCATGTGCATGATCAGATCTATATCAAACTGTGTCTGTGTGATCATTGACCACATCTCAAGACAATGACAATGTGGACAGCTGACATCACCTAAGCCCCGCCCCCTGACTACAGGAAGTCGATTTTTTCATGGTGAAATGCCCATATTTGTCCCCTCTAATTTAGTGAACATGACACTAAGGTCATGCACTGTCTTCATGATGTTGTAATGACCATTCAGATCTGCTAGCTTTTCAGGAAGGGAGGGGATTTGATACAATGGCGAATTCTGGCGTGACGCAGTGACCTTACGTTTGACTGTAACTTCCAAAAACAGCCTCCGATTTGCCCGAGACTGAAAATCACATCACCAGTGTGGTAAAGATAGAGTATCTCCTAGTGGTGAGACGTGTAATGGTGGTCTCAAAGGGGATGCTGAGTCAGGGTGTGGTGTGGACGAGGAGGCCGTTCACGGTTTCTGGTGTCGGGGTGGTTGACTTTCTGTTCTGCCAGACATGCCCTGGTGCCCCCGGCTGCCGGACAGGATGGAGAAGCGCGGAGCTGGGTTTGGAGAGGGTCGGGGATGGAGCGGAGGGGGTGCGGAAGGAGGGCGAGCAGCTTCGCTGTGAGGGCCGAACGACGCTGCTTGCAGCTTTAATTAGGCCCGAGCAGTGAAGCTGCGAAGGCCTATTGTATCTGCTCCGTTTATTAGGCCCGAGCAGTGAAGCTGCGAAGGCCTATTGTATCTGCTCCGTTTATTCTTTTTTTTTTTTTTTTTTTTTTTTTTTTTCTTTTTCTTCCGCGTCTTTGGATGGCCTTTAGGGGGTCTTAGCATATCCAAAAACTCACCAAATTCTGGCCCAATATAGAAAGTGCGTGAAATTTACGTATTTCGCTGGCAATGTGAAAGTTGTTAAAAAAGTGTTTCGACAGCGCCCCCTGGAAAATTAAAAATACCCCTCTGCTTTGACCTTTTTTCATAGTAGAGTGATGAAATTTGGTACACTTATAGAACTCAACAATACGCACAGAAAAGCCTCTTGCACCCATGGTCAATATCAAACAGGAAGTCTGCCATTTTGGACTAAAATGGCCATTTTGACCCCGTTTTGGCCATTTCTAGGGTCTATATTTGGTTGAACAGTTTGGTCATTTTTCGCACCATTGTCTCAAAAATAGTGCGAGATCGAACAGAAGCGATGGACGATTCAAATGAGACAATAAAATTGACTTTTCGTAAATACTGAAGGGGCGGGGCCAGGCCTCAAAGTTCGAGCACTCGCCAAAAAAATTCAAATTGATATAATTTCATAAATGAAAGAATTACAGTTAAAGAAATGTTCTATGGACAATTGACATCGCCCTCCGAAGACAAATGAATGGTTGATTGATGATGTCACATAAGCCCCGCCCCCTCAGGACTTGAAATGTCAAGTTTTACTGGGAAATTTTCCAAAATTCGCCCTTTCAAATAATCATCCCAGATTTGTAGCAGGTAACTGAAGACAAGTTGGGGTTGCTTGGCGTCACTTTATGGGAGTTTTCTGCAGAAGGCGGGGCTGTGGCGGTGCGGCGAAGTCAGGTGTACCGCTTAGGCCTTACGTTTGCCTCCCATTTCGTCATTTCTAAAGATATCGCCACAACACTTCTTGGGAGTGATCCTAGTCCGGCCCCAAATAGAATCTGATGTGAACATCCGGTGGGCGTGGCCTATTTTCTGAAATAGCGCCCCCTAGGACCATTAAAACGGTCAGCCCCAAGCCATGCTTTGGCTGAGGATTACGAAATTTGGTACACTAATGTGGTGTCTCAGGACCTACAAAAAAGTCTCTTGGAGCCAAGTGCAAAGTCGCACAGGAAGTCGGCCATTTTGGTCAAAGTACTCGATTTAGTGGTATTCGCACACGTTGTTTTGAGAGTGTTGCACCATCACCCTTTTCACCAATCACCTTCAAACATCTGCGATACACTCTTAAGACATAGATGAAAAAATTCAACCGTCGGATTTTATATAAGTATAAAGGTGTGGGCGTGGCTAAGCCTCAAACTTTGACCTGTCGCCACGCCACTCTTTTTTTCACAGCTCCCTATCGGACTCCTTTTAACCAATCACCAGCAATCACTGGCAAATAGCAGCAGACAAGTTGAGGTCACTTGGTCTATAGTACTGGCAGGTTTCGAATAAAGTCGGGGCTTTGGGAGCATGGCGAAATTCGCCATCACGCCAGGGAAATACGTTTGTCTCAAATTTTTTCAGTCATTGTGACATCGCCACACAATTTTTGATGAGTGATCCTACTCTGACCCCTAATAGAATTGGACAGCTAAAGTTTGTGGGCGTGGCCTATTTTCTGAAATAGCGCCCCCTAGGACAATTAAAACTGTCAGCCCCAAGCCATGCTTTGGCTGAGGATTACGAAATTTGGTACACTAATGTGGTGTCTCAGGACCTACAAAAAAGTCTCTTGGAGCCAAGTGCAAAGTCGCACAGGAAGTCGGCCATTTTGGTCCAAGTACTCGATTTAGTGGTATTCCCACACATTGTTTGGAGAGTGTTGCACCATCGCCCTTTTCACCAATCACCTTCAAACTTCTGCTATATACTTTTAAGACAAACGGGGAAAAATTCAACCGTCGGATTTTAAATAAGTATAAAGGTGTGGGCGTGGCTAAGCCTCAAACTTTGACCTGTCGCCACGCCACTCTTTTTTTCACAGCTCCCTATCGGACTCCTTTTAACCAATCACCAGCAATCACTGGCAAATAGCAGCAGACAAGTTGAGGTCACTTGGTCTATAGTACTGGCAGGTTTCGAATAAAGGCGGGGCTTTGGGAGCATGGCGAAATTCGCCATCACGCCATGGAAATACGTTTGTCTCAAATTTTTTCAGTCATTGTGACATCGCCACACAATTTCTGATGAGTGATCCTACTCTGACCCCTAATAGAATTGGACAGCTAAAGTTTGTGGGCGTGGCCTATTTTCTGAAATGGCGCCCCCTAGGACCATTAAAACTGTCAGCCCCAAGCCACGCTTTGACTGAGGATCACGAAATTTGGCACACTAATGTGGTGTCTCAGGACCTACAAAAAAGTCTCTTGGAGCCAAGCGCAATGTCGCACAGGAGGTCGGCCATTTTGGTCCAAGTACTCGATTTAGTGGTTTTCGCACACGTTATTAGGAGAATGATGTCTCGTCGTCCTTTCCACTGATCACCTTCAAACTCCTGCTATATACTCTTAAGACATAGAGGAAAAAATTCAACCGTCGGATTTTAAATAAGTATAAAGGTGTGGGCGTGGCTAAGCCTCAAACTTTGACCAGTCACCATTACGTTACTTGACTTAATAACTCTCATGTGCATGATCAGATCAATTTCAAATTTTGTCTGTGTGATCACTGACCACATCTGAAGACAGTGACAATGTGGACAGCTGACATCACCTAAACCCCGCCCCCTGACTACAGGAAGTTTACTGTTTTATGATGAAATGCCCATATTTGTCCCCTCTAATTTAGTCAACATGACACTAAGGTCATGCACTGTCTTCATGATGTTGTAATGACTATTCAGATCTGATAGCTTTTCAGAAAGGGAGGAGATTTGATGACATGGCGATTTCTGGCGTGACGCTGTGACCTTACGTTTGACTGTAACTTCCACAAACAGCCTCCGATTTGCCAGAGACTGAACATCACATCACCAGTGTGGTAAAGATAGAGTATCTCCTAGTGGTGAGACGTGTAATGGTGGGCTCAGAGGGGATGCTTAGTCAGGGTGAGGTGTGGACGAGGAGGCCGTTCACGGTTTCTGGTGTCGGGGTGGTTGACTTTCTGTTCCGCCAGACGTGCCCTGGTGCCCCCGGCTGCCGGCCAGGACGGAGAAGCGCGGAGCTGGGTTTGGAGAGCGTCGGGGATGGAGCGGAGGGGGTGCGGAAGGAGGGCGAGCAGCTTCGCTGCGAGGGCCGAACGACGCTGCTTGCAGCTTTAATTAGGCCCGAGCAGCGAAGCGCTGCGAAGGCCTATTGTATCTGCTCCGTTTCTTTTTTTTTTCTTTCTTTCTTTCTTTTTTTTTTTTTTTTTTTTTTTCTTCCGCGTCTTTGGACGGCCTTTAGGGGGTCTTAGCATATCCAAAAACTCACCAAATTCTGGCCCAATATAGAAAGTGCGTGAAATTTACGTATTTCACTGGCAATGTGAAAGTTGGTATAAAAGTGTTTCAACAGCGCCCCCTGGAAAATTAAAAATACCCCTCCGCATTGACCTTTTTTCATAGTAGAGTGATAAAATTTGGTACACCTGTAGAATTCAACAATACGCACAGAAAAGCCTCTTGCACCCATGGTCAATATCAAACAGGAAGTCGGCCATTTTGGACTAAAGTGGCCATTTTTACCCCATTTTGGCCATTTCTAGGCTCTATATTTGGTTGAACAGTTTGATCATTTTTCGCACGATTTTCTCAAAAATAATGTGCGATCGAACAGAAGCGATGGACGAATCAAATGAGAAAATAAAACTGACTTTTCGTAAATACTGAAGGGGCGGGGCCAGGCCTCAAAGTTCGAGCACTCGCCAAAAAAATTCAAATTGCTATAATTTCATAAATGAAAGAATTACAGTTAAAGTAATTTGCTATGGACAATCGTCATCGCCCCCCGAAGACAAATGAATGGTTGATTGATGATGTCACATAAGCCCCGCCCCCTCAGGCCTTAAAAGGTCAAGTTTTACTGGGAAATTGTCCAAAATTCGCCCTTTGTACTAATCACCCCATATTTCTAGCAGGAAACTGAAGACAAGTTGGGGTTGCTTGGCGTCACTTTATGGGAGTTTTCTCCAGAAGGCGGGGCTGTGGCGGCGCGGCGAAGTCAGGCGTACCGACGTGGCCTTACGTTTGCCTACCATTTCGTCATTTCTAAAGATATCGCCACAAAACCTCTTGGGAGTGATCCTAGTCCAGCCCCCCAAAAAATTTGATGTGAACATCCGGTGGGCGTGGCCTATTTTCTGAAATAGCGCCCCCTAGGACCATTAAAACTGTCAGCCCCAAGCCAGGCTTTGACTGAGGATTTTGAAATTTGGTACACTAATGTGGTGTCTCAGGACCTACAAAAAAGTCTCTTGGAGCCAAATGTAAAGTTGCACAGGAAGTCAGCCATTTTGGTCCAAGTACTCGATTTACTGGTTTTCGCACACGTTGTTTGGAGAGTGATGCTCCATCGCTCTTTTCACCAATCGCCTTCAAACTTCTCTTATATACTCTTAAGACATAAAGGAAAAATTTCAACCGTCGGATTTTAAATAAGTTTAAAGGTGTGGGCGTGGCTAAGCCTCAAACTTTGACCTGTCGCCACGCCACTCTTTTTTTCACAGCTCCCTATTGGATTCCTTTTACCCAATCACCAGCAATCTCTGGCAAATAGCAGCTGACAAGTTGAGGTCACTTGGTCTGCAGTACTGGCAGGTTTGAAAAAAAGGCGGGGCTTTGGGAGCATGGCGAAATTTGCCATCACGCCATGGCAATACGTTTGCCCCTCATTTCTTCATTTATCGTGATGTCACCTCGAAATTTGTTGTGAGTGATCCTAGTCTGACCCCCAATAGAAATGGTCAGCGTAAGTTTGTGGGCGTGGCCTATTTTCTGAATTAGCGCCCCCTAGGACCATTAAAACTGTCAGCCCTAAGCCATGCTTTGACTGAGGATTACGAAATTTGGTACACTAATGTGGTGTCTCAGGACCTACAAAAAAGTCTCTTGGAGCCAAGTGCAAAGTCGCACAGGAAGTCGGCCATTTTGGTCCAAGTGCGCGATTTAGTGGTTTTCACACATGTTGTTTGGAGAGTGATGCTCCGTCGCCCTTTTCACCAATCGCCTTCGAGCTTCTGCTATATACTCTTAAGACATAGAGGAAAAATTTCAACCGTCGGATTTTAAATAAGTATAAAGGTGTGGGCGTGGCTAAGCCTCAAACTTTGACCTTTCGCCACGCCACTCTTTTTTTCACAACTCCCTATTGGACTCCTTTTACCCAATCACCTGGAATCTCTGGTAAATAGCAGCAGACAAGTTGAGGTCACTTGGTCTCCAGTACTGGAAGGTTTTGAAAAAAGGCGGGGCTTTGGGAGCATGGCGAAATTCGCCATCACGCCATGGAAATACATTTGCCTCTCATTTCTTCATTTATCGTGATATCACCTCGAAATTTGTTGTTAGTGATCCGAGTCTGACCTCCAATAGAACTGGACAGGTGAAGTTTGTGGGCGTGGCCTATTTTCTGAAATAGCGCCCCCTAGGACCATTAAAACTGTCAGCCCCAAGCCAAGCTTTGACTGAGGATCACGAAATTTGGTACACTAATGTAGTGTCTCAGGACCTACAAAAAAGTCTCTTGGAGCCAAGCGCAATGTCGCACAGGAGGTCGGCCATTTTGGTCCAAGTACTTGATTTAGTGGTTTTCGCACATGTTGTTTGGACCTTGATGCCCCGTCGCCCTTTTCACCGATCACCTTCAAACATCTGCTATGTACTCTTAAGACAAAGGGGAAAAAATTCAACCGTCGGATTTTAAATAAGTATCAAGGTGTGGGCGTGGCTAAGCCTCAAACTTTGACCTTTCGCCATTACATTACCTGACTTAACTCCCATGTGCATGATGAGATCGTATAACAAACGTTGTCTGTGTGATCACTGACCACATCTGAAGACAATGATAATGTGGACAGCTGACATCACCTAAGCCCCGCCCCCTGACTATTGGAAGTCTATTGTTTTATGGTGAAATGCCCATATTTGTCCCCTTTAATTTAGTCAACATGACACTAAGGTCATGCACTGTCTTCATGATGTTGTAATGACCATTCAGATCTGATAGCTTTCCAGATAGGGAGGGACTTTGATGCCATGGCGAATTCTGGCGTGAAGCCATGACCTTACGTTTGACTGCAACTTCCACAAACAGCCTCCGATCTGCCCGAGACTGAACATGGCAATGAACAATCATGCCCTTTAGCCAACGAGGCACAAACGGTTGGAGAATGTTGTGTAATATCACCACAGCGCCCCCTACATACCTTTAAAACTGTAACAACTCCTACAGAAGAGGTCGTAATTGCATCAAACTTGCCATATGTCATCACACAAAGGAACCCAACACAATCATGTGGTAATTGGTAGATATAGCTTTAGCTCCGCCCCTTGACAGATATTAGGCCCTGAATAACACATGCATGATGCAATTCACACCAAACTGCACACAAATGACCGTTATCAACCTACAAACTTCTTCATGGAATATTTCCTAAATTTGGAACAGCACCCCCTAGATACGATAAAACCTTTGTTACTTCTGTAAAAAAGCTCCAAACTATATTAAACTTGATGGGAGTCATCACACAACTGCAATCAACACATGTATGTGCTCACTTGTTCAAATCACTTTAACTCTGCCCACTTACAGCCTTTTGTCTCTAGATGACACATGCAACAATTGATTGATGCCAAATTAACAGGAAACCATCTTTGATGACCAAAGATACCTCTATGGGATTTACTTGTAAATGGTCACAGCACCCCTAGATAGGTTCAAACTTTAATTAACTTCTAAAGACAAAGTCAGAATGGCAATATACTTGGCTTGTGACATCACGTGACTGCACCAAACACATTGATGTGGTTGTTGGTTTTAATCCCTGTAGCTCTGCCCCTTTCAGCTCACTGGTTCTAGAAAGAACACACAGTGTCTGATTGATGTCAAAATAACAGAAAACCATCTTTGTCAACCAAAGCTGACCTCAACGGGATTTTTCTGTGGTTGGTCACAACGCCCTCTAGATAAATTTAACCTACAATAACTTAAAAAACCTGGTCAGAAAAGCATTAAAGTTTGTCTCTGTCATCACACCACCAGTGTGGTAAAGATAGAGTATGCCCTAGTGGTGAGACGTGTAATATAATGGTGGGCTCAAAGGGGATGCTGAGTCAGGGTGAGGTGCGGATGAGGTGACCGTTAGCAGTTTCTGGTGTCGGGGTGGTTGACGTTTCTGTTTTGCAGACATAGCCTGGTGCCCCGGGCTGCCGGCCAGGCCGGAGCGGCACGGAGCTGCGAGGGCCGAACGACGCTGCTTGCAGCTTTAATTTTAAATGCTTTTATTATGATTCTTAGTGGGCATCCTAAACTTATTTTGGCGTGGCTTTTTCTGTCTTATTACTCATAGCAGCAAGTAAACATCACGTAAAACGTTGCCTCGTTAGTTCTGAGTGCTGCCGTTTCCGTGTTTTATGATGACAGCAATTAACCGGCTAAGCTGTAAATAATTTATAAGCAATGGTTGATCAATTGTCAGATCACACATAAAAAGCACTTTGGATTGCTATTATCTGTCTCACCGAGACTACTTACGTGTAAATCTGTTATTTGTCCGTCCGTCCATCCATTTTCATCCGCGTATCCGGAGTCGGGTTGCGGGGGCAGTAGCGTGACTTCCCTCTCCCCAGTCGCCGGAGCCAGCTCCTCCGGGTAAATCCCAAGGGGTTCCCCGGTCAGGTCCGGTGTTGTGCCGGTAAGAAGCCCGCTCCGACAGCTTCAGGCGTCGGAGCGGGCAGTAGAGTCGAGAGTCCCAGACCTTCTCCCCAGCTCCTCCGGCCGGGGAAATCCCAAGGGGTTTCCCCGGCCAGGTCCGGTGTTGTGCCGGTAAGAAGTCCTCTCAGACAGCTTCTGGCGTTTTTAAAAAGTATCCCAGGGGCACGGTAAGGGTCGGAGATGTTTAGTCTATTTAATTTCTGACTATATAAAACGATTTCTTCTGTTTTAAAGTGTGAAGTAAACTCCGACGAAGTAAAATCCAAGCGGATCCCGTTCATGTTCATGGTTACATCCGTGTTTGTTTACCTTTTTTGCATGCCAAAATGGCGTCCACTAACTGAAAATCACGTGCGGTCCGGAGCTCTATACAACCCCACAGTGATACCATATCAATAATAGTCATTCTGATGGTGATTTGCAAAATAAAGGCCTTTTTAAATGGTCCACAATTGACCTACCTTTAATGATTTCAAGTGTCGTATATTGGCAATTTAAAAAGGCCTTTATTATTGAAAGCACCATCAGAATGACTTGAAATTGATGTGGTATCACTGCAGGGTTGTATACTGTTGATCTAAAGTGGAATGACCCAGTAGAAACAGAAATTTCCAATTTTAGAGCATTTTGAATTTTTTAATGTAATTTTTAAATTTTTTTGAATTACCCATGTACGACCAAACTTTCAGGGACTTCAAAATGCTCTAAAATGGAAAATTGCTGTTTCCACTGGGTCATTCCGCTTTAGATCAACAGTATTCGACCCCACAGTGATACCATGTCAATATGAAATCATTCTGATGGTGCTTTCCAAAATAAAGGCCTTTTTAAATTGCCCATATATGACCAAACTTTCAGTGATTTCAAAATAATCTAAAATGGAACATTGCTGTTTCCAATGGGTAATTCCGCTTTAGATCAACAGTATACAACCCCACAGTGATACCATATCAATATATAGTCATTCTGATGGTATTTGCAAAATAAAGGCCTTTTTAATTGGTCCACAATTGGCCTACCTTTAACGATTTCAAATGTTGTATATTGGCAATTTAAAAAGGCCTTTATTTTGGAAAGCACCATCAGAATGACTTGAAATTGATGTGGTATCACTGCAGGGTTGTATACTGTTGATCTAAAGTGGAATGACCCAGTGGAAACAGCAATTTCCAATTTTAGAGCATTTTGAATTTTTTTATTAAATTTTTAAAAAATTTTAATTGCCCATGTACGACCAAACTTTCAGTGATTTCAAAATGCTCTAGTATAGAAAATTGCTCTTTCCACTGGGTCATTCCACTTTAGATCAACAGTATACAACCCCACAGTGATACCATGTCAATATGAAATCATTCTGATGGTGCTTTCCAAAATAAAGGCCTTTTTAAATTGCTAATATACGACCAAACTTTCAGTGATTTCAAAATGCTCTAAAACGGAAAATTGCTGTTTCCACTTTAGATCAACAGTATACAACCCCTCAGTGATACCTTATCCATATCAAGTCATTCTGATGGTGCTTTCCAAAATAAAGAACTTTTTAAATTGCCCATATACGACCAAACTTTCAGTGATTTCAAAATGCTCTAAAATGGAAACTTGCTGTTTCCACTGGGTCATTCCACTTTAGATCAACAGTATACAACCCCACAGTGATACCTTGTCAATATGAAATCATTCTGATGGTGCTTTCCAAAATAAAGGCCTTTTTAAATTGCCCATTTACGGCCAAACTTTCAGTGATTTCAAAACGCTCTAAAATAGAAAATTGCTGTTTCCACTGGGTCACTCCACTTTAGATCAACAGTATGCAACCCCTCAGTGATACCATATCCATATCAAGTCATTCTGATGGTGCTTTCCAAAATAAAGAACTTTTTAAATTGCCCGTATACGACCAAACTTTCAGTTATTTCAAAATGCTCTAAAATGGAAACTTCCTTTTTCCACTGGGTCATTTCAATTTAGATTAACAGTATACAACCCCTCAGTGATACCCTATCCATATTAAGTCATTCTGATGGTGCTTTCCAAAATAAAGGCCTTTTAAAATGGTCCTAAATTGACCTACCTTTAACGATTTCTAATGTAGTATATGGGCAATTTAAAAAGCCCTTTATTTTTGAAAGCACCATCAGAATGACTTGAAATTGATGTGGCATCACTGCAGGGATGTATACTGTTGATCTAAACTGGAATGACCCAGTGGAAACAGCAATTTTTGAATTTTAGAGCATTTTGAAATTTTTAAATTAATTTTTAGATTTTTTTGAATTGCCCATACACGACCAAACTTACAGTGATTTCAAAATGCTCTAAAATGGAAACTTGCTGTTTCCACTGGGTCATTCCACTTTAGATCAACAGTATCCAACCCCTTAGTGATACCTTGTAAATATGAAACCATTCTGATGGTGCCTTCCAAAATAAAGGCCTTTTTAAATTGCCCATATACGACCAAACTTTCAGTGATTTCAAAATGCTCTAAAATGGAAAATTGCTGTTTCCACTGGGTCATTCCACTTTAGATCAACAGTATACAACCCCTCAGTTATACCATATACATATCAAGTCATTCTGATGGTGCTTTCCAAAATAAAGGCCTTATTAAATTGCCCATATACGACCAAAGTTTCAGTGATTTCAAAATGCTCTAAAATGGAAAATTGCTGTTTCCACTGGGTCATTCCACTTTAGATCAACAGTATGCAACCCCTCAGTGATACCATATCCATATCAAGTCATTCTGATGGTGCTTTCCAAAATAAAGAACTTTTTAAATTGCCCGTATACGACCAAACTTTCAGTTATTTCAAAATGCTCTAAAATGGAAACTTCCTTTTT
The DNA here is from genome assembly GCF_043380555.1 of Nothobranchius furzeri. Classification (NCBI taxonomy): domain Eukaryota; kingdom Metazoa; phylum Chordata; class Actinopteri; order Cyprinodontiformes; family Nothobranchiidae; genus Nothobranchius; species Nothobranchius furzeri. Next base: position 42,389,952 of record NC_091748.1, on the reverse strand, counting down.
CCACTGGGTCATTTCAATTTAGATTAACAGGATACAACCCCTCAGTGATACCCTATCCATATCAAGTCATTCTGATGGTGCTTTCCAAAATAAAGGCCTTTTAAAATGGTCCTAAATTGACCTACCTTTAACGATTTCTAATGTCGTATATGGGCAATTTAAAAAGGCCTTTATTTTTGAAAGCACCATCAGAATGACTTGAAATTGATGTGGCATCACTGCAGGGATGTATACTGTTGATCTAAAGTGGAATGACCCAGTGGAAACAGCAATTTTTGAATTTTAGAGCATTTTGAAATTTTTAAATTAATTTTTAGATTTTTTAATTGACTATACACAACCAAACTTTCAATGATTTCAAAATGCTCTAAAATGGAAACTTGCTGTTTCCACTGAGTCATTCAACTTTAGATCAACAGTATACAATCCCACAGTGATACCATGTCAATATGAAATCATTCTGATGGTGCCTTCCAAAAAAAGGCCTTTTTAAATTGCCCATATACGACCAAACTTTCAGTGATTTCAAAATGATCTAAAATGGAAAATTGCTGTTTCCACTGAGTCATTCCACTTTAGATCAACAGTATACAACCCCTCAGTGATACCATATCCATATCAAGTCATTCTGATGGTGCTTTCCAAAATAAAGAACTTTTTAAATTGCCCATATACGACCAAACTTTCAGTGATTTCAAAATGCTCTAAAATGGAAACTTGCTGTTTCCACAGGGTCATTCCACTTTAGATCAACAGTATGCAACCCCTCAGTGATACCATATCCATATCAAGTCATTCTGATGGTGCTTTCCAAAATAAAGAACTTTTTAAATTGCCCGTATACGACCAAACTTTCAGTTATTTCAAAATGCTCTAAAATGGAAACTTCCTTTTTCCACTGGGTCATTTCAATTTAGATTAACAGTATACAACCCCTCAGTGATACCCTATACATATCAAGTCATTCTGATGGTGCTTTCCAAAATAAAGGCCTTTTAAAATGGTCCTAAATTGACCTACCTTTAACGATTTCTAATGTCGTATATGGGCAATTTAAAAAGGCCTTTATTTTTGAAAGCACCATCAGAATGACTTGAAATTGATGTGGCATCACTGCAGGGATGTATACTGTTGATCTAAAGTGGAAGGACCCAGTGGAAACAGCAATTTTTGAATTTTAGAGCATTTTGAAATTTTTAAATTAATTTTTAGATTTTTTTGAATTGCCCATACACAACCAAACTTTCAATGATTTCAAAATGCTCTAAAATGGAAACTTGCTGTTTCCACTGAGTCATTCAACTTTAGATCAACAGTATACAATCCCACAGTGATACCATGTCAATATGAAATCATTCTGATGGTGCCTTCCAAAAAAAGGCCTTTTTAAATTGCCCATATACGACCAAACTTTCAGTGATTTCAAAATGCTCTAAAATGGAAAATTGCTGTTTCCACTGAGTCATTCCACTTTAGATCAACAGTATACAACCCCTCAGTGATACCATATCCATATCAAGTCATTCTGATGGTGCTTTCCAAAATAAAGAACTTTTTAAATTGCCCATTTACGACCAAACTTTCAGTGATTTCAAAATGCTCTAAAATGGAAACTTGCTGTTTCCACTGGGTCATTGCACTTTAGATCAACAGTATGCAACCCCTCAGTGATAACCTATCCATATCAAATCATTCGGATGGTGCTTTGCAAAATAAAGGCCTTTTTAAATGGTCCACAATTGACCTACCTTTAACGATTTCAAATGTCGTATATTGGAAATTTAAAAAGGCCTTTATTTTTGAAAGCACCGTCAGAATGACTTGAAATTGATGTGGTATCACTGCAGGGTTGTATACTGTTGATCTAAAGTGGAATGAATTAGTGGAAACAGTCATTTCCAATTTTAGAGCATTTTGAATATTTTTATTTAATTTTTAAATTTTTTTGAATTGCCCATGTACGACCAAACTTTCAATGATTTCAAAATGCTCTAAAATAGAAAATTGCTGTTTCCACTGGGTCATTCCACATTAGATCAACAGTATACAATCCCACAGTGATACCATGTCAAAATGAAATCATTCTGATGGTGCTTTCCAAAATAAAGGCCTTTTTAAATTTCCCACATACGACCAAACTTTCTGTGATTTCAAAATGCTCTAAAATGGAACATTGCTGTTTCCAATGGGTCATTTCACTTTAGATCAACAGTATACAACCCCACAGTGATACCATATCAATATCAAGTCATTCTGATGGTGCTTTCCAAAATAAAGGCCTTTTAAAATTGCCCATTTACGACCAAACTTTCAGTGATTTCAAAAAGCTCTAAAACGGAAAATTGCTGTTTCCACTGGGTCATTCCACTTTAGATCAACAGTATGCAACCCCTCAGTGATACCCTATCCATACCAAGTCATTCTGATGGTGCTTTCCAAAATAAAGGCCTTTTTAAATTGCCCATATACGACCAAACTTACAGTGATTTCAAAATGCTCTAAAATGGAAACTTGCTGTTTCCACTGGGTCATTCCACTTTAGATCAACAGTATACAACCCCACAGTGATACTATATCAATATCAAGTCATTCTGATGGTGCTTTCCAAAATAAAGGCCTTTTTAAATTGCCCATTTACGACCAAACTTTCAGTGATTTCAAAATGCTCTAAATTAAAAAATTGCTGTTTCCACTGGGTCATTCCACCTTAGATCAACAGTGTACAACCCCTCAGTGATACCATACCCATATCAAGTCATTCTGATGGTGCTTCCCAAAAATAAAGGCCTTTTAAAATTGCCCATATACGACCAAACTTTCAGTGATTTCAAAATGCTCTAAAATGGAACATTGTTGTTTCCAATGGGACATTTCACTTTAGACCAACAGTATACAACCCCACAGTGTTACCTTATCAATATCAAGTCATTCTGATGGTGCTTTCCAAAATAAAGGCCTTTTTAAATTGCCCATATATGACATTTGAAATCGCTAATGGTAGGTCAATTGTGAACCATTTAAAAAGGCCTTTATTTTGGAAAGCACCATCAGAATGACTTGATATTGATACAGTATCACTGTGGGGTTGTATACGGTTGATCTAAAGTGGAAAGACCCAGTGGATACAGCAATTTTCCATTTTAGAGCATTTTGAAATTTTTAATTTAATTTTTGAATTTTTTGGAATTGCCCATACACGACCAAACTTTCAGTGATTTCAAAATGCTCTACAATATAAAATTGCTGTTTCCACTGGGACATTGCACTTTAGATCAACAGTATACAACCCCACAGTGATACCATATCCATATCAAGTCATTCTGATGGTGCTTTCCAAAATAAAGAACTTTTTAAATTGCCCATATACGACCAAACTTTCAGTTATTTCAAAATGCTCTAAAATGGAAACTTCCTTTTTCAACTGGGTCATTTCACTTTAGATTAACAGTATGCAACCCCTCAGTGATACCCTATCCATATCAAGTCATTCTGATGGTGCTTTCCAAAATAAAGGCCTTTTAAAATGGTCCTAATTTGACCTACATTTAACGATTTCAAATGTCGTATATGGGCAATTTAAAAAGGCCTTTATTTTTGAAAGCACCATCAGAATGACTTGAAATTCATGTGGCATCACTGCAGGGATGTATACTGTTGATCTAAAGTGGAATGACCCAGTGGAAACAGCAATTTCGAATTTTAGAGCATTTTGAAATTTTTAAATTAATTTTTAGATTTTTTTGAATTGCCCATACACAACCAAACTTTCAATGATTTCAAAATGCTCTAAAATGGAAACTTGCTGTTTCCACTGGGTCATTCCACTTTAGATCAACAGTATACAACCCCTCAGTGATACCATATCCATATCAAGTCATTCTGATGGTGCTTTCCAAAATAAAGGCCTTTTTAAAAGGCCCATATACAACCAAACTTTCATTGATTTCAAAATGCTCTAAAATGGAAAATTGCTGTTTCCACTGGGTCATTCCACTTTAGATCAACAGTATACAACCCCTCAGTGATACCATATCCATATCAAGTCATTCTGATGGTGCTTTGCAAAATAAAGGCCTTTTTAAATGGTCCACAATTGGCCTACCTTTAACTATTTTAAATGTCGTATATTGGCAATTTAAAAAGGCCTTTATTTTTGAAAGCACAATCAGAATGACTTGAAATTGATGTGGTATCACTGCAGGGTTGTATTCTGTTGATCTAAAGTCGAATGACCCAGTGGAAACAGCAATTTCCAATTTTAGAGCATTTTTAATTTTTTTATTTAATTTTTAATTTTTTTTTTAATTGCCCATGTACGACCAAACTTTCAGTGATTTCAAAATGCTCTAAAATAGAAAATTGCTGTTTCCACTTGGTCATTGCACTTTAGATCAACAGTATACAACCCCACAGTGATACCATGTCAATATGAAATCATTCTGATGGTGCTTTCGAAAATAAAGGCCTTATTAAATTGCCCATATACGACCAAAGTTTCAGTGATTTCAAAATGCTCTAAAATGGAAAATTGCTGTTTCCACTGGGTCATTCCACTTTAGATCAACAGTATGCAACCCCTCAGTGATACCATATCCATTTCAAGTCATTCTGATGGTGCTTTCCAAAATAAAGAACTTTTTAAATTGCCCGTATACGACCAAACTTTCAGTTATTTCAAAATGCTCTAAAATGGAAACTTCCTTTTTCCACTGGGTCATTTCAATTTAGATTAACAGTATACAACCCCTCAGTGATACCCTATCCATATCAAGTCATTCTGATGGTGCTTTCCAAAATAAAGGCCTTTTTAAATGGTCCACAATTGACCTACCTTTAACGATTTCAAATGTCGTATATGGGCAATTTAAAAAGGCCTTTATTTTTGAAAGCACCATCAGAATGACTTGAAATTGATGTGGCATCACTGCAGGGATGTATACTGTTGATCTAAAGTGGAATGACCCAGTGGAAACAGCAATTTTCGAATTTTAGAGCATTTTGAAATTTTTAAATAAATTTTTAGATTTTTTTGAATTGCCCATACACAACCAAACTTTCAATGATTTCAAAATGCTCTAAAATGGAAACTTGCTGTTTCCACTGAGTAATTCAACTTTAGATCAACAGTATACCATCCCACAGTGATACCATGTCAATATGAAATCATTCTGATGGTGCCTTCCAAAAAAAGTCCTTTTTAAATTGCCCATATACGACCAAACTTTCAGTGATTTCAAAATGCTCTAAAATAGAAAATTGCTGTTTCCACTGAGTCATTCCACTTTAGATCAACAGTATACAACCCCTCAGTGATACCATATCCATATCAAGTCATTTTGATGGTGCTTTCCAAAATAAAGAACTTTTTAAATTGCCCATATACGACCAAACTTTCAGTGATTTAAAAATGCTCTAAAATGGAAACTTGCTGTTTCCACTGGGTCATTGCACTTTAGATCAACAGTATGCAACTTCTCAGTGATACCCTATCCATATCAAATCATTCGGATGGTGCTTTGCAAAATAAAGGCCTTTTTAAATGGTCCACAATTGACCTACCTTTACTGATTTCAAATGTCGTATATTGGAAATTTAAAAAGGCCTTTATTTTTGAAAGCACCGTCAGAATGACTTGAAATTGATGTGGTATCACTGCAGGGTTGTATACTGTTGATCTAAAGTGGAATGAATTAGTGGAAACAGTCATTTCCAATTTTAGAGCATTTTGAATATTTTTATTTAATTTTTAAATTTTTTTGAATTGCCCATGTACGACCAAACTTTCAATGATTTCAAAATGCTCTAAAATAGAAAATTGCTGTTTCCACTGGGTCATTCCACATTAGATCAACAGTATACAACCCCACAGTGATACCTTGTCAAAATGAAATCATTCTGATGGTGCTTTCCAAAATAAAGGCCTTTTTAAATTTCCCATATACGACCAAACTTTCTGTGATTTCAAAATGCTCTAAAACGGAAAATTGCTGTTTCCACTGGGTCATTCCACTTTAGATCAACAGTATGCAACCCCTCAGTGATACCCTATCCATACCAAGTCATTCTGATGGTGCTTTCCAAAATAAAGGCCTTTTTAAATTGCCCATATACGACCAAACTTACAGTGATTTCAAAATGCTCTAAAATGGAAACAAGCTGTTTCCACTGGGTCATTCCACTTTAGATCAACAGTATACAACCCCACAGTGATACTATATCAATATCAAGTCATTCTGATGGTGCTTTCCAAAATAAAGGCCTTTTTAAATTGCCCATTTACGACCAAACTTACAGTGATTTCAAAATGCTCTAAATTAAAAAATTGCTGTTTCCACTGGGTCATTCCACCTTAGATCAACAGTGTACAACCCCTCAGTGATACCATACCCATATCAAGTCATTCTGATGGTGCTTCCCAAAAATAAAGGCCTTTTAAAATTGCCCATATACGACCAAACTTTCAGTGATTTCAAAATGATCTAAAATGGAACATTGTTGTTTCCAATGGGACATTTCACTTTAGACCAACAGTATACAACCCCACAGTGTTACCTTATCAATATCAAGTCATTCTGATGGTGCTTTCCAAAATAAAGGCCTTTTTAAATTGCCCATATATGACATTTGAAATCGCTAATGGTAGGTCAATTGTGAACCATTTAAAAAGGCCTTTGTTTTGGAAAGCACCATCAGAATGACTTGATATTGATACAGTATCACTGTGGGGTTGTATACGGTTGATCTAAAGTGGAAGGACCCAGTGGATACAGCAATTTTCCATTTTAGAGCATTTTGAAATTTTTAATTTAATTTTTGAATTTTTTGGAATTGCCCATACACGACCAAACTTTCAGTGATTTCAAAAAGCTCTAAAATGGAATAATGCTGTTTCCAATGGGTCATTTAACTTTAGATCAACAGTATACAACCCCACAGTGATACCATATAGATATCAAGTCATTCTGATGGTGCTTTCCAAAATAAAGGCCTTTTTAAATGGTCCACAATTGACCTACCTTTAACGATTTCAAATGTCGTATATTGGCAATTTAAAAAGGTCTTTATTTTAAAGCATAATCAGAATGACTTGAAATTGATGTGGTATCACTGCAGGGTTGTATACTGTTGATCTAAAGTGGAATGACCCAGTGGAAACAGCAATTTCCAATTTTAGAGCATTTTTAATTTTTTTATTTAATTTTTAATTTTTTTTTAATTGCCCATGTACGACCAAACTTTCAGTGATTTCAAAATTCTCTAAAATAGAAAATTGCTGTTTCCACTGGGTCATTGCACTTTAGATCAACAGTATACAACCCCACAGTGATACCATATCCATATCAAGTCATTCTGATGGTGCTTTCCAAAATAAAGAACTTTTTAAATTGCCCATATACGACCAAACTTTCAGTTATTTCAAAATGCTCTAAAATGGAAACTTCCTTTTTCAACTGGGTCATTTCACTTTAAACAGTATGCAACCCCTCAGTGATACCCTATCCATATCAAGTCATTCTGATGGTGCTTTCCAAAATAAAGAACTTTTTAAATTGCCCGTATACGACCAAACTTTCAGTTATTTCAAAATGCTCTAAAATGGAAACTTCCTTTTTCCACTGGGTCATTTCAATTTAGATTAACAGTATACAACCCCTCAGTGATACCCTATACATATCAAGTCATTCTGATGGTGCTTTCCAAAATAAAGGCCTTTTAAAATGGTCCTAAATTGACCTACCTTTAACGATTTCTAATGTCGTATATGGGCAATTTAAAAAGGCCTTTATTTTTGAAAGCACCATCAGAATGACTTGAAATTGATGTGGCATCACTGCAGGGATGTATACTGTTGATCTAAAGTGGAAGGACCCAGTGGAAACAGCAATTTTTGAATTTTAGAGCATTTTGAAATTTTTAAATTAATTTTTAGATTTTTTTGAATTGCCCATACACAACCAAACTTTCAATGATTTCAAAATGCTCTAAAATGGAAACTTGCTGTTTCCACTGAGTCATTCAACTTTAGATCAACAGTATACAATCCCACAGTGATACCATGTCAATATGAAATCATTCTGATGGTGCCTTCCAAAAAAAGGCCTTTTTAAATTGCCCATATACGACCAAACTTTCAGTGATTTCAAAATGCTCTAAAATGGAAAATTGCTGTTTCCACTGAGTCATTCCACTTTAGATCAACAGTATACAACCCCTCAGTGATACCATATCCATATCAAGTCATTCTGATGGTGCTTTCCAAAATAAAGAACTTTTTAAATTGCCCATTTACGACCAAACTTTCAGTGATTTCAAAATGCTCTAAAATGGAAACTTGCTGTTTCCACTGGGTCATTGCACTTTAGATCAACAGTATGCAACCCCTCAGTGATAACCTATCCATATCAAATCATTCGGATGGTGCTTTGCAAAATAAAGGCCTTTTTAAATGGTCCACAATTGACCTACCTTTAACGATTTCAAATGTCGTATATTGGAAATTTAAAAAGGCCTTTATTTTTGAAAGCACCGTCAGAATGACTTGAAATTGATGTGGTATCACTGCAGGGTTGTATACTGTTGATCTAAAGTGGAATGAATTAGTGGAAACAGTCATTTCCAATTTTAGAGCATTTTGAATATTTTTATTTAATTTTTAAATTTTTTTGAATTGCCCATGTACGACCAAACTTTCAATGATTTCAAAATGCTCTAAAATAGAAAATTGCTGTTTCCACTGGGTCATTCCACATTAGATCAACAGTATACAATCCCACAGTGATACCATGTCAAAATGAAATCATTCTGATGGTGCTTTCCAAAATAAAGGCCTTTTTAAATTTCCCACATACGACCAAACTTTCTGTGATTTCAAAATGCTCTAAAATGGAACATTGCTGTTTCCAATGGGTCATTTCACTTTAGATCAACAGTATACAACCCCACAGTGATACCATATCAATATCAAGTCATTCTGATGGTGCTTTCCAAAATAAAGGCCTTTTAAAATTGCCCATTTACGACCAAACTTTCAGTGATTTCAAAAAGCTCTAAAACGGAAAATTGCTGTTTCCACTGGGTCATTCCACTTTAGATCAACAGTATGCAACCCCTCAGTGATACCCTATCCATACCAAGTCATTCTGATGGTGCTTTCCAAAATAAAGGCCTTTTTAAATTGCCCATATACGACCAAACTTACAGTGATTTCAAAATGCTCTAAAATGGAAACTTGCTGTTTCCACTGGGTCATTCCACTTTAGATCAACAGTATACAACCCCACAGTGATACTATATCAATATCAAGTCATTCTGATGGTGCTTTCCAAAATAAAGGCCTTTTTAAATTGCCCATTTACGACCAAACTTTCAGTGATTTCAAAATGCTCTAAATTAAAAAATTGCTGTTTCCACTGGGTCATTCCACCTTAGATCAACAGTGTACAACCCCTCAGTGATACCATACCCATATCAAGTCATTCTGATGGTGCTTCCCAAAAATAAAGGCCTTTTAAAATTGCCCATATACGACCAAACTTTCAGTGATTTCAAAATGCTCTAAAATGGAACATTGTTGTTTCCAATGGGACATTTCACTTTAGACCAACAGTATACAACCCCACAGTGTTACCTTATCAATATCAAGTCATTCTGATGGTGCTTTCCAAAATAAAGGCCTTTTTAAATTGCCCATATATGACATTTGAAATCGCTAATGGTAGGTCAATTGTGAACCATTTAAAAAGGCCTTTATTTTGGAAAGCACCATCAGAATGACTTGATATTGATACAGTATCACTGTGGGGTTGTATACGGTTGATCTAAAGTGGAAAGACCCAGTGGATACAGCAATTTTCCATTTTAGAGCATTTTGAAATTTTTAATTTAATTTTTGAATTTTTTGGAATTGCCCATACACGACCAAACTTTCAGTGATTTCAAAATGCTCTACAATATAAAATTGCTGTTTCCACTGGGACATTGCACTTTAGATCAACAGTATACAACCCCACAGTGATACCATATCCATATCAAGTCATTCTGATGGTGCTTTCCAAAATAAAGAACTTTTTAAATTGCCCATATACGACCAAACTTTCAGTTATTTCAAAATGCTCTAAAATGGAAACTTCCTTTTTCAACTGGGTCATTTCACTTTAGATTAACAGTATGCAACCCCTCAGTGATACCCTATCCATATCAAGTCATTCTGATGGTGCTTTCCAAAATAAAGGCCTTTTAAAATGGTCCTAATTTGACCTACATTTAACGATTTCAAATGTCGTATATGGGCAATTTAAAAAGGCCTTTATTTTTGAAAGCACCATCAGAATGACTTGAAATTCATGTGGCATCACTGCAGGGATGTATACTGTTGATCTAAAGTGGAATGACCCAGTGGAAACAGCAATTTCGAATTTTAGAGCATTTTGAAATTTTTAAATTAATTTTTAGATTTTTTTGAATTGCCCATACACAACCAAACTTTCAATGATTTCAAAATGCTCTAAAATGGAAACTTGCTGTTTCCACTGGGTCATTCCACTTTAGATCAACAGTATACAACCCCTCAGTGATACCATATCCATATCAAGTCATTCTGATGGTGCTTTCCAAAATAAAGGCCTTTTTAAAAGGCCCATATACAACCAAACTTTCATTGATTTCAAAATGCTCTAAAATGGAAAATTGCTGTTTCCACTGGGTCATTCCACTTTAGATCAACAGTATACAACCCCTCAGTGATACCATATCCATATCAAGTCATTCTGATGGTGCTTTGCAAAATAAAGGCCTTTTTAAATGGTCCACAATTGGCCTACCTTTAACTATTTTAAATGTCGTATATTGGCAATTTAAAAAGGCCTTTATTTTTGAAAGCACAATCAGAATGACTTGAAATTGATGTGGTATCACTGCAGGGTTGTATTCTGTTGATCTAAAGTCGAATGACCCAGTGGAAACAGCAATTTCCAATTTTAGAGCATTTTTAATTTTTTTATTTAATTTTTAATTTTTTTTTTAATTGCCCATGTACGACCAAACTTTCAGTGATTTCAAAATGCTCTAAAATAGAAAATTGCTGTTTCCACTTGGTCATTGCACTTTAGATCAACAGTATACAACCCCACAGTGATACCATGTCAATATGAAATCATTCTGATGGTGCTTTCGAAAATAAAGGCCTTATTAAATTGCCCATATACGACCAAAGTTTCAGTGATTTCAAAATGCTCTAAAATGGAAAATTGCTGTTTCCACTGGGTCATTCCACTTTAGATCAACAGTATGCAACCCCTCAGTGATACCATATCCATTTCAAGTCATTCTGATGGTGCTTTCCAAAATAAAGAACTTTTTAAATTGCCCGTATACGACCAAACTTTCAGTTATTTCAAAATGCTCTAAAATGGAAACTTCCTTTTTCCACTGGGTCATTTCAATTTAGATTAACAGTATACAACCCCTCAGTGATACCCTATCCATATCAAGTCATTCTGATGGTGCTTTCCAAAATAAAGGCCTTTTTAAATGGTCCACAATTGACCTACCTTTAACGATTTCAAATGTCGTATATGGGCAATTTAAAAAGGCCTTTATTTTTGAAAGCACCATCAGAATGACTTGAAATTGATGTGGCATCACTGCAGGGATGTATACTGTTGATCTAAAGTGGAATGACCCAGTGGAAACAGCAATTTTCGAATTTTAGAGCATTTTGAAATTTTTAAATAAATTTTTAGATTTTTTTGAATTGCCCATACACAACCAAACTTTCAATGATTTCAAAATGCTCTAAAATGGAAACTTGCTGTTTCCACTGAGTAATTCAACTTTAGATCAACAGTATACCATCCCACAGTGATACCATGTCAATATGAAATCATTCTGATGGTGCCTTCCAAAAAAAGTCCTTTTTAAATTGCCCATATACGACCAAACTTTCAGTGATTTCAAAATGCTCTAAAATAGAAAATTGCTGTTTCCACTGAGTCATTCCACTTTAGATCAACAGTATACAACCCCTCAGTGATACCATATCCATATCAAGTCATTTTGATGGTGCTTTCCAAAATAAAGAACTTTTTAAATTGCCCATATACGACCAAACTTTCAGTGATTTAAAAATGCTCTAAAATGGAAACTTGCTGTTTCCACTGGGTCATTGCACTTTAGATCAACAGTATGCAACTTCTCAGTGATACCCTATCCATATCAAATCATTCGGATGGTGCTTTGCAAAATAAAGGCCTTTTTAAATGGTCCACAATTGACCTACCTTTACTGATTTCAAATGTCGTATATTGGAAATTTAAAAAGGCCTTTATTTTTGAAAGCACCGTCAGAATGACTTGAAATTGATGTGGTATCACTGCAGGGTTGTATACTGTTGATCTAAAGTGGAATGAATTAGTGGAAACAGTCATTTCCAATTTTAGAGCATTTTGAATATTTTTATTTAATTTTTAAATTTTTTTGAATTGCCCATGTACGACCAAACTTTCAATGATTTCAAAATGCTCTAAAATAGAAAATTGCTGTTTCCACTGGGTCATTCCACATTAGATCAACAGTATACAACCCCACAGTGATACCTTGTCAAAATGAAATCATTCTGATGGTGCTTTCCAAAATAAAGGCCTTTTTAAATTTCCCATATACGACCAAACTTTCTGTGATTTCAAAATGCTCTAAAACGGAAAATTGCTGTTTCCACTGGGTCATTCCACTTTAGATCAACAGTATGCAACCCCTCAGTGATACCCTATCCATACCAAGTCATTCTGATGGTGCTTTCCAAAATAAAGGCCTTTTTAAATTGCCCATATACGACCAAACTTACAGTGATTTCAAAATGCTCTAAAATGGAAACAAGCTGTTTCCACTGGGTCATTCCACTTTAGATCAACAGTATACAACCCCACAGTGATACTATATCAATATCAAGTCATTCTGATGGTGCTTTCCAAAATAAAGGCCTTTTTAAATTGCCCATTTACGACCAAACTTACAGTGATTTCAAAATGCTCTAAATTAAAAAATTGCTGTTTCCACTGGGTCATTCCACCTTAGATCAACAGTGTACAACCCCTCAGTGATACCATACCCATATCAAGTCATTCTGATGGTGCTTCCCAAAAATAAAGGCCTTTTAAAATTGCCCATATACGACCAAACTTTCAGTGATTTCAAAATGATCTAAAATGGAACATTGTTGTTTCCAATGGGACATTTCACTTTAGACCAACAGTATACAACCCCACAGTGTTACCTTATCAATATCAAGTCATTCTGATGGTGCTTTCCAAAATAAAGGCCTTTTTAAATTGCCCATATATGACATTTGAAATCGCTAATGGTAGGTCAATTGTGAACCATTTAAAAAGGCCTTTGTTTTGGAAAGCACCATCAGAATGACTTGATATTGATACAGTATCACTGTGGGGTTGTATACGGTTGATCTAAAGTGGAAGGACCCAGTGGATACAGCAATTTTCCATTTTAGAGCATTTTGAAATTTTTAATTTAATTTTTGAATTTTTTGGAATTGCCCATACACGACCAAACTTTCAGTGATTTCAAAAAGCTCTAAAATGGAATAATGCTGTTTCCAATGGGTCATTTAACTTTAGATCAACAGTATACAACCCCACAGTGATACCATATAGATATCAAGTCATTCTGATGGTGCTTTCCAAAATAAAGGCCTTTTTAAATGGTCCACAATTGACCTACCTTTAACGATTTCAAATGTCGTATATTGGCAATTTAAAAAGGTCTTTATTTTAAAGCATAATCAGAATGACTTGAAATTGATGTGGTATCACTGCAGGGTTGTATACTGTTGATCTAAAGTGGAATGACCCAGTGGAAACAGCAATTTCCAATTTTAGAGCATTTTTAATTTTTTTATTTAATTTTTAATTTTTTTTTAATTGCCCATGTACGACCAAACTTTCAGTGATTTCAAAATTCTCTAAAATAGAAAATTGCTGTTTCCACTGGGTCATTGCACTTTAGATCAACAGTATACAACCCCACAGTGATACCATATCCATATCAAGTCATTCTGATGGTGCTTTCCAAAATAAAGAACTTTTTAAATTGCCCATATACGACCAAACTTTCAGTTATTTCAAAATGCTCTAAAATGGAAACTTCCTTTTTCAACTGGGTCATTTCACTTTAAACAGTATGCAACCCCTCAGTGATACCCTATCCATATCAAGTCATTCTGATGGTGCTTTCCAAAATAAAGGCCTTTTAAAATGGTCCTAAATTGACCTACATTTAACGATTTCAAATGTCGTATATGGGCATTTTAAAAAGGCCTTTATTTTTGAAAGCACCATCAGAATGACTTGAAATTCATGTGGCATCACTGCAGGGATGTATACTGTTGATCTAAAGTGGAATGACCCAGTGGAAACAGCAATTTCGAATTTTAGAGCATTTTGAAATTTTTAAATTAATTTTTAAATTTTTTTGAATTGCCCATACACAACCAAACTTTCAATGATTTCAAAATGCTCTAAAATGGAAACTTGCTGTTTCCACTGGGTCATTCCACTTTAGATCAACAGTATACAACCCCTCAGTGATACCATATCCATATCAAGTCATTCTGATGGTGCTTTCCAAAATAAAGGCCTTTTTAAAAGGCCCATATACAACCAAACTTTCATTGATTTCAAAATGCTCTAAAATGGAAAATTGCTGTTTCCACTGGGTCATTCCACTTTAGATCAAGAGTATACAACCCCTCAGTGATACCATGTCCATATCAAGTCATTCTGATGGTGCTTTGCAAAATAAAGGCCTTTTTAAATGGTCCACAATTGGCCTACCTTTAACTATTTTAAATGTCGTATATTGGCAATTTAAAAAGGCCTTTATTTTTGAAAGCACAATCAGAATGACTTGAAATAGATGTGGTATCACTGCAGGGTTGTATTCTGTTGATCTAAAGTCGAATGACCCAGTGGAAACAGCAATTTCCAATTTTAGAGCATTTTTAATTTTTTTATTTAATTTTTAATTTTTTTTTAATTGCCCATGTACGACCAAACTTTCAGTGATTTCAAAATGCTCTAAAATAGAAAATTGCTGTTTTCACTTGGTCATTGCACTTTAGATCAACAGTATACAACCCCACAGTGATACCATGTCAATATGAAATCATTCTGATGGTGCTTTCCAAAATAAAGGCCTTATTAAATTGCCCATATACGACCAAAGTTTCAGTGATTTCAAAATGCTCTAAAATGGAAAATTGCTGTTTCCACTGGGTCATTCCACTTTAGATCAACAGTATGCAACCCCTCAGTGATACCATATCCATTTCAAGTCATTCTGATGGTGCTTTCCAAAATAAAGAACTTTTTAAATTGCCCGTATACGACCAAACTTTCAGTTATTTCAAAATGCTGTAAAATGGAAACTTCCTTTTTCCACTGGGTCATTTCAATTTAGATTAACTGTATACAACCCCTCAGTGATACCCTATCCATATCAAGTCATTCTGATGGTGCTTTCCAAAATAAAGGCCTTTTAAAATGGTCCTAAATTGACCTACCTTTAACGATTTCAAATGTCGTATATGGGCAATTTAAAAAGGCCTTTATTTTTGAAAGCACCATCAGAATGACTTGAGATTGATGTGGCATCACTGCAGGGATGTATACTGTTGATCTAAAGTGGAATGACCCAGTGGAAACAGCAATTTTCGAATTTTAGAGCATTTTGAAATTTTTAAATAAATTTTTAGATTTTTTTTAATTGCCCATACACAACCAAACTTTCAATGATTTCAAAATGCTCTAAAATGGAAACTTGCCGTTTCCACTGAGTCATTCAACTTTAGATCAACAGTATACCATCCCACAGTGATACCATGTCAATATGAAATCATTCTGATGGTGCCTTCCAAAAAAAGGCCTTTTTAAATTGCCCATATACGACCAAACTTTCAGTGATTTCAAAATGCTCTAAAATGGAAAATTGCTGTTTCCACTGAGTCATTCCACTTTAGATCAACAGTATACAACCCCTCAGTGATACCATATCCATATCAAGTCATTCTGATGGTGCTTTCCAAAATAAAGAACTTTTTAAATTGCCCATATACGACCAAACTTTCAGTGATTTAAAAATGCTCTAAAATGGAAACTTGCTGTTTCCACAGGGTCATTCCACTTTAGATCAACAGTATACAACCCCACCGTGATACCATGTCAATATGAAATCATTCTGATGGTGCTTTACAAAATAAAGGCCTTGTTAAATTGCCCATTTACGACCAAACTTTCAGTGATTTCAAAAAGCTCTAACATGGAAAATTGCTGTTTCCACTGGGCCATTCAACTTTAGATCAACAGTATGCAACCCCTCAGTGATAACCTATCCATATCAAGTCATTCTGATGGTGCTTTCCAAAATAAAGGCCTTTTTAAATAGCCCATTTACGACCAAACTTTCAGTGATTTCAAAAAGCTCTAAAATGGAAAATTGCTGTTTCCACTGGGTCATTGCACTTTAGATCAACAGTATGCAACCCCTCAGTGATACCCTATCCATATCAAATCATTCGGATGGTGCTTTCCAAAATAAAGGCCTTTTTAAATTGCCCATATACGACCAAACTTTCAGTGATTTCAAAATGCTCTAAAATGGAAAATTTCTGTTTCCACTGGGTCATTCCGCTTTAGATCAACAGTATACAACCCCACAGTGATACCATATCAATATATAGTCATTCTGATGGTGCTTTGCAAAATAAAGGCCTTTTTAAATGGTCCACAATTGACCTACCTTTAACGATTTCAAATGTCGTATATTGGAAATTTAAAAAGGCCTTTATTTTTGAAAGCACCGTCAGAATGACTTGAAATTGATGTGGTATCACTGCAGGGTTGTATACTGTTGATCTAAAGTGGAATGAACCAGTGAAAACAGTAATTTCCAATTTTAGAGCATTTTGAATATTTTTATTTAATTTTTAAAAATTTTTGAATTGCCCATGTACGACCAAACTTTCAATGATTTCAAAATGCTCTAAAATAGAAAATTGCTGTTTCCACTGGGTCATTCCACGTTAGATCAACAGTATACAACCCCACAGTGATACCATGTCAATATGAAATCATTCTGATGGTGATTTCCAAAATAAAGGCCTTTTTAAATTTCCCATATACAACCAAACTTTCTGTGATTTCAAAATGCTCTAAAATGGAACATTGCTGTTTCCAATGGGTCATTTCACTTTAGATCAACAGTATACAACCCCACAGTGATACCATATCAATATCAAGTCATTCTGATGGTGCTTTCCAAAATAAAGGCCTTTTAAATTTGTCCATTTACGACCAAACTTTCAGTGATTTCAAAAAGCTCTAAAACGGAAAATTGCTGTTTCCACTGGGTCATTACACTTTAGATTAACAGTATGCAACCCCTCAGTGATACTATATCAATATCAAGTCATTTTGATGGTGCTTTCCAAAATAAAGGCCTTTTTAAATTGCCCATATACGACCAAACTTTCAGTGATTTCAAAATGCTCTAAAAAGGAAAATTGCTGTTTCCACTGGGTCATTCCACGTTAGATCAACAGTATACAACCCCTCAGTGATACCCTATCCATATCAAGTCATTCGGATGGTGCTTTCGAAAATAAATGCCTTTTTAAATTGCCCATATACGACCAAACTTTCAGTGATTTCAAAATGCTCTAAA
This sequence comes from Nothobranchius furzeri, assembly GCF_043380555.1. Taxonomy (NCBI): domain Eukaryota; kingdom Metazoa; phylum Chordata; class Actinopteri; order Cyprinodontiformes; family Nothobranchiidae; genus Nothobranchius; species Nothobranchius furzeri. Next base: position 42,372,219 of record NC_091748.1, on the reverse strand, counting down.
ATGGAAACTTGCAGTTTCCACTGGGTCATTACACTTTAGATCATCAGTATACAACCCCACAGTGATACCTTGTCAATATGAAATCATTCTGACGGTGCTTTCCAAAATAAAGGCCTTTTTAAATTGCCCATTTACGACCAGACTTTCAGTGATTTCAAAAAGCTCTAAAATGGAAAATTGCTGTTTCCACTGGGTCATTCCACTTTAGATAAAGAGTATGCAACCCCTCAGTGACACCCTATCCATATCAAGTCATTCTGAAGGTGCTTTCCAAAATAAAGGCCTTTTGAGATTGCCCATATACGACCAAACTTTCAGTGATTTCAAAATGCTCTAAAATGGAAAATTACTGTTTCCACTGGGTCATTCCACTTTAGATCAACAGTATACAACCCCTTAGTGATACCATATCCATATCAAGTCATTCTGATGGTGCTTTCCAAAATAAAGGCCTTTTTAAATTGCCCATATACGACCAAACTTTCAGTGATTTCAAAATGCTCTAAAATAGAAAATTGCTTTTTCCACTGGTTCATTTCACTTTAGATCAACAGTACACAACCCCACAGTGATACCATATCAATATCAAGTCATTCTGATTGTGCTTTCCAAAATAAAGGCCTTTTTAATTTGCCCATATACGACTAAACTTTCAGTGATTTAAAAATGCTCTAAAATAGAAAACTGCTGTTTCCACTGTGTCATTCCACTTTAGATCAACAGTATACAACCCCACAGTGATACCATATCAATATCAAGTCATTCTGATGGTGCTTTTCAAAATAAAGCCCTTTTTAAATTGCCCATATACGACCAAACTTTCAGTGATTTCAAAATGCTCTAAAATGGAAAATTGCTCCAGTGGGTCATTCCACTTTAGATCAACAGTATACAACCCCACAGTGATACCATATAAATATCAATTCATTCTGATGGTGCTTTCCAAAATAAAGGCCTTTATAAATTGCGCATATACGACCAAACTTTCAGTGATTTCAAAATGCTCTAAAATGGAAAAGTGCTCCACTGGGTCCTCCCACTTTAGATCAACAGTATACAACCCCACAGTGATACCATATCAATAGCAAGTCATTCTGATTGTGATTTCCAAAATAAAGGCCTTTTTAAATTGCCCATATAAGACCAAACTTTCAGTTATTTCAAAATGCTCTAAAATGGAAACTTCCTTTTTCCACTGGGTCATTTCACTTTAGATTAACAGTATGCCACCCCTCAGTGATACCTTATCCATATCAAGTCATTCTGATGGTGCTTTCCAAAATAAAGGCCTTTTAAAATGGTCCTAAATTGACCTACATTTAACGATTTCAAATGTCGTATATGGGCAATTTAAAAAGGCCTTTATTTTTGAAAGCACCATCAGAATGACTTGAAATTGATGTGGCATCACTGCAGGGATGTATACTGTTGATCTAAAGTGGAATGACCCAGTGGAAACAGCAATTTCGAATTTTAGAGCATTTTGAAATTTTTAAATTAATTTTTAGATTTTTTTGAATTGACCATACACAACCAAACTTTCAATGATTTCAAAATGCTCTAAAATGGAAACTTGCTGTTTCCACTGGGTCATTCCACTTTAGATCAACAGTATACAACCCCTCAGTGATACCATATCCATATCAAGTCATTCTGATGGTGCTTTCCAAAATAAAGGCCTTTTAAAATGGTCCTAAATTGACCTACATTTAACGATTTCAAATGTCGTATATGGGCAATTTAAAAAGGCCTTTATTTTTGAAAGCACCATCAGAATGACTTGAAATTCATGTGGCATCACTGCAGGGATGTATACTGTTGATCTAAAGTGGAATGACCCAGTGGAAACAGCAATTTCGAATTTTAGAGCATTTTGAAATTTTTAAATTAATTTTTAGATTTTTTTTTGAATTGCCCATACACAACCAAACTTTCAATGATTTCAAAATGCTCTAAAATGGAAACTTGCTGTTTCCACTGGGTCATTCCACTTTAGATCAACAGTATACAACCCCTCAGTGATACCATATCCATATCAAGTCATTCTGATGGTGCTTTCCAAAATAAAGGCCTTTTTAAAAGGCCCATATACAACCAAACTTTCATTGATTTCAAAATGCTCTAAAATGGAAAATTGCTGTTTCCACTGGGTCATTCCACTTTAGATCAAGAGTATACAACCCCTCAGTGATACCATATCCATATCAAGTCATTCTGATGGTGCTTTGCAAAATAAAGGCCTTTTTAAATGGTCCACAATTGGCCTACCTTTAACTATTTTAAATGTCGTATATTGGCAATTTAAAAAGGCCTTTATTTTTGAAAGCACAATCAGAATGACTTGAAATTGATGTGGTATCACTGCAGGGTTGTATTCTGTTGATCTAAAGTCGAATGACCCAGTGGAAACAGCAATTTCCAATTATAGAGCATTTTTAATTTTTTTATTTAATTTTTAATTTTTTTTTAATTGCCCATGTACGACCAAACTTTCAGTTATTTCAAAATGCTCTAAAATAGAAAATTGCTGTTTCCACTTGGTCATTCCACTTTATATCAACAGTATACAATCCCACAGTGATACCATGTCAATATCAAGTCATTCTGATGGTGCTTTCCAAAATAAAGAACTTTTTAAATTGCCCATATACGACCAAACTTTCAGTGATTTAAAAATGCTCTAAAATGGAAACTTGCTGTTTCCACAGGGTCATTCCACTTTAGATCAACAGTATACAACCCCACCGTGATACCATGTCAATATGAAATCATTCTGATGGTGCTTTACAAAATAAAGGCCTTGTTAAATTGCCCATTTACGACCAAACTTTCAGTGATTTCAAAAAGCTCTAACATGGAAAATTGCTGTTTCCACTGGGCCATTCAACTTTAGATCAACAGTATGCAACCCCTCAGTGATAACCTATCCATATCAAGTCATTCTGATGGTGCTTTCCAAAATAAAGGCCTTTTTAAATTGCCCATATACGACCAAACTTTCAGTGATTTCAAAATGCTCTAAAACGGAAAATTGCTGTTTCCACTGGGTCATTCCGCTTTAGATCAACAGTATACAACCCCACAGTGATACCATATCAATATATAGTCATTCTGATGGTGCTTTGCAAAATAAAGGCCTTTTTAAATGGTCCACAATTGACCTACCTTTAACGATTTCAAATGTCGTATATTGGAAATTTAAAAAGGCCTTTATTTTTGAAAGCACCGTCAGAATGACTTGAAATTGATGTGGTATCACTGCAGGGTTGTATACTGTTGATCTAAAGTGGAATGAACCAGTGAAAACAGTAATTTCCAATTTTAGAGCATTTTGAATATTTTTATTTAATTTTTAAAAATTTTTGAATTGCCCATGTACGACCAAACTTTCAATGATTTCAAAATGCTCTAAAATAGAAAATTGCTGTTTCCACTGGGTCATTCCACGTTAGATCAACAGTATACAACCCCACAGTGATACCATGTCAATATGAAATCATTCTGATGGTGATTTCCAAAATAAAGGCCTTTTTAAATTTCCCATATACGACCAAACTTTCTGTGATTTCAAAATGCTCTAAAATGGAACATTGCTGTTTCCAATGGGTCATTTCACTTTAGATCAACAGTATACAACCCCACAGTGATACCATATCAATATCAAGTCATTCTGATGGTGCTTTCCAAAATAAAGGCCTTTTAAAATTGTCCATTTACGACCAAACTTTCAGTGATTTCAAAAAGCTCTAAAACGGAAAATTGCTGTTTCCACTGGGTCATTCCACTTTAGATCAACAGTATGCAACCCCTCAGTGATACTATATCAATATCAAGTCATTCTGATGGTGCTTTCCAAAATAAAGGCCTTTTTAAATTGCCCATATACGACCAAACTTTCAGTGATTTCAAAATGCTCTAAAAAGGAAAATTGCTGTTTCCACTGGGTCATTCCACGTTAGATCAACAGTATACAACCCCTCAGTGATACCCTATCCATATCAAGTCATTCGGATGGTGCTTTCGAAAATAAATGCCTTTTTAAATTGCCCATATACGACCAAACTTTCAGTGATTTCAAAATGCTCTAAAATGGAAACTTGTAGTTTCCACTGGGTCATTACACTTTAGATCATCAGTATACAACCCCACAGTGATACCTTGTCAATATGAAATCATTCTGACGGTGCTTTCCAAAATAAAGGCCTTTTTAAATTGCCCATTTACGACCAGACTTTCAGTGATTTCAAAAAGCTCTAAAATGGAAAATTGCTGTTTCCACTGGGTCATTCCACTTTAGATAAAGAGTATGCAACCCCTCAGTGACACCCTATCCATATCAAGTCATTCTGATGGTGCTTTCCAAAATAAAGGCCTTTTGAAATTGCCCATATACGACCAAACTTTCAGTGATTTCAAAATGCTCTAAAATGGAAAATTACTGTTTCCACTGGGTCATTCCACTTTAGATCAACAGTATACAACCCCTTAGTGATACCATATCCATATCAAGTCATTCTGATGGTGCTTTCTAAAATAAAGGCCTTTTTAAAATGCCCATATACGACCAAACTTTCAGTGATTTCAAAATGCTCTAAAATAGAAAATTGCTTTTTCCACTGGTTCATTTCACTTTAGATCAACAGTACACAACCCCACAGTGATACCATATCAATATCAAGTCATTCTGATTGTGCTTTCCAAAATAAAGACCTTTTTAATTTGCCCATATACGACCAAACTTTCAGTGATTTAAAAATGCTCTAAAATAGAAAACTGCTGTTTCCACTGTGTCATTCCACTTTAGATCAACAGTATACAACCCCACAGTGATACCATATCAATATCAAGTCATTCTGATGGTGCTTTTCAAAATAAAGCCCTTTTTAAATTGCCCATATACGACCAAACTTTCAGTGATTTCAAAATGCTCTAAAATGGAAAATTGCTCCAGTGGGTCATTCCACTTTAGATCAACAGTATACAACCCCACAGTGATACCATATAAATATCAATTTATTCTGATGGTGCTTTCCAAAATAAAGGCCTTTATAAATTGCGCATATACGACCAAACTTTCAGTGATTTCAAAATGCTCTAAAATGGAAAAGTGCTCCACTGGGTCCTCCCACTTTAGATCAACAGTATACAACCCCACAGTGATACCATATCAATAGCAAGTCATTCTGATTGTGATTTCCAAAATAAAGGCCTTTTTAAATTGCCCATATAAGACCAAACTTTCAGTTATTTCAAAATGCTCTAAAATGGAAACTTCCTTTTTCCACTGGGTCATTTCACTTTAGATTAACAGTATGCAACCCCTCAGTGAAACCCTATCCATATCAAGTCATTCTGATGGTGCTTTCCAAAATAAAGGCCTTTTAAAATGGTCCTAAATTGACCTACATTTAACGATTTCAAATGTCGTATATGGGCAATTTAAAAAGGCCTTTATTTTTGAAAGCACCATCAGAATGACTTGAAAATGATGTGGCATCACTGCAGGGATGTATACTGTTGATCTAAAGTGGAATGACCCAGTGGAAACAGCAATTTCGAATTTTAGAGCATTTTGAAATTTTTAATTAAATTTTTAGATTTTTTAATTGCCCATACACAACCAAACTTTCAATGATTTCAAAATGCTCTAAAATGGAAACTTGCTGTTTCCACTGGGTCATTCCACTTTAGATCAACAGTATACAACCCCTCAGTGATACCATATCCATATCAAGTCATTCTGATGGTGCTTTCCAAAATAAAGGCCTTTTAAAATGGTCCTAAATTGACCTACATTTAACGATTTCAAATGTCGTATATGGGCAATTTAAAAAGGCCTTTATTTTTGAAAGCACCATCAGAATGACTTGAAATTCATGTGGCATCACTGCAGGGATGTATACTGTTGATCTAAAGTGGAATGACCCAGTGGAAACAGCAATTTCGAATTTTAGAGCATTTTTAAATTTTTAAATTAATTTTTAGATTTTTTTTTGAATTGCCCATACACAACCAAACTTTCAATGATTTCAAAATGCTCTAAAATGGAAACTTGCTGTTTCCACTGGGTCATTCCACTTTAGATCAACAGTATACAACCCCTCAGTGATACCATATCCATATCAAGTCATTCTGATGGTGCTTTCCAAAATAAAGGCCTTTTTAAAAGGCCCATATACAACCAAACTTTCATTGATTTCAAAATGCTCTAAAATTGAAAATTGCCGTTTCCACTGGGTCATTCCACTTTAGATCAAGAGTATACAACCCCTCAGTGATACCATATCCATATCAAGTCATTCTGATGGTGCTTTGCAAAATAAAGGCCTTTTTAAATGGTCCACAATTGGCCTACCTTTAACTATTTTAAATGTCGTATATTGGCAATTTAAAAAGGCCTTTATTTTTGAAAGCACAATCAGAATGACTTGAAATTGATGTGGTATCACTGCAGGGTTGTATTCTGTTGATCTAAAGTCGAATGACCCAGTGGAAACAGCAATTTCCAATTATAGAGCATTTTTAATTTTTTTATTTAATTTTTAATTTTTTTTTAATTGCCCATGTACGACCAAACTTTCAGTTATTTCAAAATGCTCTAAAATAGAAAATTGCTGTTTCCACTTGGTCATTCCACTTTATATCAACAGTATACAATCCCACAGTGATACCATGTCAATATGAAATCATTCTGATGGTGCCTTCCAAAAAAAGGACTTTTTAAATTGCCCATATACGACCAAACTTTCAGTGATTTCAAAATGCTCTAAAATGGAAAATTGCTGTTTCCACTGAGTCATTCCACTTTAGATCAACAGTATACAACCCCTCAGTGATACCATATCCATATCAAGTCATTCTGATGGTGCTTTCCAAAATAAAGAACTTTTTAAATTGCCCATATACGACCAAACTTTCAGTGATTTAAAAATGCTCTAAAATGGAAACTTGCTGTTTCCACAGGGTCATTCCACTTTAGATCAACAGTATACAACCCCACCGTGATACCATGTCAATATGAAATCATTCTGATGGTGCTTTACAAAATAAAGGCCTTTTTAAATTGCCCATATACGACCAAACTTTCAGTGATTTCAAAATGCTCTAAAACGGAAAATTGCTGTTTCCACTGGGTCATTCCGCTTTAGATCAACAGTATACAACCCCACAGTGATACCATATCAATATATAGTCATTCTGATGGTGCTTTGCAAAATAAAGGCCTTTTTAAATGGTCCACAATTGACCTACCTTTAACGATTTCAAATGTCGTATATTGGAAATTTAAAAAGGCCTTTATTTTTGAAAGCACCGTCAGAATGACTTGAAATTGATGTGGTATCACTGCAGGGTTGTATACTGTTGATCTAAAGTGGAATGAACCAGTGAAAACAGTAATTTCCAATTTTAGAGCATTTTGAATATTTTTATTTAATTTTTAAAAATTTTTGAATTGCCCATGTACGACCAAACTTTCAATGATTTCAAAATGCTCTAAAATAGAAAATAGCTGTTTCCACTGGGTCATTCCACGTTAGATCAACAGTATACAACCCCACAGTGATACCATGTCAATATGAAATCATTCTGATGGTGATTTCCAAAATAAAGGCCTTTTTAAATTTCCCATATACGACCAAACTTTCTGTGATTTCAAAATGCTCTAAAATGGAACATTGCTGTTTCCAATGGGTCATTTCACTTTAGATCAACAGTATACAACCCCACAGTGATACCATGTCAATATGAAATCATTCTGATGGTGCTTTACAAAATAAAGGCCTTGTTAAATTGCCCATTTACGACCAAACTTTCAGTGATTTCAAAAAGCTCTAACATGGAAAATTGCTGTTTCCACTGGGCCATTCAACTTTAGATCAACAGTATGCAACCCCTCAGTGATAACCTATCCATATCAAGTCATTCTGATGGTGCTTTCCAAAATAAAGGCCTTTTTAAATTGCCCATATACGACCAAACTTTCAGTGATTTCAAAATGCTCTAAAACGGAAAATTGCTGTTTCCACTGGGTCATTCCGCTTTAGATCAACAGTATACAACCCCACAGTGATACCATATCAATATATAGTCATTCTGATGGTGCTTTGCAAAATAAAGGCCTTTTTAAATGGTCCACAATTGACCTACCTTTAACGATTTCAAATGTCGTATATTGGAAATTTAAAAAGGCCTTTATTTTTGAAAGCACCGTCAGAATGACTTGAAATTGATGTGGTATCACTGCAGGGTTGTATACTGTTGATCTAAAGTGGAATGAACCAGTGAAAACAGTAATTTCCAATTTTAGAGCATTTTGAATATTTTTATTTAATTTTTAAAAATTTTTGAATTGCCCATGTACGACCAAACTTTCAATGATTTCAAAATGCTCTAAAATAGAAAATTGCTGTTTCCACTGGGTCATTCCACGTTAGATCAACAGTATACAACCCCACAGTGATACCATGTCAATATGAAATCATTCTGATGGTGATTTCCAAAATAAAGGCCTTTTTAAATTTCCCATATACGACCAAACTTTCTGTGATTTCAAAATGCTCTAAAATGGAACATTGCTGTTTCCAATGGGTCATTTCACTTTAGATCAACAGTATACAACCCCACAGTGATACCATATCAATATCAAGTCATTCTGATGGTGCTTTCCAAAATAAAGGCCTTTTAAAATTGTCCATTTACGACCAAACTTTCAGTGATTTCAAAAAGCTCTAAAACGGAAAATTGCTGTTTCCACTGGGTCATTCCACTTTAGATCAACAGTATGCAACCCCTCAGTGATACTATATCAATATCAAGTCATTCTGATGGTGCTTTCCAAAATAAAGGCCTTTTTAAATTGCCCATATACGACCAAACTTTCAGTGATTTCAAAATGCTCTAAAAAGGAAAATTGCTGTTTCCACTGGGTCATTCCACGTTAGATCAACAGTATACAACCCCTCAGTGATACCCTATCCATATCAAGTCATTCGGATGGTGCTTTCGAAAATAAATGCCTTTTTAAATTGCCCATATACGACCAAACTTTCAGTGATTTCAAAATGCTCTAAAATGGAAACTTGTAGTTTCCACTGGGTCATTACACTTTAGATCATCAGTATACAACCCCACAGTGATACCTTGTCAATATGAAATCATTCTGACGGTGCTTTCCAAAATAAAGGCCTTTTTAAATTGCCCATTTACGACCAGACTTTCAGTGATTTCAAAAAGCTCTAAAATGGAAAATTGCTGTTTCCACTGGGTCATTCCACTTTAGATAAAGAGTATGCAACCCCTCAGTGACACCCTATCCATATCAAGTCATTCTGATGGTGCTTTCCAAAATAAAGGCCTTTTGAAATTGCCCATATACGACCAAACTTTCAGTGATTTCAAAATGCTCTAAAATGGAAAATTACTGTTTCCACTGGGTCATTCCACTTTAGATCAACAGTATACAACCCCTTAGTGATACCATATCCATATCAAGTCATTCTGATGGTGCTTTCTAAAATAAAGGCCTTTTTAAAATGCCCATATACGACCAAACTTTCAGTGATTTCAAAATGCTCTAAAATAGAAAATTGCTTTTTCCACTGGTTCATTTCACTTTAGATCAACAGTACACAACCCCACAGTGATACCATATCAATATCAAGTCATTCTGATTGTGCTTTCCAAAATAAAGACCTTTTTAATTTGCCCATATACGACCAAACTTTCAGTGATTTAAAAATGCTCTAAAATAGAAAACTGCTGTTTCCACTGTGTCATTCCACTTTAGATCAACAGTATACAACCCCACAGTGATACCATATCAATATCAAGTCATTCTGATGGTGCTTTTCAAAATAAAGCCCTTTTTAAATTGCCCATATACGACCAAACTTTCAGTGATTTCAAAATGCTCTAAAATGGAAAATTGCTCCAGTGGGTCATTCCACTTTAGATCAACAGTATACAACCCCACAGTGATACCATATAAATATCAATTTATTCTGATGGTGCTTTCCAAAATAAAGGCCTTTATAAATTGCGCATATACGACCAAACTTTCAGTGATTTCAAAATGCTCTAAAATGGAAAAGTGCTCCACTGGGTCCTCCCACTTTAGATCAACAGTATACAACCCCACAGTGATACCATATCAATAGCAAGTCATTCTGATTGTGATTTCCAAAATAAAGGCCTTTTTAAATTGCCCATATAAGACCAAACTTTCAGTTATTTCAAAATGCTCTAAAATGGAAACTTCCTTTTTCCACTGGGTCATTTCACTTTAGATTAACAGTATGCAACCCCTCAGTGATACCCTATCCATATCAAGTCATTCTGATGGTGCTTTCCAAAATAAAGGCCTTTTAAAATGGTCCTAAATTGACCTACATTTAACGATTTCAAATGTCGTATATGGGCAATTTAAAAAGGCCTTTATTTTTGAAAGCACCATCAGAATGACTTGAAAATGATGTGGCATCACTGCAGGGATGTATACTGTTGATCTAAAGTGGAATGACCCAGTGGAAACAGCAATTTCGAATTTTAGAGCATTTTGAAATTTTTAATTAAATTTTTAGATTTTTTAATTGCCCATACACAACCAAACTTTCAATGATTTCAAAATGCTCTAAAATGGAAACTTGCTGTTTCCACTGGGTCATTCCACTTTAGATCAACAGTATACAACCCCACAGTGATACTATATCAATATCAAGTCATTCTGATGGTGCTTTACAAAATAAAGGCCTTTTTAAATTGCCCATATACGACCAAACTTTCAGTGATTTCAAAATGCTCTAAAAAGGAAAATTGCTGTTTCCACTGGGTCATTCCACTTTAGATCAACAGTATACAACCCCTCAGTGATACCCTATCCATATCAAGTCATTCGGATGGTGCTTTCGAAAATAAATGCCTTTTTAAATTGCCCATATACGACCAAACTTTCAGTGATTTCAAAATGCTCTAAAATGGAAACTTGCAGTTTCCACTGGGTCATTCCACTTTAGATCATCAGTATACAACCCCACAGTGATACCTTGTCAATATGAAATCATTCTGACGGTGTTTTCCAAAATAAAGGCCTTTTTAAATTGCCCATTTACGACCAAATTTTCAGTGATTTCAAAAAGCTCTAAAATGGAAAATTGCTGTTTCCACTGGGTCATTCCACTTTAGATAAAGAGTATGCAACCCCTCAGTGACACCCTATCCATATCAAGTCATTCTGATGGTGCTTTCCAAAATAAAGGCCTTTTGAAATTGCCCATATACGACCAAACTTTCAGTGATTTCAAAATGCTCTAAAATGGAAAATTACTGTTTCCACTGGGTCATTCCACTTTAGATCAACAGTATACAACCCCTTAGTGATACCATATCCATATCAAGTCATTCTGATGGTGCTTTCCAAAATAAAGGCCTTTTTAAATTGCCCATATACGACCAAACTTTCAGTGATTTAAAAATGCTCTAAAATAGAAAACTGCTGTTTCCACTGGGTCATTCCACTTTAGATCAACAGTATACAACCCCACAGTGATACCATATCAATATAAAGTCATTCTGATGGTGCTTTTCAAAATAAAGGCTTTTTTAAATGGTCCACAATTGACCTACCTTTAACGATTTCAAATGTCGTATATGGGCAATTTAAAAAGGCATTTATTTTGGAAAGCACCATCAGAATGACTTGATATTGATACGGTATCACTGTGGGGTTGTATACGGTTGATCTAAAGTGGAATGACCCAGTGGAAACAGCAATTTTCTATTTTAGAGCATTTTGAAATTTTTAATTTAATTTTTAGATTTTTTTTTATTGCCCATACACAACCAAACTTTCAATGATTTCAAAATGCTCTAAAATGGAAACTTGCTGTTTCCACTGGGTCATTCCACTTTAGATCAACAGTATACAACCCCACAGTGATACCAAGTCAATATAAAATCATTCTGATGGTGCTTTCCAAAATAAAGGCCTTTTTAAATTGCCCATAAATGACCAAACTTTCAGTGATTTCAAAATGCTCTAAAATGGAACATTGCTGTTTCCAATGGGTCATTTCACTTTAGATCAACAGTATACAACCCCACAGTGATACCATATCAATATCAAGTCTTTCTGATGGTGATTTCCAAAATAAAGGCCTTTTTAAATTGCCCATTTACGACCAAACTTTCAGTGATTTCAAAAAGTTCTAAAATGGAAAATTGCTGTTTCCACTGGGTCATTCCACTTTAGATCAACAGTATGCAACCCCACAGTGATACCCTATACATATCAAGTTATTCTGTTGGTGCTTTCCAAAATAAAGGCATTTTTAAATTGTCCACAATTGACCTACCTTTAACGATTTCAAATTGCTCTAAAATGGAAAATTGCTGTTTCCACAGGGTAATTCCACTTAAGATCAACAGTATACAACCCCACAGTGATAAACACTGATAAATCAATCATTCCTTTCAATAAACGTTTGACACATAAAAAAATACACTGAGCAAAATGTACTTAAATGTGTATATTACTGTTTATACTAAATTATTTACTGTAAAGGCTGTGATTAATCAACCAGTCCTATCTTTAATGAACTTTTGACACTTGATAATAAAACAGTGAGCTGAGCAAAATGTTGTTAAAAGTGTGTTACTTTTTCTGTACTAATTATTTCCTGTCTTAATATCAGTAAACGTTTCACTCATGAAAAAAAGTGAGCAAAATGTAGGCTATAAACAAGTAATAAATCAAGTTTTAACCCCTTAAAGTGGAGAGGTGCTGGCGACCCACTGAGAGGCTTTGGCGCCCCCTTGTGGGGGTCGGGACCCCCAGGTTTGGAACCACTGACCTACAGCATCCAACGAAGAAGACCACAGCAGCTGCCCCCTCCTTCCAGCTGTAGCAACACCACCCACACCATCACTTCAGGCACGCAGCACTCCACAGGTGCCGTCTTTTTCCCAAAGGCAGCGGAAATCATCCAGCCAGGGGGAAACACACACCGAGAGGACAACAGGATCCTCCCCTTCAGTCGCGATGGAGTCTCCGCCTCTACCCAGTAGCTTGACAGCAGATGAACAGACCATCATAGAAGATATTCAGGAGTATGAAGCAATGCTGCTCTCAAACCCACCAGCTGCTGCTTCTGCTCCACCACTGCTGGGGCCCACGCCGATCGCCCTCCGTCGCCGAATGGAAAAGAGCACACAGAGGCAACTTTCCTTCCAGCAAACGACTCACCCACCGCTCACCGTAGCCACCGCCACCACCCCCACCGGGACTGGTGAATCACCTTCATCTCAGGTAAATGCCACAACCAGACACACAAACACTGGTAAAAAATCACGGGACTGGTCGCTTAACCCGATAGCAAAATATGTGGTTCTGGGGGACTCGAATGTTGCACACCTACCTGTGACAAGTGGCAGCAGCAACAACATCCAGGTGGACAGTTTTCCTGGAGCCAAGTGGAGACATGTCACCAGCCTGTTCCTCAAATCTGGATGAATGGAGCAGGTAGGGTGACTGAACCTCTCATTTGGTATTACCAACAGAGCACAGAAGGACAAAAGGGTGCTGGTTAAGGAAATGCAAACTGCCATTAAAGTAGCAAAACTTAGGTGTCCTAATGCTGAGATCTTTGTCCCTGTGTTGAACTTTTCTTCCTCATCACACAGGGAGCAAGCCATGCTCACACATCTTAATATGCATATTTCTCAGCTCAACAGGTTTACCCCTGCCTTTTTCAGGGTTAAACCAGACAAGGTCCATTGGACCAGATTCACGGCTGCCAGAATGTTGGACCACTGGTCTGCCTGGTTAAAATAGGCAGCCCTGATAGCCTACCAGGACAAGAAGGGCATAGAAGCATTGTTAATAACAATGTTTGTAACTTGTCCAGAACTTTCGCACTGTCTGATGCACAGCGTTCTTTGTTAAACAGGGGTTTAACCTTCATCCCTCTCACAGCAAAGCTAAAAATAATGACACAATGCTTCAGATTAGACATGACTTACAAAAATATCACAGGAGAATCAAACTAGCTGTTCATTTTAAGGAAGATGGTAACACTAAAACAGGTAAAGCAAAACCTTTCATGCCAGAATCAGAATGGGCACCCCTGCTGGCACTTTGCCGCCAGAAGTTAACTCACTTGTGGATGAGGATCTTGGTTATTTTAACAAAACATTTTACATGAATAAATCCAAACCTAACTTAAAGAAGTTGTCACTCCCCCCTCAGAGTCTTACTCCACCCACATATCAATTTTAAAAACTGCAACATTAGTAGGCGTTGCCTGGAGGACCGAGAGGGCGGAGCCGCGGCAGTGACGAAGACGACGGCTAACTAGACGATGCTAGCTCCCTTGACTGTGAGCAGTCATTAGAAGTGGAGGACGTTTCTCCCCCTCCTTACACAGACACTCGAGAAGAAAGGGACCAAGTCTATTTGGAGGAGACAAGCGGACCTGAGTTTTATTGTTTTGAGCTTGTGAGTTGCCTGAAACTACAGGAACCGACCCTACAGAACCAGCTCTGAATGTAAGTAGCCGTTAGCCATAGCATCAGATTAGCTGCAGGGTTTGTCTCCACGGCCCTAGAGCTAGTATTCAGCATGTGTTAGAGGTGTATCTGCTTCAACACACCTGGCTTTAATCAGCAACAAATAGCTGAGCTGCTTAACAGCTAATCCAACCTCTTAAAGCAGGAAAACCACTGAAACGTGCTGGATAGCAGGTCTCCAAGAGCCTTGGGCTCAAGTTACAGTCTGCTGCATAAAGTTATGAAAATATCCCATGAGAAAATTATTCTGTAATGTGTTCAGCCCACTAAAACTGCCCTGATTTCTTTATTTACTAATAACAGCTGCTCTCTCGGTTCTAGGTCCTCTGGTGTCTGCAGGTGGTCTCCTTTGCTGGTGTTGTCACGATCAGGAGCTTCCAGAAGAATGTGCCTTTCAATGACTCTTTCCCCCTTATTTGTTATATTAATTAAATAAATCTCAACTGATATATTTCCTATTTTTGTTCATGTCCATAAATACTTAAACATGCTTGAAATTAAAACGAGCTTTTAACAGTGGGGTGCTAGTTTAATTCATCACAATAGAGCAAGTTAAACATGCGACAATGTGATAATTCAATTAATGTAATTTATAAATATCCATTAAAATATCAAAACTGGAATCTAAATGAGATATTTGGCAGCACAAAAAACTTGTCAAACACAATATTTATTATAATAATTGTGGGCAGACAGGAGAAAGAGCTGATGGAGGTTCTCAGTCATCGAAGGATGGCTGAAGGCTTTCCAGGAACAGGAGATGTGGTGTTGTCTCTTCTCTCTCTATTCTGCCAGATGAGCTGATAGGGTACAGGTGTGTGAGGACATCCTCATGCTGTCACAACCAGATGACAGGAGTTATCAGGTGATCAGCCAGGCTAATGATGAGACGCAGAAAGAAAACAAATCATACAGAAAGAAAACAAATCCAGGACAGTGTACAATAATATGTGGTGTTGCTCACCTTATGTGCTCTTATAGAGTATTAATGTGTGCCTGCCTCATGGTGTAGAGTCCATATTTTGCTGAGTGTCCTGCAATAATGCAGGTTATTAGTTAATTTACTTTTGATAGCAAAAACAAAATATTTAATGTAAAAGTTATTTACCAGGTGAATCAGCTCACACGTCACCACCAAGTGTCACAGGGCCAGAATCAGTAGCCTCCTTCATGATGTAATCACATACTTATTTAATTAATATCTTAAAAATTCTGAAATGTTTTATTTTTTTTACCTTGAACAGTTCACTGAGCTTGCACTGTCACTGAGGTGGAAGCTGGAATCAACAGCAGACACCTCACATCGTGGTCTTTTCAGGGGGTGTGGCCGCTGCTCTGACTTTCTGGGAAATGAATTTCCGTCATGATCCTTGTGTCACAAGACATACTGAGGCTGTGAGCTCTTCTGGCTGGCTATGTACAAAAACAAAGAAGCAGCACATTTATAAATGTTTAAAAGAGCATAAAATCACGTGTAACAATAATCTGTAAAACAAATTAAAACTAGAAGGTAATAATAAAATGTTTACATAGAAGATTATTAAAAATAATTCACCTTTGCTACGCCGGTAAAGCTTCACGTCAGCCTGGACAAGTGCATTCTTGCAGCTAAATCAGTCTGACAGCCAGTGTCTTGGGTAGATTTAGCCTGGGAAAAAAAATAGAAGCACATTGTTGTTGGGAGTTTATAAAGTCAGATAATATACATAAGAAACTGTCCTATATAGGCGCTTTATAACATTCCTAGCGTGTGATCGTTGTTATAACGTAAAAGTCAGTCACATATGATGTGGAGAGCCTGAAATGCGACCTCCTGAACAGAATTCCTCACAGAACCTGTTCACAAGCTGGATTTCATGCTGTAATGCTGTCTGTCAACTAGTGCTGCGTCAGTTAGAGACACTGTTGCGGAATTACCGACTGACTAGCTAAATGAAGTGAACCACGTCTCTCGGACTTTGCATTTAGGTAGGGAATTGTCTTTAGAAGATGTTAAAACTTTATTTAGCGTACTCACCTCAGACTGGAGCCCGCCATGGTGGGGGAGCAGAGTCGGTGGGCTGCATCTAAATCGCGGAAGAGCCACGGTGGGTACAGCCTCCCTCTTCAAACGGAGACGTGCAGAATCGCGGGTAAAATGCTGGTTGCAAACTACAGCACCAGGCGGGAGTCCAGCGGAAAGGAGTGCAACCCCACAGAGCTACCGCAACCATACTACACTACACCATCTCACCATGCTAACACGATATGGAGCACTAAACCCGAACTACTTTCCTAATTACACTAACAGCCAAACACTAACTAAACTACAATATCCAACAGCCAAGCTAACACTAAATAAGTATGTATAACACTAAAAGCTATGCTAAAGACTAGGATATGCTAATGCTATATGCTAATGCTGAACTACAGCTAGCCTCCTACACTCGCTTGCAAATCCAACTCCCAACTCGCCACAAGGCGTGGCCGAGACGCTCGATCCTTTTATAACTTTGACAGAGAGCTGCTACGTAGTACTCTACTAGTTTACGTAGTATCTTACTCTTTAGCCATTGGCTAAAATTTATTCAAAATGAGTCAAATTCTATGTTTTAAGCTGAAGGTGGAGCTATACTGTGGTATTTAGGCAGAATTTTTAATTTTTAAAGAAAATGCACCAAAATGCTAAAATAATGAATACACACATTTAAAACACTATTAGACACTCATTTATACAGTTCATCAGCAAAAAAAAGTTAATTTAGACGTTACTTGCTCTTTAAGTATTAATGAAACCAAAGCACTCAAGGAATTAACAGGCAACAAGAAAATTATCATCAAGCCGGCTGATAAGGGGAGCTCTATTGTAATTATGGACAGGGCACAATATATCTGGGAAGGTAAAAGACAACTTCTAGACACCACCTATTACAATAGACTAGACAAACCCATTTATCCAGAGACCATCCCCATGGTGACTAAAATCATTGACTCTTTGTATGAGAAAAAGTTTATTAATGCAAAACAGCGCAGATATCTCAAAGGTTCTCGGAACCAAGAGCCAGAAGGTTCTATCTGTTACCAAAGATCCACAAGGAACCAGCAAAATGGTGTAAACCCCACGAGATCCCACCGGGTAGACCCATCGTGTCTGACTGCAATAGCGAAACATATCAAACAGCAGATTCATCGATCACTATTTAAATCCCCTATCAATAAAGCATGAGAGTTACATCAACGATACATATGATTTTGTTAACAAAATCAAACAAATCATCCTGCCAGACAACTCCATCCTATTCACCATGGATATAGACAGCTTATATACAAACATTGACATAACCAAAGGCATTAATGCAGTGAAACAAGTTCTCCTTAAACACCCCAACAGCAAAAGGCCAGACAAGGAGCTACTTCAGCCATTACAAATTAATCTGAGAAGGAAAGATTTTGAATTTTATGGCCAATTTTACCTGCAAATTAAGGGAACAGCTATGAGGAAGAAATTTGCTCCAGCATATGCAAATATCTTCATGGCACAATAGGAGACTGAGGCATTAAATAAATGTATGAAAAAACCACTATTATTATTACAGATATCTGGATGACATCTGGGGTGTCTGGACTCACTCGGAGGAAGATTTTCAGCTATTTCTACACACGCTGAATACACACAATCCATCCATAAAGCTGAAATCATCCACCAATGCGAAAACAGTAGATTCTTTAGATACCACAACCTTTAAAGGCCCAAAGTTCAGCTCCACACACAAACTGGACATCAAGGTCTATTTTAAACCCACGGACACACGCACTACTTTTTAAAACCAGTCACCATCCTAAGCACACATATGCTGGTCTTATTAAATCCCAGCTACTTCGCTTCCATAGAATCTGCACTCAGGAAGACAACTTCAAGGAAGCTAGTACTCGGATGCTGTTTTCAGCACTATCCTTAAGAGGATATTCTAGATCATTTTTGAAAACATGTAAAACTTCCTTCTTGGGAGTCCAGACCCAAGGACACATCACTATTGTTGCCTTTGGTCACCACTTATTCTCCCTCGGCAGGAAAACTAATTCATAAAGTTAAACAAAACTTTTCTAAATTCCAATCAGATACTAAATTACTGCAAAATCACAAGGTAATTGCGGCCTACAGACGGAACCAAAACCTAAAAGATCTCCTGGTTCAGGCCAAGCTGAGACCCCTACAACAACCTAAGGTCAAAGGTCAAAGTGATTTTTTTAACTAAATGCGCTGGATACAAAATAGGTTTAACAAAACCATTAATCCCATCAAACAAGCAGGTAATCCTAAAACCAAAAACTGTTTATTTAATTCAGTGCAAAATCTGTAAAATGAGATATGTAGGAGAAACAGGAAATGGCATTTTAACACGCTTCACACAACACAGGCACAATATTACAAAAAACCATAACACACAGCGACCAGTAGTTAAACACTATTGAACATGGCTGGCAAGCCCTCACAGCCATGATTCTACAATCAGATCCAAACTGGTCCACAAAACAACGGAAAAGAGCTGAAAGGCTCTGGATCAGCAGATTGGATACACGTGTTCCCACAGGTTTAAATGAGGGATAGATCTGCACCAGTGGACTAAATGGAGGAGAGCCTGTGCACAAAGCCCCAGTCGCCTATGGCGACTGGGGCTTTCTTTTCTTTAACTCCTAACCCTAACCCTGTTATGTTATTTTACCTTTTTTTGGCATTATTATTAGAAAAAAGTTCCGAGTAAACGTTTTGTGAGCCTCAGTTAAGGTTTTTGAATTTTGCTGCTACACAGATAACCTACTACAGTTAGTGAGGCATATATAAACAAAAGCCAAATAATAGATTTTTCAACAAAACCAACGGACCAGACGCCCCTGCACGGATGTGGGAGTACGGGGACCAACCGGACGACGAGACGGACTGGACCCGGGTTAGCCACCGGAGGCCGGGACGGCGCCGCAAACAAAATCCTAACCGTCATCAGCAACAACCTGACCACCGGGGCAACTCCGGATACCCCCAACAATGGTGCCCTGCTCAAAACCAGCCTCCAAGGTACCCCTCCTACGCTGATGCGGTCAGGTCCAGACCAACGGACGCATGGCGACCACCGCCTAATTAACACAACGACGGGTACAATCACCGGTTCCAACCCAGAGCACCGAACCGGAACGGAAGAGGCGCACGGGGTCGGGCACCATCTCGAGCCCGCAACGGCAATTATCAAAACCAAACACAAAGATCTGATGACCCGGACTTTGCTGCTAAAGTTAGAGTTCTGCACAGACTACTCAAAGCCACACATCTGAAAAATGTATCAGACACTAACAGAAACCCGCCAGCAATTCAGCGCATAGCAAAGCACCTAGCAACGGTAATTAAACCCGTGGCCCCGAGCAGCAGAACTCTCACGCTGATCGACGGAAATGCCAGATCACGGGCTTATAAAACAGTAACCATCCTCAAACAACATTATGAGGATGAAGTGCGAACAGAGAAAGACACTCTGAGAGCTTATGCGGGACTTTTTAGCCCCGCTAGAAACAGCGACCAAGGGGATCAGACGGAACCTGGGTAATCGATTCCAAGCTGAAACGTTCCACGAGATCCAAACCTACCTGTTGTCGGCCCCAAGGGACGAACCTGCACCTCCATCCTGCAGACGGGAGGACACGGAAGACCGCAGGAGGACCCCGGACACCTCCAACCCACCCCCACCGGCAGCCCAGGTGATGTCTGCCCAACGCACCATCCCGTCATCTCCGAACCGGATCAGGACGGCCACCATGACGGAGCCGATCGCCACAGGATGGTCGCCCGCAGCGTCAGAGACCAAACCATCTCCACAACCTCCAACACGGGTGACATCTCCAACCACAACCGCCCCCCCACCAGCACCGGAACCCCTCCCACAGCGCAAGGAGACACAGAGAGCTACAAGGAAGGGGGACGCGATGCCGGAGACGTCATTGCGAGTCACCACTGTGGCACAGGTACACAGAGACCCGGCAGATGCTGAAGCTGCAAATGACATCAATGACGTCACGATCTTGTCTGATGGCTTCCAATCCGACGATCCAGCCCCCCCTCCTGAACCACAGCCACGCAGATCCGCAAGGAGGGTCTTCAGCTTGTTTCCACTCAACACCCCCAGACCACAGCGGGGAATCTCTCCCAGAAATGGCCACATCTTGGTGCCACCACCTACAACACTACAAAGCAAAATGGAGAGAAGCACACAATGCCAACTGGCCTTCCCCTACAGCTTGCGGCAGCTGCCTACAACCACCCACTCCACGTCAGATACGTCAGAGACTGTAACCATGCCCCCCCCCCCCCCTCCCCCCTCAGGTAAACAAGCCTTACAGACACCAGAACAGTTTCAATAAAACACGTGACTGGTGTAACGTGAGGAAATATGGGTTTTCTGTGCCAAAGGTTGTACTTTGCCCGGCTGGGTCAAGAGCTGGGTCGCTGAGAACTTTCACCCACAGATTGAGACCTTTGCCGACATGAAGTCTGCAAGAGTCTGCTGCAAACCATAACATCTGCCACCTGCAGTGCCAGAAGATGTTGTTCTCATGGAAGCTAGTCATAACACAAAGTCTTAAACTTCCTTTTCTTTATTTTAAATGTTAAATAATCATTTTATCACTTTGCTCATTATAAATGTGTTTTAATCAAATGAATGATATTATGCTTTGGGTAATCATAATAACTAATGAATCAATGCTTAATTAAATAATGTTTGAAGATGTTATAATGACCTTCACACAAACACACTCTCTCACAGTAAACTCCAAAACACATTTGCTCTGACGCACAAGTTTTGCTTTGAGAAGAGAAAGGCTTTTGGTAAGTTTTCAGTTCATGATTCAGTTGGTGTTTGACAACGAAAGAGGGAGGACTTGTGAACAACCGCCAACGGGGAACGGGGCTGCAGATCCTTCCCCCCCCCCCCCCCCTCACGCTATCCCTGCCAAGCCAGACAGGATAGCCAAATTGCAACCAGCTAACGCAGACTCGTACAGAGTCTTTTGATTTCTGAGTAATTTAAACTTAAGAAAGCGCATCTGCAAACGCTTTATCATCACGTGTACCGAGGGGCAACTCTGGACCCGGTCGCCAGCACACCTCCGTCTCCTCTGCCAGCTGAGGTGTCATCTGGAGTACCACCCTCCTGGGTCCCGTATCTAAAAGAGGGTCCGAATACGGTGAGGCAGTCCACAACAGATAGCGTTTGATGCATCTTTTCCAACGAAACCTAAGTTTATTCAAACCATCACTTTTCACTCAGACACCTGTTCTTCCTGAAGCAAAATCAGACGTACACAAGCATTCATCTCACCTCATTCTCAATTTTCACACATTCAACACAAGGTCTATTTGAGCAAGTTTAAAATATCAACTGTTAAAGATTGTTCAACAAAGTTGCCAATGTTGATTGTTGTTTCCTATGCTTGTCATTTCAAAATCATTAGTTTAATTTGAAGAATTAAAACTTTTAACTTTCAAACTTGTCTCTTCATTGAACTGAAACACAGACCCACGGATATTATTGTCAGTTTATCGATGAAAACAACCTTTGAGTCTTCTTAAAACTATAAAATTTGGTTATTCATTTGTTAAAAATGAATATCTCAAATTAATATGTAAGATGGTTCATCTTTCATAAAAGAGCATAAACCATTACACTACATAATTGTCAGAGCCTAGCCAGGTTCTCTACACTGGTCACTAACTTTACAACAGGAGTGGGTGATTGTGGGAGATTCCAACGTGAGCAAATCTGACACAACTACACACAGAATCTGCAGATAGATTCATTCCCAGGTGCTAAATGGAAGCATGTAGCTGACCTATTCCAGAAGGCTGTGGTTTTGGCAGATGTGAAACAGCTGATTCTACCTTTTGGTATCAATAACCATTGTGGCACAGACAAAAAAGGTCTGATCACTGAAATTAGGGCGGCTCTCTGCTGTGCTGCACAAAAATGTCCCAATGCGGAGATTTTGGTGCCTGCAATTGACTTCTCTACAGCCTTACCTCGCAGAGAACAGATGATGCTGCTACATCAGAACAGCTTCATCCTCAACCTTAGATACTACATCCCTGCTTTGGAACGGAGCAAATTTAGGGTCAAAAAGGACAAGGTCCACTGGACCAAATTCACTGCAAACCATTTGTTTCTCCACTGGAGGGAGCATTTAAAATAAAGGGCCCAGTGAGTCTGCTTCAGCAATCTTAGACAGAGAGCAGTATATTTGGGAAGGGAAAAGACAATTACTAGACACCAACTATTATAAAAAATTAAACAAACAAATTTTCCCAGAAACAATTCCCCTGGATTCCAAAACTACCAATTTATATGAAAAGAAATTCATCGACGCCAAACAAAGAAATTATTTATTAGGATCCATCGAATCGAGAGCCCGCAGGTTCTATCTGCTGCCTAAAATTCACAAGGAACCTCAAAACTGGAGCAAACTATACGAGATTCCCCCAGGACGGCTGATAGTCTCGGATTGTGGCAGTGAAACCTACCACTCGGCTGAATTCATTGACCATTATCTCAGCCCATTGTCAATTTGACACAGCAGTTACATTACGGATACGTATGTGTGATTCCCTCCAAGCAACACAGACGCAAGTGATATCTTTACGGGTTTATTGGACGTCCTTTCTTTGTGGACCTCTTCTGACCTCCTTTCCTTAGACCTCCCTTAAACCGTGAAACTAAATACAGGATAGCACAATTAAAACATATACAATAATGTGCAACAAAATAAAGACAAATAAATACCTCGTTGGCTGTTTTGCTTAAAACGCAAAGGGAATCCATCTGTCCTTCTTTAAGTCCTTTCACTAGATAGTTCTTTAGCAAAAAATTGAATGTTTTCAGTCCATTAGCTGTCTGCTTGCCAGCACTTCTTCCAGGCTGTGTGTGTTCCTCACACCTGGCTTGTATTCATCAAATTAAGGGTGTGGCTGGCAGAGCAGCTCATGTAGCTTTCAAAATAATATTACAGGAAACACAACCAACCCAGTGTCTTACAAATGGGAAAATAAATAAATGAAGAAGTAAACAGTGTAGCGTTGTGGTTTATGCTCTTTTATGAAAGAGGAACCATTCTACATGATAATTTGTGATATTAATTTTATTAAATTAAGAACCAAATTGTATAGTTTTAAGAAGACTCAAAGGTTGTTTTCATCGATAAACTGTCGATAATATCCGTGGGTCTGTGTTTCAGTTCAATGAAGAAACAAGTTTGACAATTAAAAGTTTTAATTCTTCAAATTAAACTAATGATTTCTAAACCACCACCAGGCCAGCAGCAGCTACCAAGCCACCACCAGGCCAGCAGCAGCTTCCAAGCCACCACCAGGCCAGCAGCAGCCTACAAACCACCACCAGGCCAGCAGCAGCTACCAAGCCACCACCAGGCCAGCAGCAGCTACCAAGACACCACCAGGCCAGCAGCAGCTACCAAGCCACCACCAGGCCAGCAGCAGCCTACAAACCACCACCAGGCCAGCAGCAGCTACCAAGACACCACCAGGCCAGCAGCAGCTACCAAGACACCACCAGGCCAGCAGCAGCTACCAAGCCACCACCAGGCCAGCAGAAGCCTACAAACCACCACCAGGCCAGCAGCAGCCTACAAACCACCACCAGGCCAGCAGCAGCTACCAAGACACCACCAGGCCAGCAGCAGCTACCAAGCCACCACCAGGCCAGCAGCAGCTACCAAGCCACCACCAGGCCAGCAGCAGCCTACAAGCCACCACCAGGCCAGCAGCAGCCTACAAGCCACCACCAGGCCAGCAGCAGCCTACAAACCACCACCAGGCCAGCAGCAGCTACCAAGCCACCACCAGGCCAGCAGCAGCCTACAAGCCACCACCAGGCCAGCAGCAGCCTACAAGCCACCACCAGACGATTCTGGAATATACCATAGGCCAATAGGCCCGGAAGCCCAGGTTTTACTAAACACTAATTGCTAAAAAGGAAAAAATACCAGCAACCAGCATCTGGGAAAGCCACAGGCTACAGGCATCAACTCAGGAAGCTGGGCTAAAGGATTCAACATCAGCAATTAGCAACTGGGTGAGTCATTGGCTACAGGCCTCAACACAAGCTACCAAGAAACAGGTTTAACTGCTGATAGTAACAGTTTTTCAAGATGGGACCAAAGAGGATTAATAATGACGAAGTGGATGAAATTAAAAAATCACTTGACTTTCTGGCTGAAGAACTTACAACAGTCAGGCAACAACAGAAAAGTATTATGGATTTGGTACAAGAAGTAAAAAAACTGAAACAACAAAATGTTGAGAAGGACAAACAAATCTATATTTTGCAAAAACGAGTGGATGAACTAGAGCAATATTCAAGAATAAATGATGTTGTCATTACAGGAGTTGATATAAAACCTAGATCATATGCTCGAGCTGTAGCAAATAATAATGGGGATGAACCAACTGATACAGATATGAATCATGTGGAAAGGCAGGTGACGACTTTCTTTCACTCACAGGGTATTGAAATCAGTGAGAACAACATTGAAGCATGTCATGTTTTATCAAGTAGGAATACGAAGGGAAAAGTGTCTGTGTTAATGAGATTTGTGAGCAGAAAGATGAAAAATTCACTCCTTAAGCAGGCAAAAAAGTTGAAAGGAACTGAGGTCTATGTAAATGAGCATCTGACAAAGTATAATGCAGAAATTGCAAAGAAAGCCCGTTTTCTGAGGAAGCAGAAAAAGATCCAGGGTACCTGGACTGCAAATTGTAAAATTTTTGTTAAATTGAATGGAACTCCAGAAGAAGCAAAGATACTGGTGATTAAATGTTTAGAAGATTTGGATCAATTTCAGTAAAAGAGATGATGGGATAGAGGAATGGAATGTGTAGATTAAAATATGAGGAAAATGAAATTTCATTTAGGACTTGATCTTTCAATGATATTTGGATTTTGAAACGTGGTTAGTGTGAGGGAGATTAGAAATTTATAATGAACAGGATGACAAATGAACTACATATTGACACAAATATAGGCTGTAAAGATAGGTTTTGGGATTTTGACAGCAATATTGATCCTGATTACAATTTCTTTAATAATGAAATACATGAATGTAATTATTACAATGAAGAACAATTCAACATGAAGATGAAGTCAGAAAATAGTTTGACAATAGCTCATTTCAATAGCAGAAGCTTATATGCAAATTTTGATGCCATCAAGGAATATATAGCACAATTCAAGAAGCCATTTACTATCATTGCCATATCAGAGACATGGATAACACATAAAAAGGAAGGAAATTTTGAATTGCATGGATATGACTTTATCCACCAAGACAGAATAAGAAAAAAAGGAGGAGGGGTGGCACTTTATATTGACAAAAATCTTAATTACAAAAAAGCAGAAATGATGACGACTACTATTGAGGGAGTGATGGAATGTGTAACAGTAGAAATAAGCATGAAAAAGAAGAACATATTAGTAAGCTGTATATATAGAACACCAGGCTCTAAGATTGAAACATTTAAGAATAAAATGGAGGAGATGTTTACAAATTTGTACCAGAAGGGAGTGTTTATTTGTGGAGATTTCAATATAGACTTGCTAAATCCAAATAAAAACAAAAGTACAGAGGAATTTACTGATATAATGTCCAGTCTAGGTTTATTTCCATTGATAACCAGACCGACTAGAATAACATTACACTGCACTACTTTAATAGATATTATATTCACTAATATAACGGAAGAAAAGGTGGAAAGTGGGTTATTAATAAGCGATATGAGTGACCATCTACCAGTTTTTGCTTCTTATGACTGTCATTATAAAAATGAAACAGAAGAAACTAACTATATGTATAAAAGAATGAAAACTGACCAGAGGTTAAATAGTCTTAAAAATGATTTATTAGAACAAGATTGGAATATTGTTTATGAAAAAAATGAAGTAGACCAAGCATATGATACCTTTTTAAATATATTTAAAAGTCAATTTGACAGAAACTGTCCAGTTATCAAAAATATTCAGAGGAATAAGTATAAAGAAAAACCGTGGATGACAAAAGGACTACAAAATGCATGCAACAAAAAAAACACACTTTACCGAGAATTTATAAAAAACAGAACGACAGAAGCAGAACAAAAGTACAAAAGATATAAAAACAAACTCATAAATATAATGAGAAGGTGTAAACGTGAATATTTTATTAAAAAGTTAGAGCACAATAGAAACAACATAAAAGGCATCTGGAAAGTATTAAATGGCGTAATTAGGAAAGAGACAGGGAATAATAACTATCCACAACATTTTATAGAGAGAAAAAATATTACAAACATGAATGAAGCAGTGGATGAATTCAACAAATATTTTGTAAGCATAGGATGTAAATTGGAGGAAAAAAAATAGTTGATGAGATACAAACGGATGCCACAGAGTATGTTGAAAGAAATAAAAATTCTGTTTTTTTAAGAGCAGTTGATGAGAAGGAGATTTATGAGATAGTTAGAAATATGAAGAATAAAACCAGTACAGACTGGAACGATATTGATATGAAAACACTGAAATGTGTGATTGAGGGCATTGTAAAACCATTAACACACATTTGTAATCTTTCTTTTCAAAAGGGGTTTTTTCCGAATAACATGAAAGTAGCAAGGGTAATTCCTATTTACAAGACAGGAGATAAGCATCAATTTACAAATTATAGACCTGTGTCAATACTATCACAATTTTCCAAAATATTAGAAAAGCTGTTTGTTAAAAGATTCGATAATTTTGTTGATCAATGTGAGTTGCTGACGGAATGCCAGTATGGCTTCAGGAATAACAGGTCGACAGTCCAGGCACTGATTGATCTTAATGAGGAAATAACAGAATGCATTGACAAAAAGAAGCATGCAATAGGGTTGTTTTTAGATCTGAAGAAAGCTTTCGATACAGTAAACCATGATGTATTGATGAGAAAAATGGAAAAATATGGTTTCAGGGGTATAGTTTTGGACTGGATAAAAAGTTATTTATCAAATAGACAACAATATGTGCAAATAAATCAACATAAATCAGGACTAAGAGAGATACAATGTGGGGTACCTCAAGGATCAGTCTTAGGACCTAAACTATTCATAATGTACATAAATGACATTTGTAGGGTTTCACAAGTATTGAAGTTTGTATTGTTTGCAGATGACACAAATGTTTTTTGCTCGGGTGTGGAATTGCAACAGGTCCTGGATGTGGTCACACAGGAAATAAATAAATTAAAAAAATGGTTTGATGTAAATAAACTGTCACTAAATTTAGAGAAAACAAAATTTATGTTGTTTGGTAATGAAAGTAGATACAATGAATTAGATATAGTAATTAATAATGTAAAAATTGAGAGAGTATATGAAATAAAATTTCTTGGGTTGGTCATAGACAGCAGGATCTGTTGGAAGCCACACATCAAATATGTTAGGGGGAAGCTTGCACGGGGCATTGCTATATTGGGGAAAGCTAAGTATATTTTTAATCAGAAAGCACTTTATATGTTATACAATACGATGCTACTGCCATATTTGAGCTATTGTGTAGAGGTCTGGAGAAACACGTACAAAAGTAATTTACAAACAATAATGACAATGCAGAAAAGGGCTATCAGATTAATAACAAATGCAGGATATTTGGATCACACAAATGAACTTTTTATTAAAACACGGACAATGAAGTTCCAGGACTTGGTTAAATATAAAACAGCACAAATAATGTATAAAGTAAGAAATAAATTAATGCCTGATAAAATACAGAAACTGTTCACAGAGAGAGAAGGAGGATATAACCTGAGAGGGACACTAAACTTAAAGATACATAAGTTTAGAACAACATTAAAACAGATGTGTATCACAATAATAGGGGTTAAATTATGGAACAATTTAGAAGAAGAAATCAAAGTAAGTACAAATATAAATGTGTTTAAAATGAATTATAAAAAACATATTCTGAACAAGTATATAGTGGAAAATAGATGATTTATGTGGGTGTCCTTTATTCCAAGGAAAAGTAAATTGTATCAATTGTAAAAAGATGTTTTTTTTTCTTTTTTTGTTTTTTTTCCATATAATTTGGTGGTTTTTTTGGTGTCTTGTACCATTTTGTTTGTATTAATGTAGGTTTTGTGTTAGATTTAAGTAAACAAGTAAAAATGACTTGTATAAAGGGGTAGGGATATATAAGTTTCCACTTCAGCCTACTCCTTTTCAAACACAGGAAGAAGAGATGATATGTATTTTTTCTGTTTGTGGTACTTTTTAAAAAATTATGTATGTTTTCTTTGTTTGAAATAAACTAAACTAAAATTGACAAACAGGAAATAACAATCAACATTGGCAACTTTGTGGGACAATCTTTAACAGTTGATATGCTGTTCTTGATCAAATAGACCTTCTGTTGGAGGTGCTGAAGGTTGAGAGTGAGATGATGTGATTATGGATGCGTGTGTGCAAAGTGTAGTCAGAATTGAACATGAGGTGAGATGAATGCGTGTGTGCATCTGATTTTGCTTCAGGAAGAAACAGGTGTATGAGTAAAAAGTGATGGTTTGAATAAACTTAGGTTTAGTTGGAAAAGATGCATCAAAACGCTATCTGTCGTGTTCTGCCTCACCGAAAATCGGACTCCCTGTTGGACCCAGGACGTCACCTTAGGATGATGTTTCATCCAGGGCACCTTGGCTGGCAAAGAAGACAAAGATGCGCCACGAACCGGTCCAGAGTTGCCCTCGGTACACGTGATGATAAAGCGTTTTGTCGATGCGCTTTCTTAAGTTTAATTCACTCAGAAATCAAAGACTCTGTATGAGTCTGCGTTAGAAATTGCGATTCAGCTGTTCTGTCTGGCTTGGCAGGAACAGCGTGAAGGGGGGGAGAAACGAGCCGACCGGCTCTGTCCCCCCTTCGGTTTCTTCAGGGCCTCTCTTTTTCGTTGTCAAGCACGAACTGAAACATAAGACTGAAACTTACCAAAAGCCTTTCTCTTCTCAAAGCAAACGTGTGCGTCAGCAAATGTGTTTTGGAGTTTACTGTGAGAATCTGTGTGTGGGTGTGTTTGAGTGTGTGTGTGAAGGTCGCTAACAAACATCCTCAAACATTATTTAATGAAGTATGGATTCATTAATCCATTATAATTACCCAAAGCATAAGAATCATTCATTGGATTAAAACACATTTATATTGAGCAAAATGATAATGATTATTCTTTAACATTAAAATCAAGAAAGGAAGTTTTAAGACTTGTTATGTTATGACTACTTGTCCATGAGAACTCCTTCTTCTGGTACTGCAGGTGTTCAGATGTTATGGTTTCCAGCAGACTCTTGCAGACTTCATGTCTGCACAGGTCTCAATCTGTGGGTGAAAGTTCTCAGCGACTCAGCTTTGACCCAGCTGAGTCCAACACCACCTTTGTGACAGAAAACCCATATTTCCTCACATTACAACAGCAACAGCAGTTACAGTATGACTTTGTAGAAAAAATTAAATCCACAATCCTACCCGATCAATCAATCTTATTTACAATGGATGTAGACAGTCTCTACACCAATATTGACATCACAGAAGGCATCACAGCCGTAAAGAACATCCTGATGAAATACCCAAACAGCAAACGTCCTGACAAAGAACTACTTCAACTACTGGATATCAACTTGAGACGTAATTATTTTGAATTTAACAGCCAGTATTTCCTCCAAATCAAAGGTACAGCCATGGGTAAGAAATTTGCCCCAGCCTACGCAAACATCTTCATGGCTCAGTGGGAGACAGAGGCTGTCAATAAATGCTCCAAAAAACCACTACACTATTACAGGTACCTGGATGACATCTGGGGGGTCTGGACTCACTCTGAAGAAGATTTTACACAATTTCTCCTAACCCTTAACACCCACAATCCTACCATCACGCTTAAAGCCACAACCAACACTCAGTCAGTGGATTTCCTGGATACCACTGTTGCAAGTTCCCACATGCCAAAGACAGTGGCAAGAATCGGAGTCAACAGGTGGGCCAAAGAGATAAGATTGGACCCACACTGAAACACACTGACCTTGCTTATGCGAGTAAAATCAGCCAGAAGACAGGGGCCCAACTGCACAACAAGCATCCAAGCTGGGACAAAAGAAGATCAACTGAAGATAAAGCATCTCAGAAGTGGACAAACCCTTCATGAACAATCCAAGGGATCAGAAACTGTGGCGAGAAGCGAGGGTCACGGAAGGGTTGCAGAGATAAGGGATCAGAACTTGCTTCTGGGAGCAAAATTGGGCAGAAGGTCAAGAGGTGTCTGACCCATCCATCAGCAGAAGAGGTGGAACTGAAGGAGACAGAGTGAAAAGAGCTCATCAGGAAACGAAAAGCCTTCCTGAAGAATACTGGACTTCGGAAAAGCCTTCCTGAAGAATGCTGGCCCCATTGTCTTGCTGTCATGTTATACTGATATATGTGTAACTAGAAAACCTTTAACCTTGTCTAGGCTGACCCAAGAAGAGTATAAAAAGAGCAGCTAGAAGCAGAGCTGACACAACAGTTGGGGCAGTTGACAGTGAGAGACAGAGCAGATTTGGGATAGAAGAGGTCAGGAAGATTTTAGCATTAGCATCCTCCACAGGGGATAGGTTATTTTTATATTTACTCATTTTTTTGTATTTAGCAATTTTTGAGAGAGAGAGAGTTAGTGAGTGTGTGTTAGAGGGTATTAATCTGAAGCTGAAGAAGACAGAGTTGGTGTAAGCCAACTCATTATTCTTAGTTAATTAAGAGATTAATTTCTCCTTGGGGAAGTGATCAGTCTTATATCTACCCATTTTTTGTATTTTTTAATCTTGTAATAAACTTTTTGGAAAAAGAATCCACATCCCTGATTCTTCCAGGTCCTCTCTAAAGGTTAGAGTTGGGGCCCCGACCTGAACAATAAGGAGAGGTAAGCACATTAATTACAGGTTCCTGAATTATCAGGATTTGCTTTATGGTTTGTGACAGATTAAGAAAAGAAACCTTTAGTAAAGAAGCCAGTCTTCTCCTCTCCTGTGAGTAACGAGATGTCTTAAGGATGATAAGCCAAAACATTAGTAGGTTAAAATAGGCTCTGTTTGCAAGTGTGAAAAAGTCTCCGCCAGCATGGGAAGGGTGGATTAATTAGATAAATTGATAAATCTATGTTAGCCTGATCAACTAACAAGAATCATTTTCTAGTTACCAACTCCCACAAAAGCTGACAGAGGCGCAAATTAATCCTAATATAACCCAAAGAATTGTCAGCGACGGATGGCCACCCGCTGAACTTTGCCCTAGTATCTAAAACCACTAGATAACGGGAGAAATTAAAAAAGAAAGTGTGCCATCACAAAGGAACGAGTACGGCATATCATTCTCACCTTAAAATAGGAAACTGTTTCTAATTAGGGAGTCCAAACCAGGGTCCAATACAATAAAACTCACCGACGCCCCACGAACCCTGAGAAAGCAGCGCAGTCTTATTAGGTTCTAATGGAACCAGGTTTTAAAGGAACCGATAAATAGGACACGCTCGCGACACCACTACATTCAAGGGCCAACAATTTATAACCACCCACAAGTTGGACACCAAAGTGTTCTTCAAGCCAACACACACGCACTACTCTTCAAGTCCAGCCACCACCCTAAACACACATACGCGGGGCTGGTCAAATCACAGCTACTCAGATTCCACAGAATCTGTACTCAACGGGAGGATTTCGAACAGGCCACCAAAACATTATTCTCGGCCCTGCAAAACAGGGGTTACTCGAGGTTATTCTTACGTGCATGCAGAGCATCCTTTCTAGAGTCCAGACCCCCCAATACATCACCTATGCTCCCAATCATAATGACCTACTCCGAATCAGCCGGACGGCTCATTTACAATGTGAAAAACAATTTCACAAAATTCCAATCTGAATCAAAATTGTTATCAGACAACAGAATAATTGCGGCCTATAAACGAAACCCAAATTTGAAGGATTGCCTAGTTAAAGCCCAAATTAAACCCCCTAAAGGAGCATAAGGTCAAAGTTCACGGAGAATTTTTTAAACAGGTATGCTGGGTTCAAAGCCAGTCCAACAAAGCAGTGTACCTCACCACATCAACAGCGGGACCCAAATCCAAGAACTGTGTCTATCTAATTACATGCAAAACCTGCAAAACTAGGTATGTGGGAGAAACAGCAAACACACTTCTAACCCGTTTCACACAACATCGCTATAACATCACCAACAAGAAAGAGACACACGTCCCCTTGGTCAAACATTTTATTCAACATGGTTGGGATGCACTGACGGCCTCGGTCCTTGAATCCAACCCGAGATGGTCAGTCCCTCAGAGGAAAAGAGCTGAAAAGATATGGAAAAATAGATTACAAACACATATCCCTGGATGCCTTAATGAGAGATAGTGGGCTAACCTGCAGACTACACGCAGGGTGTCTGTGCACGGGAGGGTTAGGGTTATGGCAGCAGGACCCCCCTAACCCTAACCTGCCAGTGGCCCCTTGCAGTCGGTCTGCTCTGGGTCATCCTCTCACAGGATACTCCTAGAACTTCCTGCAATTTATTAGTGGATCACCTTTCCCACCCCAAAATCCTAACCCTAACCAGGTGACTATATTCCTACTCAGGTTTTTAACCCCTGACCAATACCTTTATTCTAACCCTAACCAGGAAACATAACCCCTAACCCTAACCAGGGCATATAACCCTCCAACCCACAATTTAACCTTAAACATAAGACCTTTGACACCCAAATCACTTTGAACCCCTGCCTCACAGAATCCTAACTCTGAGGGTCAAATCATTTAAAAAAACTACTCTTAAATGTTTCTACATGGATTTTTAATAATACACAAACTAAAATCAGCTCATTTTGTTACCTTTTTTGGAGTTCAAAGGCATTTAAACAACAGCAATGTTGGTGACTGTCATGAGGAAAGTAACCAGATGTAATGCCCAGTCTGGCCACAAGAGGGGGCAAGAAGACCACAAATGAATCCAGTTTGACAGACCTCCATCTGGCCGATTTGTGAGAACTGATTTGGTTTATTTTTTATGTTCGTTCTGGGTTGTTTTCCTTTCACCTACTTATCCTCAGCCAAGATGATTCCCCCTTTTTGACTCTTTCCTCACAGAATTGGAGATTCAGCTCCAGCCTTTGGGTGGGTTTTCCCTTCTTGTAACACAAAAAATAAAGAGTAAAAGGGGTTCTATGTGACTAACATAGTTTGAAATATTCTACTGGTAAGACTGAATCTATCAAAATAACTCTGGATGAGATTATGTAAATACTTTACCTAAGGTGTATGACTTTCTCTTTGAAACACTGAGCCTCAAATTACATGTGATGTTCTCTACACACTTCTATGTAACTATTCCCATGTTTTAAGGTGATTTACCTCTGGTTGGGGGAGGCCTGCTGGTTCAGCCCGGGGGTGTGGCTTCACCGGTGACCTGACCTGTCAAAACAGGGAACAAACTATTCATGTATGTTCAACACATGGTCTACCACTAGAGGGAGCCAACCGGGACTGAGCTTCTTCTACCGACTGCCAGGGCGACCCCCCCCCCAATGCCTCTGATTGGCCCTTTTCAAACTCACACAAGGACGCAAGTCGCCAATGGAACCAAACAATACCCATTAACTGTTGTAGCGCCTGCGAGCGCAATTTTGAATTTCATTTCGGTTACAGGTAGAGCTACCTACCTGCACGCGCTCCTCACAAGCTCTTTGCCTGAGGAAGACCTATTCATGGGTCGAAACGTCGCGACTATGAGCTTGTTCTGTAAATTGTTTATGTCCTGTTATGTCATTTTACCTTTTTTGGCATTATTATAAAAAAAAGTTCCCAGTAAACGTTTTGTGAGCCTCAGTTATTGTTTTTGAATTTTGCTGCTACACAGATAGCCTACTACAGTTAGTGAGGCATATATAAACAAAAGCCAAATAATAGATTTTTCAACACAACCAACGGACCAGACGCCCCTGCACGGATGTGGGAGTACGGGGACCAACCGGACGACGACACGGGCTGGACCCGGGTTAGCCACCGGAGGCTGGGACAGCGCCGCAAACAAAATCCTAACCGTCGTCAGCAACAACCTGACCACCAAGGCCTCCGTGACAACTCCGGATACCCCCAACGATGGCGCCCTGCTCAAAACCAGCCTCCAAGGTACCCCTCCTATGCTGATGCGGTCAGGTCCAGACCAACAGACCCATGGCGACGACCGCTTAATCAACACAACGACGGGTACAATCACCGGTTCCAACCCAGAGCACCGAACCGGAACGGAAGAGGCGCACGGGGTCGGGCACCATCTCGAGCCCGCAACGGCAATTATCAAAACCAAACACAAAGATCTGATGACCCGGACTTTGCTGCTAAAGTTAGAGTTCTGCACAGACTACTCAAAGCCACACATTTGAAAAATGTATCAGACACTAACAGAAACCCGCCAGCATTTCAGCTCATAGCAAAGCACCTAGCAACGGTAATTAAACCCGCGGCCCCGAGCAGCAGAACTCTCACGCTGATCGATGGAAATGCCAGATCACGGGCTTATAACACAGTAACCATCCTCAAACAACATTATGAGGATGAAGTGCGAACAGAGAAAGACACTCTGAGAGCTTATTGCAGGGACTTTTTAGCCCCGCTAGAAACAGCGACCAAGTGGATCAGACGGAACCTGGGTAATCAATTCTGTCAGGTTTATGCACCTAAGACACCACATAACAACACAACACAGGAAAGAGACACAAAAGTCAGAATTCTGTTTAAGCTCGAGGAGAATGGAATAAAGTCACACCAACCCAGTCTCAACTGAGTTGATGCTTCCTGAAACCATTCTGACCTCTGAAATCTGAGCACCTCTATTTATTACAAATTGGGAGCTCCCTAGTTACATGCCTGAGAGCTGATTCTGAAGGGAGGGGGGAAACACAGCTCTCAGTCCTAGATTGTTGCAAGTTTAAAACAAAGAGCATTCATTATTACACAAGGAACTTTCAGTGTCTTATCACACGATGAGTCAGCAATTGATAGAACAGCGGATCTTCTCAGGTCGTCCTTGGGTCACATTAAGCCAGATTTTAACACTCTTAAAAACTCATGAGGGAATTTTACAATACAGCAAACGTTTAAGTATAAATGATAAAATCATTGAGCATAAAACATGTTAAATGAAAACATGAATAATAGTTCTGACAGATTCCAAGCTGAAACGTTCCACGAGATCCAAACCTACCTGTTGTCGGCCCCAAGGGACGAACCTGCACCTCCACCCTGCAGACGGGAGGACACGGAAGACCGCAGGAGGACCCTGGACACCTCCAACCCGCCCCCACCGGCAGCCCAGGTGATGTCTGCCCAACGCACCATCCCTTCATCTCCGAACCGGATCACGACGGCCACCATGATGGAGCCGATCACCACAGGATGGTCGCCCGCAGCGTCAGAGACCAAACCATCTCCACAACCTCCAACACGGGTGACATCTCCAACAACAACCGCCCCCCCACCGTCACCAGAACCCCTCCCACAGCGCAAGGAGACACAGAGAGCTACAAGGAAGGGGGACGCGACGCCGGAGACGTCAATGCGAGTCACCACTGTGGCACAGGTACACAGAGACCCGACAGATGCTGAAGCTCCAAATGACATCGATGACGTCACGATCCTGTCTGATGGCGTCCAATCCGACGATCCAGCCGCCCCTCCAGAACCACAGCCACGCAGATCCGCAAGGAGGGTCTTCAGCTTGCTGCCACTTAACACCCCCAGACCACAGCGGGGAATCTCTCCCAGAAATGGCCACATCTTGGTGCCACCACCTACAACACTACAAAGCAAAATGGAGAGAAACACACAACGCCAACTGGCCTTCCCCTACAGCTTGCGGCAGCTGCCTAAACCCACCCGCTCCACGTCAGATACGTCAGAGACTGTGACCATGCCCCCCCCCCCCAGGTAAACAAGTCTTACAGACACCAGAACAGTTTCAATAAATCACGTGACTGGTCACTAACTTTACAACAGAAGTGGGTGATTGTGGGAGATTCCAACGTGAGCTAATTTGACACCAACTACACACAGACTCTGCAGATAGATTCATTCCCAGGTGCTAAATGGAAGCATGTAGCTGACCTATTCCAGAAGGCTGTGGTTTTGGCAGATGTGAAACAGCTGATTCTATCTTTTGGTATCAATAACCGTTGTGGCACAGACAAAAAAGGTCCGATCACTGAAATCAGGGCGGCTCTCCGCTGTGCTGCACAAAAATGTCCCAATGCGGAGATTTTGGTGCCTGCAATCAACTTCTCTACAGCCTTACCTCGCAGGGAACAGATGATGCTGCTACATCAGAACAGCTTCATCCTCAACCTTAGATACTGCATCCCTGCTTTGGAACGGAGCAAATTTAGGGTCAAAAAGGACAAGGTCCACTGGACCAAATTCACTGCAAACCATTTGTTTCTCCACTGGAGGGAGCATTTAAAATAAAGGGCCCAGTGAGCCTGCTTCAGCAGGATGGGCTTCAAAGGATTGTAAATAACAATATCTGTAACCTGTCAAAATTGTTTTTACTTTCAGAGGCTCAGTGTTCCCTTTTATCTAAAGGTTTAATCTTCATCCCATCCTGGAACAAATCCAGACGGGAGGAGACGAGACTCCAACTTAGGTATGAATTACAAAAATACCACAGGAGGATAAAACTGGCTGTTCATTTCAAGGATGATAACACCACCAAAACAAAGCATAGCAAGCCGTTCACGTCTGAATCTCAGTGGACGCCCCCTGCTGGCTCTCTACCACCTGAGGTCAATAGGTGAATTGATAGAGACCTCAGTTATTTTAATGAACAATTTCACATTTTAAGATCAAAACCCAATTTAAGCAGGGAGGAGAACCAAGCATTAGACGAATTAACCAAAAACAGGAATATAATTATTAAACCTGCGGACAAGGGCTGCTCCGTTGTAATCTTAGACAAAGAGGAGTATATTTGGGAAGGGAAAAGACAATTACTAGACACCAACTATTATAAAAAATTAATCAAACCAATTTTCCCAGAAACAATTCCCCTGGTTTCCAAAATTATTACCAATTTATATGAAAAGAAATTCATCGATGCCAAACAAAGAAATTATTTATTAGGATCCATCGAACCGAGAGCCCGCAGGTTCTATCTGCTGCCTAAAATTCACAAGGAACCTCAAAGCTGGAGCAAACCATACGAGATTTCCCCAGGACGGCCGATAGTCTCGGATTGTGGCAGTGAAACCTACCACTCGGCTGAATTCATTGACCATTATCTCAGCCCGTTGTCAATTTTACACAGCAGTTTCTTTAAGGATACGTATGACTTTATAGAAAAAATTAAATCCACAATCCTACCCGATGAATCAATCTTATTTACAATGGATGTAGACAGTCTGTACACCAATATTGACATCACACAAGGCATCACAGCCGTAAAGAACATCCTGATGAAATACCTAAACAGCAAACGTCCTGACAAAGAACTACTTCAACTACTGGATATCAACTTGAGACGTAATGATTTTGAATTTAACAGCCAGTATTTCCTCCAAATCAAAGGTACAGCCATGGGTAAGAAATTTGCCCCAGCCTACGCAAACATCCTACGCAAACTGTGTCTCAATTCAGGGTCTGCATCCTTCGTCGGCCGGATTCGTCAGCCGGTTAAGTTGTCGTGTGCACGTCCCATTTACCGGTTCCGTTAGAACTTATGAGACAGTACATCCATCAGGGTTCTAGGGGATGTCGGCGAGTTTTATCGTATCAGACCCGGGTTTGGACCACCTAATTAGAATCGTGTCTTTTATTTTAAAGGTGAAATGACTTGCACGAATAGTATCCCCAGAGTAGTCCACTTCTTTTAAACTCGTTACCTTTTGGTTAAGATACTAGAGAGAAGTCTGGAGGCAAGCCACGCCTCTCAGCAATTTTTTGGGTTATCTGGATTAATTGCGCCTCTAACAGCTTATGTGGGAGGTTGGTAACTATAAAATGATTTATGCTAGTTGATCAGGCTAACATAAGTTTATCAATTTATTTAATCAATCCAACCTTCCAGCTGGTAGAAACTTTTTCAACCTGCAATCAGAGCCAAAAATAACCTCTAATATTCTGTTTTTATCGCCCTTAAGACAACTCGTTACTCGCAAGGAGGGAGGAGTGAAACTCCCCTTATCTTAAGGTTTCTTTATATTATTTTATTATAAACTGTAAAGTAAGTCCTGATAATTCAGAGACCTGTGATCGACATGCTTACCTCCTGTGCAACAATGGTCAGGGCTCCAAACGTGAAGCTTTAGAGAAAACCTGAAAGAATCAGGATTATGTTTCTTTTCCAAAAAAGTTTATTACAAAATAGAAAAATACAAAAATGAGTATAAAAACAACTGCTATACCCCAAGGAGGAATTAGTTCAAAATGATTAAATAAAAGAGTTAGTTTACACCAGCTCTTGTCTTCTGAGAATCTTCCGTCCAGCTCTCGTCTCGCCTCTAATCTCTCTTCCCCGATCTGGGCTGCTGTTTTTATATCATTCCTGAGACTGCTCTAAACAGGGTAAGAGTCACAAGTCATTCTCTCCTGACAGTTTAGGTCAAGGGGTCATTTATCAAATACACTTTTTTAGCTCTACATAAGACATTTGGTATCATTTTCACTACATGCAGTATTCACATGAGGGCACAAAAGTTACATGTTGCACTCCTGGAATGGGAGCACAGGTCATAAATCTTCATGTTGGTAGCAAATTGTAGATCTTCCTTCAGCATTCCTGAGAACTTCTGGGTCCAGATGGACTGTCCTCACTCCTTTCCAGTCCTTCTTTTCCCGCCAGGGGAGGGGTCATGGGTGGATCCATGGGTGGATCCAGAGAAGCCAGCCTGCCTTTTGACCCTTTGCCTAGTTCTGTCCCCGCCAGCAAGTCCTGAACTATTGTCCTCTTGACCCTTCTGTGACCCTTGTCTCTGACCACCGTTTCTAAGTCTTGACCGGCGGCTGGGACTTGCGACAACGTCACAGCGCCGCGACCAGGCCTGTCCCAATTCGAAGACTCCTTCAAATGCGGTCGACGAATTCGGCCTTCTTTTCGCCTGTATGAAGGATGGGTCCGGTGTATCCTTCAATGGTTTACATTTCCCAAGATGTCTTGCGGGCCGGACAGTAGAACTTTTAAAAACAATGGCGGACAGTGAAACGGGAGCTGTCAGAGAGGATTGCGCATATAAATGTCAGTATAAACTTGAAAACTGTTAGGTTAAGGGCTTTTTGTGATACATGAACGTTATTTTAGTTTGAAATGTTACAGTAAAAGTGCTTGTATTGCGGTCTCGGCTCGTATGTTTGGTCGCTCGGTGTCGTACTTCTCCCGCTACGTTTTCCCCCTGATTTTAATAGAAGTTTGTATTTTAGGGACAAAAGAGAAAACCAGGGAATTTATTAAGCTTAGGGCGAAGATGGACCACATGATCACTGGAGCAAAGTATTCGGCAACTGTGGCATGGAGGTACAATAACATCTCATATTTTAAAAACTCGTTTGAGTTTAGTTTTTTCTGCAAAAACATGAAAGGAATAACCCGTTGTCCTCTTTTCTCTTCCTGTTTCTTTTCTTACATGTTTGTTAAGACTATTCTGTAGAAAATGGGCATCCAGGGGAAGGTGACAGCGATGACCAGCTTCTGGAGGTGATCAGGGAGGACATGAGGCTGCAGAGGGAGGCAGAGCAGCAGAAGGCACAGGAGAGAAGGGAGAACTTTGACAGAAAAAATGGTTAAGGAAGATTAAACATGTACATATAAAAGAAATATCTAAATAAAATCAGCTCTGTATTAAACTCTTGAATTTTACTTTTGTTTACAAATGAGAATTGTTTACTAAAGGGTATCCCGCTGGGCAGGGCCGGATTTAGGAGGATGTGGGCCCATGGGCTTCAGTCAATTTAGGTGGCCCCTTTTTTCAAAATTGTTGCATAGACGCACGCACGCGCGCACGCACACACACGCGCGCACACATATAATTTTACTATATTATTTAAGGACTACAAATTGAAACTTTTTTTTAGATCACACATTTTTAATAAACCAATTCACACACACTACAATAATCCTTGAATGAATAGATTTGCATTTTATAGAAAGAAAACGTTATTTCAACTTTGGCTTCTAAAAGCTGTGTCAATCAATAACCTAACATTAGGTAGTCATTTACACATTGAACATTTAAATACAATTCAAATTCTGCTTTTGCTGTCAAATTACTTAAACAAAAATAAACAAAAGGCAAAAGCGCACTCATCTGCCACTAAGACAGAAGACTGTGCTCAAAGCAAAAGATGGATCAGGCAAGCAAGCTCTTTCACTCTTTTGTCAAAGTTTTTAAAACCCATCAGCATTTTGAGAACATGCTTACTTTTCTGGATTTTTTTGGCAGCAAAGTCCTTGACAAGATCACTGAAGTCCAGCCTTCTCACTTTATCACTCTCAATGGACAAGAGAGTCAAACTATTCAGCCTTTCTTGTCCCATTGTTGATCTGAGTCTGTTCTTCACTATTTTAAGCTTAGAGAATGATCTCTCACCACTTACATTTGTGACAGGGAATGTCAGGTGAAGCCTAAATGCAATATCCACATTCGGAAAGATGCTCTGTAGGTTTTTTTCTCTGATTAACTGTAAAAGTAATGGAGCAGAAGTGAAGCTTCTACTCTGAATAAAATCTTTGAACTGGACAATCTCCTCTACAAAGTCCATCCCCAGATCGGCTGAATATTTTCTTTGGAGATTAGAGGCTTTG
Organism: Nothobranchius furzeri; assembly: GCF_043380555.1. NCBI lineage: Eukaryota > Metazoa > Chordata > Actinopteri > Cyprinodontiformes > Nothobranchiidae > Nothobranchius > Nothobranchius furzeri. Next base: position 42,330,764 of record NC_091748.1, on the reverse strand, counting down.
TTTCGTAGTTCTTGGGCAGTGACATTAGAAAGGTTGTTCAGGAAGCCAAAAGTGTTGTTGAGGTTATCATATGCAGCATACCTGCGATCCATTTCAGCAAGTAGTCTATCAACAACCACCAAAAATACACTTGTGGAGAATTTGTGTCTCGCTGACTGCTCCACCACTGAAGTGGTGGCACTTTCTCCTTTTGTATTTGCTTTCTTTTGTCTCTGAGTGCTTCCTTTGTAAACATGTGAAACTGATGGAGACAACTCCTTTGCTTGCGACTAAAACCTGTCAAACTGATCTCTCAAACCTCCAATGTAGTACCTCAAGGATCTTACCAAATCCATAGCTTTGCACAAGTCTAGCTCCACAGCCTGTAACGCTACACTTGCCTTTTCAAAGCGCTGGAGGATGAAATGCCACACAGTACACATGAAGGCAGTTTCAAGTTTGTCCATTTTTTTATCAAGTGACCTGGCTTCATTTCTAGTTGCTGCATTGTGGTTAGTGTCATGTACAATATTCTTTAAAGATTTCTGAATGTTTGCATAGTTTATGCATATTGCCTGTGTGGCATCTGCATGTGCAGCCCATCTTGTGTTAGAAAGTGACTTCAATGTTTCAATGCGCTTATTAGCATTGGGCTTGAGTCCAGCTGTCACTATGTTCCACCTTGCTGTTGACTTGGAGCAGAAGTTAAAAAGGTTTTGCACAAACTGGAAAAAATCAGCTGTCTCAAAACAACAGTTAACACTGTTGACCCCAACCAAATTCAGGGTGTGTGCTGCACATGGAACCCATTCAAAAAGGGCATTGACTTCTTTTATACGTGCCTGTAGTCCTTTATATACTCCTGACATGTTGGCAGCATTATCATAACACTGCCCCCTGCAGTTTGCAATGTCAATGTTCATTTCTCCCAAAACCTTGAGTACAAGCTCACATAAAGCTTCCCCGGTATGGCTCTCTATGGGAAGAAATTTAAGAAAGCGTTCCTGGGAGTGCCCTTCAGGTGACACATATCTCAGAATAAATGTTAACTGATCAAGGTGGGAAACATCTGGTGTGGAGTCAACAGAGATCGAATAGTATTTGGCCATGTTTACTTCACCGACTATTTCAGACAGAACACGATCACCCATCAGTTGAATAAACTCTTCACATATTTTAGAAGAACGATATGAAGGTGTCCCTGAACCTGCATTTCCATATTTCTCTATGTGACCCCGATAGCAAAACATGTTATTTCAATGTTGAGTTTTGGTCAAAATGGTTGATTTATAGTTATGGTTGAAACTTTGACAGTGGATCAACACTGAATACTTTCAAGTTGAAAATTTGTAATTGAATCAACATCGTATTATGGTTGATTTAATGGTTGAATAGCAAGCATTAGATCAACATCGAATATATGTTGTCAAACAGTGCACCTGGGGACTTTGGTCCGCCTGGAACTTTGGCGCTCCGGGTGAGACCATTTGATAGAGAGTTAATATATATAAATTAAACAATGAGCTGTGTTTTGTGATTTTCTTTTAAAATAATTTGTTAGTCTTTCAAGCGTAAAACTGGTTATGTGCAAATACTGTAAGAAAAAAAGTCTAAGTATGGGAAAAACAAACATCTCAGTCGCCAGACTGTGGAACTGTGGAATGGTCCGGTCCAGAATTTCAGTTACCCGGCGCCATTTTGACTTCTTCAACTTGTGTTTAATCGTCGAGCACGGTTCTCCTCATCACTGTGGTAAGTTTTAACTGACTTGTTGTTAAAGAAAATACCCGCAGTTGATGTTGAACTAAATTGTTAAACGGAAGCAGTAAATTCGTATGCCTATATGTGATTTCTCTGTAGGACCGCATTTACATCCAGCTAGCAATAGTTAGCAGCTAACGCTATGTTCATTCCTCTGTGAACTTTTTGATGTAATTTAAACTTGAACGTGTTCAAATCAGTGTTCATTTCGTTGACTAAATATTTTAGGGATTGTTTTGACTAATTAATTTGCACGGACTTAAACGACACGAAAACGAATAAAGATACATACCAATAATTACTAACAGGGTATCCGCGGGTCCTTAAAAAGTCTTAAAAAGTCTTAAATGAGCTTTTCCAAATTTAAGGCCTTAAAAATCCTTAAAAATGACAAATAATCCTTAAATACAGTTTCCAGAGGTCTTAAATTTTCAAAGACCCAATAAACAAGATTATTTTATTTCTATGAAATTTTCATTAATTTCTAGTTAGTCTCTGTCTTGCTAACAAACAGAGACCCTGATCGCTGCACCCCCGGAACTTCAGCCAAAAATCGAGCAGGAAATTGCCTCTTTTTGCCCATCAGCCAAGGCCAACATTAGAAACCTGGGAGTTATTTTTGATCCGGCTTTAAGTTTAGACTCACACGTCAAAACCATCTCCCGCTCTTGTTTCTTTCAACTGAGAAACATTTCAAAAGTCCGTAAACTGGTTTCTACTGCAGATCTGGAAAAAAATCATCCATGTCTTTGTGTCATCACGCTTAGACTACTGTAACGCTCTTTTTACTGGTCTCATCAAAACCTCCTTCTCACGCCTTCAAGCCATCCAAAATGCAGCAGCCAGACTCCTAACCAAATCCAGCAGACGAGCTCACATCACTCCAGTTTTACAGTCCCTCCACTGACTCCCGGTAGAAAATAGAATACAGTTTAAAGTTTTAGTCCTGACCTATAGAGTTCTTAACAACCAGGCTCCAAGCTACCTATCTGAGCTTTTATCCCCACACACCACCTCTCGGAACCTTAGATCCACATCTGAAAACCTCCTGGCTGTTCCTCGAACCAGACTGAAAACCAAAGGGGACAGGGCCTTTCAGACTATTGCACCCAGACTTTGGAACAGTCTACCTTCAAATCTCCGTCTCTCTAACACTGTAGAGGTCTTTAAAAATCATCTAAAAACTCACCTTTTCATCCAGTCGTTCCCTCCCTAAATGTTTCAAAAAGATGGCTTTGTTCGGGTTCACACCTTCACTTTGTTTATACTCATGATTTTATTTTCTACGTTTATCACTGCTATTGTTTTTCTGATGTTTTTATTTGTTAGAGGTATTTGTCCTGATCTTTATCATGTTGTACAGCGCTTTGTGATTTATATCTGTGAAAGGCGCTATATAAATAAACTTTTACTTACTTACTTAAGCATTTTTTGTGTATTACCGTAAATCCTCTAATACAGGCCCAGGCCTGTATTTGACTCAAGCTCATCAAACTCCAGGCTTTTATTGGAAGGAGGACCAGAATTAGAGGCAGGCCTCTATTTCTATTTGAGCAAAATGAACTAATGGTTCGCTGGAGTTTTTGACAATTAAAATTGCGCCCACATTTTCAAAGTTAAATACATTTCTTTTAACAACGGTAGTTTCTGCTTCAGCCCTCTCCCCCCTCCCCCTGCGCAGCGGCCGCAAACTCACTGATGCGCCTGCAGCCTCTCGGAGTTCCTGCTGCTCTAAACATTAAAATAATTATTTCATTTTCTGTTCCTCACTTCTGATTACCTTCAATGGTGTCTGTTTGTTGCAACCAGCAGGTGCAAAAACTAACTTGTTTTTATTTGACTATTTTTCTGTCCTGCCTGTTTATTATCTTCCTGCATCTCCTCTCAATCCTAAAGAGAAACTGCTACCTGGGTTCATATATATATAGCGTATTTTACATATGCGGGGCGACTTACTTTTGAGGAGAAATGTTTACAGGGTTCCCGCGGAGTCTTAAAAGCATTGAATTTATGAATTTGAAAGTAATACCTTTAAAAGACTGGAGAAACCCTTCAATTTTGGCATCTGGGTCTTAAAATTTGTGTTGGATGTAAGTTTTCTGTACTGCATTTTTCTTCTGAAGTTCATCAAAATATTCCAAACAAGTGATGACACCAAGAGAAGCATTAGTATTAATAAAGGCTATTTTTAGACATTTATTTCAATGTTGTGTCTTTACTGTTTGCACTGTTGCTTTTATACAATAAAAATACTAAAAGAAATTAGGGTAGTAAAATTAACAATTAAAAAACAAACCTTCTTAAAATTAAACTAAAATATAGGCAACAAAAATTATTAAGGTTCTAATGTCAAACCAGATAGATCCGGTAATATTTTTAACCATTTGTTTAAAAATATAACCGATCTTCTACCAAGTACCGACCCAGTGTTTTGTCAAAATATATTGGTAAAGATATATAGATAAATAAATGAAAACTAGTTCAATAATTTAATTTGATTTATTTATTTTTTGCTGATAGTGCCGTGAAATAGGTATTAATTTTCTATATGGCTTTAGAAAGATCTTAAACAGACTTAAATTTAAGTTGACGAAACCTGTAGGAACACTTTTATAGCTTTGGGGAGATATGCTGTGTGGTCATGATTACTTTTAGGTGGAAAATATATTTTACAGGGGGAAATGTTGGTTTTTTAAGCTTTTTATGTTCGTATCTGGGTTCTACACCTGATGGGCTTTATTTTTATGGTTAGAATGCTAATCTGATATGCGTAATTATTTAAACCTTGACTTAAAGCTCCTTTATCAAGTTTTAGAACAATATTAATATCTGGCACAATCAACTGTTGAGGGAGAAATACTATACATTACATAGGGAAAATGTTAGTTTTGTTTTTTTAATCGTTCCCAGAGGAAAAGAAAATTAGAAAAGAGATCTCAAAAATGTTTCCTTTTGTTCTCATAGACAATATTGAGATCTGTGTGAAACAAAAATGAGTCATTAGCATATTTCTCCTTTTTCTCATTTTTTTCTCCAAAACTGAAAGATGTCGTAAGTCTCAAATTAGTCTTGTTTTAAGTTTCAAAGGAGTGCTCACAAAACTCTCAACTACTTCTCAGATTTCCTTCTTTTTCATTCCTCATTTTGGCCTCATGTAGAGAAATCAAAGAGGTCTACTCGGGAACTCATTATTTTCTCCTACCCCACCCTTGTTGAATCAAATGTAGGAATCTCATAATGAGCTCAGGCAGAGCAGACAAAAAGTTCTACACAAGGCTAAATGTTTTCTCTACAAAATTTAAAGGCAGGGATATGGAATTCTTTAGGAGAGCCACTATCCAGGATGTTTTAGAGGTTACCTTCAACACACCTGATTTTAATCTACAGAGTAGGGATGAACGAGTACACCACTATCTGTATCTGTATCTGTTCAACCAACTAAATTATCTGTATCTGTACTCGGAATGGGCGTGGCATAACCCGGAAGTGGGCGTGGTCTAACCGGAAGTGGACGTGGTTTACATCAATGTATTATTTTAAGTCTGAAATTGATATGGATTGATCAGAAGTTGCTATGTGTATTGTTTATTTGAAAACTATTTACAGAGCAGCCTCAGAATTGAGATTAAATATTTTTGATCACAATAGTAAAGAAACTATTACAGAACAAGTGTTTCAATAAAATCAGAACATTAATATTTGAGTGCATGGATTAATACATCTGAACTCATGCAGTAGGAACTAGGAAATATGAAATGCTAGAACCAGACACAACTTTCTATATATTTTTTTTATTTTAATTTGATTAAACTGATTTTTTTCTTAACGTTCTTGGCATTTTCCCACACAAAGTTAAACAAAGAAATGTTGATTAATGTGTGTGTGTGTGTGTGTGTGTGTGTGTGTGTGTGTGTGTGTGTGTGTGTGAGAGAGAGAGAGAGAGAGAGAGAGAGAGAGAGAGAGAGAGAGAGAGAGAGAGAGAGAGAGAGAGAGAGAGAGAGAGAGAGAGAGAGAGAGAGAGAGAGGGAGTTCAAAAAAATAAAAAACCCGACCGGAGCGGAGGTAGTGACAACAGCACGTCAGCTCTGTCTTGTCAAATGCACCACGTAAGTTACGAAAACAGTAACTTTAAATATTCAACCGAAAAAGAGGCGAGCTGAAGAAAACCTAGGGAAAACTAAAGAAACGTGAGAAACAGTGAAGCAATCACAGCGCGATCCGTTACTGTCTGTGTCTGTGTGTGTGTGTGTGTGTGTGTGAGAGAGAGAGAGAGAGAGAGAGAGAGAGAGAGAGAGAGAGAGAGAGAGAGAGAGAGAGAGAGAGAGAGAGAGAGAGAGAGAGAGAGAGAGGGAGTTCAAAAAAATAAAAAACCCGACCGGAGCGGAGGTAGTGACAACAGCACGTCAGCTCTGTCTTGTCAAATGCACCACGTAAGTTACGAAAACAGTAACTTTAAATATTCAACCGAAAAAGAGGCGAGCTGAAGAAAACCTAGGGAAAACTAAAGAAACGTGAGAAACAGTGAAGCAATCACAGCGCGATCCGTTACTGTCTGTGTCTGTGTGTGTGTGGATGAGCCGGCCAGACTGCTCCTGGTCGGCTAGAGAGTTTTGTAAGTAGGGAGGGGCGGGCGCTCTATGTGACTGGCCAATCACAGAGCGTGAAGACAGTCAGTTACCCAGTGAAGATTTTCCTTCAGCACGATTACAGATAATGACTCGTTTTACTCGTTTCATGCTCGTATTCGTCAAAAATGCGTTATCCGTACCGGATACTCGTCTGAAACGAGTATCCGGCTCATCCCTATCATGTAGGAAAAAGCAGTCTCTTTCTGATGTCATGTAGGAAAAAGCAGTCTCTTTCTGATGTCATGTAGGAAAAAGCAGTCTCTTTCTGATGTCATGTAGGAAAATGCAATCTCTTTCTGATGTCATGCAGGAAAAAGCAATCTCTTTCTGATGTCATGCAGGAAAAATCAATCTCTTTCTGACATCATGTGGGAAAAAGCAGTCTCTTTCTGATGTCATGCAGGAAAAAGCAATCTCTTTCTGACATCATGTGGGAAAAAGCAGTCTCTTTCTGATGTCATGTAGGAAAAAGCAGTCTCTTTCTGATGTCATGTAGGAAAAAGCTATCTTTTTCTGACATCATGTGGGAAGAAGGATTTTGTTTCTGACATCATGTAGGAAAAAGCAATCTCTTTCTGATATCATGTAGGAAAAAGCAGTCTCTTTCTGATGTCATGTAGGAAAAAGCAGTCTCTTTCTGATGTCATGTAGGAAAAAGCTATCTTTTTCTGACATCATGTGGGAAGAAGGATTTTGTTTCTGACATCATGTAGGAAAAAGCAATCTCTTTCTGATATCATGTAGGAAAAAGCAGTCTCTTTCTGATGTCATGTAGGAAAAAGCAGTCTCTTTCTGATGTCATGTAGGAAAAAGCAGTCTCTTTCTGATGTCATGTAGGAAAAAGCAGTCTCTTTCTGATGTCATGTAGGAAAAAGCAGTCTCTTTCTGAAATCATGTGGGAAGAAGGATTTTGTTTCTGACATCATGTAGGAAAAAGCAATCTCTTTCTGACATCATGTGGGAAAAAGCAGTCTCTTTCTGATGTCATGCAGGAAAAAGCAATCTCTTTCTGACATCATGTGGGAAAAAGCAGTCTCTTTCTGATGTCATGTAGGAAAAAGCAGTCTCTTTCTGATGTCATGTAGGAAAAAGCTATCTTTTTCTGACATCATGTGGGAAGAAGGATTTTGTTTCTGACATCATGTAGGAAAAAGCAATCTCTTTCTGATATCATGTAGGAAAAAGCAGTCTCTTTCTGATGTCATGTAGGAAAAAGCAGTCTCTTTCTGATGTCATGTAGGAAAAAGCAGTCTCTTTCTGATGTCATGTAGGAAAAAGCAGTCTCTTTCTGATGTCATGTAGGAAAAAGCAGTCTCTTTCTGATGTCATGTAGGAAAAAGCAGTCTCTTTCTGATGTCATGTAGGAAAAAGCAATCTTTTTCTGAAATCATGTGGGAAGAAGGATTTTGTTTCTGACATCATGTAGGAAAAAGCAATCTCTTTCTGATGTCATGTAGGAAAAAGCAATCTTTTTCTGAAATCATGTGGGAAGAAGGATTTTGTTTCTGACATCATGTAGGAAAAAGCAATCTCTTTCTGATGTCATGTAGGAAAAAGCAGTCTCTTTCTGACATCATGAAGGATAAAGCAATCTATGACATCATGTAGGAAAAAGCAATCTATGACATCATGTAGGAAAAAGCAGTCTCTTTATGACATCATGAAGGATAAAGCAATCTATGACATCATGTAGGAAAAAGCAATCTATGACATCATGTAGGAAAAAGCAGTCTCTTTATGACATCATGAAGGATAAAGCAGTCTCTTTCTGACTGTTACACCCCTCCCGGCCTAGGAGTACCAGGAGGGGCAACACAAGTGTGGTGGGAGCAAACACGAAGGCGATAAAAAGTTCAAAAGGAGTTTATTAACGAAAACTGTCCCAGGCGGGTGTAAATAAAGTCTTTGGAAATAATAAAGTCAATAATAACTGAAGACAAGGGCAAAGCCCCCCTCAAGCTCGGATAATACCCTCCTGTTTTTGTGTACTGGTCCTCTTAGTCCTGTGCTGCTCCTAACGTGGCCGGCGTCTCACGCTCTCCCTTTCTCTCAGTCTCTCTCTCTCTCTCTCAGGGAATGGGTTTCCTCCAGAAAAAGATCCTTGTGTCATCTGTAGTCTTTAGTTCACTCGTCTCCACGATCTCCGGCTGCAACTCTCCGTTTCTTTACACTGCTTTCCTTCGCAACTCCCTTCTCAACTCCAACTCGTCCTCTCAACGCTCACTTCCCTTTCTCAACTCCCGTCTCAACTCTCAACCCCTTTTCACGGCGCCTCGTCTTCCTTTATAAGAAGCCCTGATGAGCGCGGATTGTTTCCAGCTGGTGGCACCGAGCCGGCAGGAAGGGTGCGTCTCAGCGTGCCTCTCTCCGTGGTGCTGATCCTGTCTCAGCAGGGCCGGAGCAAGGAGCTGTCCTTGGTGCGGTGGTTAAAATGGAGCCCAGGAACACAGAGGTCATAACACTGACATCACGTAGGAAAAAGCAGTCCTTTTATGACATCATGTAGCTAAAAGCAGTCTCTTTATGACATCATGTAGTAAAAAGCAATCTCTTTCAGATATCATGTAGGAAGATGGATTCTGTTTCTGACATCATGTAGGAAAAAGCAGTCTATGACATCACTTAAGAAAAAGCGATCTCTTTCTGACATCATGTAGGAAAAAGCAATCTTTATGACATCATGTAGGAAAAAGCAGTCTCTTTCTGACGTCATGTAGGAAGATGGATTCTGTTTCTGACATCACGCAGGAAAAAGCTGTCTCTTTCTGATGTCATGTAGGAAAAAGCAATCTCTTTCTGATGTCATGTAGGAAAAAGCAATCTCTTTCTTATGTCATGTAGGAAATAGCAGTCTCTTTCTGATGTCATGTAGGAAGATGGATTCTCTTACTGACGTCATTCTGTTCAATTCAAGTCAACAATACTTTGTTTATCCCAGAGTTTTAGTACACACAATTCTGAGATCAGACATACATACATACACACACATGACAAGAATTGGTGACTGTGGTCATTCGCAACCCTTTATTCAACTCATGATGATCTTTATGGCAAGTCGGCATCATTTACATCATAAAGAGACCGCACAAATGTCTTCCTGCATCAGTTGGATAACCCTTAATCGTATTTAATTAAATACGTTTTTATGGTTGAAAATCAAATGAACCAAACTTTACTTTCTAGTTGAATTCTATTCAAACAGCAATAAATTCTGCTTCCTCTGCTTTTTCAAACACATATTAATGAACCTGCCTCTAATAGAGTTGAATTAAATATATAAAATATGAATGAAAAATATTTATAAAATCCCAATAATACATCAGCAGCTGTAGGAAGTAAAGTAACATAATCACAACAGCTGGATAAACACAAACTTTAAAAGCACAATATTAATTCTCCTATGTAGTCATTGAAAGTTTACCTCTAATTTCTTACTTCATGACATCAATCTGTAAAGACTGGATTTCCTTTCTCAGCAGTGAATATTTTCCATTCCATAACTTTTGTGTTTCACCAAATTAACACTTGACCAAAGACTCTCCAATGTTTTCAAGCCAAGTAACAAATTGCTAAATTATTTGGTTAAATGATAAGAAATAAGCAGTTATCTGTTACTTGGCTTGTGGTCTTTATTGTAAGCTTATAACACTGCTGCTAATTCTGTAGTTGAGCCCTATTCCATGTAAAAGCATTTTCCCATACATGAGCCAGGTGACCAGATAATATGTATGAACAAACAAGTTAGAAGTTTGTTATTTATTACATTAATCAATCTTAAATACACATATCTTCTATTCCAACCGTGCATTTTATTTAATTAATATAATTTATTAAGTATTAGGAGAGAGCTGATGCTGTCCAGTTATGTATCAGGGGAATTTGGACTTGGATGTGTTGCAGCTGATTTGCTTTTAAGGAATTAATCTTAAAACTTTTAAATCAAAGTTCAATCTAAATTAAATCTTTTTTAATGTGTTGTGCCCTCACAAGCATGGCTAATTATTCCACTAAATCTAATGTAAGCTTTCCCTGAAAAAACTGGAAATGTAGATTGGGCTCTTTTTACCCGTAATCAAATCAAAAGTTCTTGAAGTTTTGAAGGAAATAAAAAATTGCTGCTATAAATGTGACCAGATAGCGGATCATAAAAGCAAATGTGCAATTTTATGTTGATTTAGGTGTTTGGTAACTTAAATCTAAACAACATTCAGCTGTAAGCAGTTTATGTGCATTTGTCACATTCTCTCCACATCTTGGAGGCATCAGTCACAGGTGTTTGCTTAGTTTCTGCTCAGAGACCTGAAGCTCCGGGGTCATTTATTATCTAGACTCCCCTGTTATCACTGTGGAGTGTCTAATGCATAGACTGTAAATACTGGACAATTCGATTCCATAGGCTCCGAAAACACGTTTGTTGTCTATAATGGGAGGTGGCCACCACCGCCATTTTGACCGTGTCACAGGTTCCGTCCAGCCCAGACAATTCCATAAAAAGGAAGAGAGGAGGAGCTGAGGGTGGGGCTGTAAGGCTGGGATCGAGTGACGACACCCAGGCGAACTAGCTACGAGCTAACCCTGGCTAACCGAGAGAGGGTGCCAAGATGGCTGAGTAAGTAGACGCTTACTGCCGAGCTCTGCAAATGTAACTCTACAATAAGGTAAAAACATCACGTCAAATCAAGAGTTTTTGAGCTGTTTTGTTTCTCAACCAAAAAAGAACAAGTTTTTGAGAAGTAAGCGGCAAAATGTCTAACCGGGATAACAAGAGACCGTCGAGCAGTTCCAGAACAAAACTAATGCTAATGGCTGAGGCTAATAAGGCAGATGATAACCATGCGGCTGCGCTGGTGAATTCATTGGTTGACAACTGTCATAATTATGCGGCTGCCTCACTTCCTCTTCCAATAACGGACGAATTGATGGACGAGTTTCCACCTATACCCATCACACCCAGCCAATCTCCAGCGCCAAAGAAAGCGATGCACTCCAAGGAAGGTAACGTGGATGTCGTTGAAGCATTGTCAAAACTAATAAATAAAAGGATGGATGACCTTGCACTACAGATTGCTGGTATTAGAAAGACTGCTGACTTTGCATGTGAGGAAATACGAAATGTGAAAGGCAGAGTTGGCTCTTTGGAGCAGAAAATCGCTAAAGAGGAAGGTCGCGTGGATACCAACCAGCAGAGAATCACAGACCTGGAACGAAACTCCAGACGGTGGAACCTCAGGCTGTTTGGTGTTAAAGAAGCTGAGCGGGAAGATGTATGGAAGGGTGTTGTTGAGATCTGTCAGGCAGTGCTGCCTGAAAGTAAAAATTGTCTACGGGAAGCTATCGACACTGTGCACCGCGTCGGCCCTAAACGCCCAAACAGCACCAGGCCCAGAGCTATCATTATCCAGTTCGTCTCCTGCAGGATCAGAGATGATCTGTGGAAAGCCGCGAAGACAGCCCCATACCTGAAGGAGAACCGTGACCTGAAGTTTGCAGAGGACCTCTCAAAGGAAGATAGAGATCGTCGGAGCAAACTGTGGCCCATTATTGAGCAGGCTCACAAGGAGAACAAAAAGGCCTACTACGTCGGATGTCGAGGTTTTGTGAATGGGACAGAAGTTTTTCCGTCCTCAGAATGAAAATGGAGAATAATGGATAAATAAGAAAGAAGGTTAAAACTGCCAGGAAGTACAACTGCTTTTGTTTGCTGTTTATTTTTATGCATTTGATATTTTGGTTATTGAGAAGTTAATGTTATAACACTTTTACCAATTTTTTTTTTTATAAATGCAGTGCTCGGTCCGTTTTTGATACTTACTTTTCTATTAAACACTATCTATTAGTTCTATTCACATTTCTAATTGTTCAGTTTCTGTTTTCTATACTGTCATTTTCTATTGTTTCTCTTAATGCCAGGGGGTTAAAACAATTTTGTAAACGTATAGCTCTATTTTTGTTTGCTAAAAAATGTCATAGTGATTTCTGTTTTTTCCAAGAAAGCCATTCTGTTTCCACTGACGTGAACTTCTGGAAATCCCAGTGGGGTAACGATATCTGGTATTCGCATGGCTCAGAGAGGTCAGCTGGGGTCACAACTCTCAAAATGATACTATAGATAGATGGCCCCCCCAGCACAACGTTTTAAAAGTAACTTGAGGATGGAAGCATTTATGGATAAATTTAATGTAACTGATATTTGGAGAGAGAAATTTCCTGATGATATGTCATTTACATGGAGTAACCACTCTGGTTCAAGGAAATCACGTATTGATTTTTGGTTAATTTCTAAAAATCTGTCCAAAGATAGCATTACGGTCAATATCCTCACAACGCCACTCACTGACCATAGAGCAATATACATCAATTTACAATTTCTTCCTACTGAAAATATTAATAGATCTTCATACTGGAAGTTGAATAGTTCACTTTTGAACCATACATTTGTAAAAGCTGAAGTTACACGATTGTTAAAACACTTTTTCAACAAGGGTAATATTGAAAAGTCTTACAGTATAAACTGGGAACTTTTTAAATTTGAAACGGGTAAATTTTTGAGACAGTATGGGGCAAAAATGGCTAAGGCAAGATCAGAAGAGGAAGACAAATTAATTGTTCAAATTTCATCAATATATCAACTGCCACCAGATGAAGTCTCAGAGGAGGATAAATTGCAACTTAGGACCCTTCATTCTAAACTTGACGAGCTTTATCGCCAGAAAGCTGAAGGTGCTTTTGTTCGTTCAAGAAAAAAATGGATAGAGGAAGGAGAACAGAACTCTGCTTATTTTTTCCGTTTAGAAAAATCTAGATCTAAATCCAATACCATCCATCAGTTGAACATTAATGGTACGATCACTAATGATGCCAAAACCCTCTCTCAATTTTGCTGTAAATTTTACTCAAAGTTGTATGAATCAAAATATAAGGCAAATGTTGCTACTCAGTTCATCGACTCTGTAAATAATATAAGAGTAATTAAAACTGCAGATAGGCTTTATTGTGACAGTTCGTTCACTGAAAAAGAGATACTGGACTCCATTAATCTTCTTAAGAACAACAAGTCTCCAGGCACAGATGGATTGGTAGAAGAATTTTATAAAATGTTCTCTTCCCAGTTAGCACCATTTCTGTTACAGGTTTATAACGAAAGCATTGAAAAGGGCACTCTTCCACCCACCCTCACACAAGGACTCATTACTCTAATTCCTAAACCTAAGAAGGACTTACTTTCCATAGATAATAGGAGGCCAGTAAGCCTCCTAAATAATGATTATAAAATTCTAGCTCTATTGCTGGCCAGGAGAATTAAAGATGTTTTGGATGATGTTATAGATGAGACACAATCGGGATTTATGACAAAAAGGCACATCTCCAATAATATTAGACTCGTCTTAGATATCCTGGACTACTCTGACCTAATCCTTGATGATTCATTTATCCTTTTCCTTGACTTCTACAAAGCTTTTGACTCTATTGAGCATGAATTTATATTTCTCTCACTCAGGAAATTTGGCTTAGGTGATTTCTTCTGCAACGCCATCAAAACTTTATACTCTGGCGCAAATAGCTCTATCAGAATGAAAAATGGCACCACATCTCGTTTTTGCCTGAATCGAGGTGTACGCCAAGGGTGCCCCATCAGCCCTTATCTTTTTCTACTTTGTACCCAAATTCTCGCTTCTTATATTGCTAATAGTCCTATGAAAGGTATAAACATAGCAGACAGAGAGGTTGTCATCAGCCAACTGGCAGATGATACCACAATTTTTCTTAAAAATGCTAATCAGGTGTCAATTGCCCTGAAAATTTTAGATGACTTCTCAAAAGCTTCTGGATTAATATTAAATTTAAACAAATGTCAGTTATTACCTATCAACAATTGTAATGATCATAGTATTTGTAACATAGCTATTCAACACGAAGTAACATATTTAGGCTTGATTATCTGTAAAGATCAAAAAACCAGAATTACCTCTAATTTCTCTCCAATAATTAAAAAAACTCAATCTAAGTTAAATCAGTGGTTACAAAGAGATTTAAGTTTAAGAGGACGAGTGTTTCTCTCCAAAGCAGAAGGTTTGTCTCGCCTGACTTATGCTGCCATATCTCTGCATGTGGACAACAGAACTTGTGGGGAAATTGACCGAATGCTCTTCAACTTCTTGTGGAAAAACAAAACACATTATATTAGAAAGAGTGTAATAATGAACGACTATCAACATGGAGGACTCAATATCTTGGACTTCACTACCTTAAACAACACATTTAAAATTAACTGGGCAAAACATTTTCTTAAAAATCCTGTCTCCATTTGGAATTTTATTCCTCACTGTAACTACAGGGGTCCAACAAAGAATGGCCACGCATCATGCTGATGTCTTCGGATGTTTATTTTGCTCTCTCTCTCTCTCTCTTATTGTCTTCAGACACCGTGAAAACTGAAGAAACACAAAGTTTACACCATAACTGTTTGAACTTATCAGTCTCTCATGTCATTGTCCATAAACAGTCTCGCAGAACAGAAAGAAAATGCGCAATAATGAATCACAAAAATGTCCTCTCATTACCAGTGTAGAACACATATGCAACATTATACAAACATTATACATGAAACCATACCGTGTGCGCCTCTTGGACCACATGCAGAATGACATTAACGTCGAGGCTGTAGACGCATCTGTAGCCATGTATCCATGCTATGGTTGCTATGGTAGCGCTGTCAAACAAACTCTGATCATGTGACCATTACAAACTACCTCATACAAACTTTACAGCAGGTTACATATTTAACAAACCCATATTTTGTAATCACATATTTTAGACATGTTTTTTAAATCAATGTTACACTTTTATCATCTTATCTAGTAATTAAATGAACCAAATTAAGCATCTCTCTATCACAGAAACATTTGAAATAAACAACTTTATTTTAACTGTCTCAGGGACAGTTATACTCCCACCAAATTACTAAGATTTATGAACTGTTAATAATTTGAATAAATCTAGAAATTTTCAGAACCAAACAGTTGTGACAATCTTGCAAGTCAAGTCTAATATTTTAACCATCCCATATACATTTACAGAAGTTCCACTGGAACATTCTAATTACTCTCTATTAGGACCACTAATTTATGTATAGGGCGTTCAAGAGTGGATGGTTTATTGAGCCTTTCACCCTCTTTTTGATAGTTTTCAATTTCCTAGTTGTATTCTGGCTTTTTTTGCTAGATGCTGAATCCTAGCAACTACATTTACTGCTGTATGCCATTTTGAGAACCTTTTGAGTCGCTCCAAGAAGTTCCTGTCCTCTACTACCCTTGTTTGTAGTATTTGTGTCGTTTTGACCTCTGGATCACCTACCAGAAGGTCTGGAGTTGAGTCTGGTGTGACAAACCCTCTTTCCCACAGGAAATGAGGTCCAGTGAGCCAATTTGAACTGATCAGTTCTGCCACTGTGAGGCCTCTGGAAGCGTGATCCGCTGGATTTTGATTGGTGTCAACATAGTGCCACTGTGCTGGATCAGTTGCTTCTCTGCTTCTTTGCACTCTATTAGCAACAAAAACATGAAATCTGCGGGCTTCGTTGTTAATGTAGCCCAAAACCACCTGTGAATCAGACCAGAAATACTCTTGATCAATTTTGAGCTCCAGTTCCTCTTTTAGCATTCTGCTGACTGCTGCAGACACCACTGCTGCTGTTAATTCCAGCCTTGGTATGGTAACAACTCTCGTGGGTGCAACTCGTGCTTTGCCCATGACTAAGGAGCAATGCACTCTGTCTTCACTCATCACCCGGACACATGAGCACTGACCATACCCGCGACTGCTCGCATCTGAAAAGTGGTGGAGTTCTATTCTTTGGACTTCTCCAAGGTTTTCAGGTACAAAGCATCTTGGGATTTGGAGTTGCTGCAGGTTCTTCAGATCAGTGACCCTACTCTCCCATTGTGGCTTCAATTCACCAGGCAGTGGCTCATCCCATCCAATGCTCTTTAGACACATTTCCTGTAGAATTTTCTTTCCTATTAGAAGGAAAGGAGCCAAGAAGCCTAATGGGTCAAACACAGAGGCGATAATGGAAAGAATTCCCCGTCGTGATACTGGTTTCTCCTCCAGGGCAACTTTAAAGGAGAAGGTGTCACAGCTTACACTCCATCTTACTCCCAACACAGTCTGAACTGGGAGTTCATGATGACTGATGTCCACATCCTGGGCTCCACTAGCTCGTTCACTATCTGGAATTGACTCCAGGACTTCTCTGTTGTTGGATATGAATTTGTGAAGCCGTAATCTTGCCTTCGCACACACCTTCCGCACATCTCTCACTAGTTCAATGGCTGCATTCACAGTTTTTACACTGACTAGCCCATCATCAACATAGAAGCTACTTCTGATGAAGTTGGCTGCTGTCGGATGTTCCCTTTCATTTTGGCTCGCAAGATACTTCATTGCATAATTTGCGCAGCCTGGTGAGGATGCTGCCCCGAAAAGATGGACTTTCATGCGATATTCTTTTGGCTCTGTGTTTGTTTCACCGTTTTCCCACCACAGGAATCGCAAGTAATTTCTGTCTTCTCTGTTCACATGAAATCTGTGAAACATCTTCTCTACATCACAGATTATTGCAATAGGGTGTTGGCGAAATCTGCAGAGTACTCCAGTCAAACTGTTGATGAGGTCCGGTCCGGTCAAGAGGTGATCATTCAGAGCTGTGCCACTGTACTTTGCAGAGCAGTCAAACACAACCCTGATTTTTTCTGGTTTTCTTGGGTGATAGATGCCTTGATGTGGAATGTACCACGTATTTCCTTCTCTGGGATCATCTTCAGCTCTTTCAGCATCACCTTCCTTGAAGACATTGTCCATGAACCTTACGTAATCGTCCTTAAATTTGGGGGTTTTCTCAAACTTCCCTTTCAGGTGCTTAAGTCGCACCAGAGCCAGACGCTTATTTTCTGGCAGCTGAGGGCGTGCCTTAAAGGGAAGTGGCATCTCTAAGTGCCCGTCAGCATTCTGGTGTATTTCCTCATTTAGCAGATGCATGAACTGTATGTCATCTTGTGATATGCTCTTTTCTCCAGGAGCTGTGTCTTTGAAATCTGACTCAAGTACTCTGATGATGGTGGCTGGTGTCAGAGGTGGAAGCTCCTTAACAGATAAGCGATGGCACAGGCCTGTCACTTCTGTTGATGTTGCCATTTTTTTGTGAACTGCCAACAATGCTCCAGCCCAGGTCTGTCTTGATTGCATATGGCTCTTCATCACCTCCCGCGATTACTTGCCGTGGTGCCAGTGCTCTAGAACAGTCGTAGCCTATTAACAGCCCGACCTTGCAATCCATTAACTCGGGCATCTCCTGTGCTATTCTGGTTAGATGTTTCCATCTCTTGGCAGTTTCAGAGGTGGGAATGTGTGAACGTTCAAGTGGGATGAAGTCTCTGGTATAGGCAAGTGGCAAGTTGATAAAGACTTTGGAGTAAAACCCTCTAACTCTGAGCCCACTAACCCTTTCGCTCTGAACGATGGAATCTCTTCCCATCATAGTGGTTAGCTTTAACTTCACTGGCTCTAAACTCATCCCCATCTCCTCACATACCTCTTGATCTACAAAAGTGTTGCTACTCTGCGTATCTAATAAAGCATACACTAAGGTCTCTCTCTCTGGAGTGGTGGTTGAAGAAACCCACACAGGGACTATCATGGATGTGCTCCCACCATCTCCTTTGTCCATGCAGCAAGAAAGTGCAGATATGTTTTCTTCTGCCTGCATTCTATGTGATGATGTGTTCACTGCAGTTGTTGGACGGTCTTCATGAAGAGCTGTTGGATGGTGTTTTTTACAAACCCCACAAGTCGCCTTGCGCTTACAGTCTTTGGAATTGTGTCCTCTTCTGAGACAGCCAAAACACAGGTTATTTTCAAGTATGAACTTTCTCTTGTTTTCCACATACATTTTAGCAAAGGTCTGGCATTTGTGAATAGAATGGCTTTCTCCACAGCAAATACATGTGACTGAGTTTGATGGCAAAGCATGTGCTTTTCTTTCTATATCAGCCTCATTTGAATTGTTCTCCACTTTGCTGTATCCTGTGGTTGTTCTGTCTGATGCTTCCACACTTGTGATGTATGCATTAGCCTTTGGACGCTTTATGTCTCTAGCTTCAGTGTGTTTCAAGGCATTAAATGATGTTATGGGATTGCATGCAACTTCCGCTTCTTGTGTAACAAAGTCAGCAAATTGTTTGAAGCTTGGATATTCTTCTGTTTGCCGTAACTGCACCGTAACATGACGATTCCAACGAGAAGTCACCCAGTCAGGAAGTTTTCGGAGCAATTTTTGATTCTCTTCACAGTCATTTAACACCTGCAGTTCTTTGATGTATGGCATAGCATTGCTGCAGGCTGTCAGAAAATCACTGAATTGTCTCAGTTTAAGTGACTCTCTTGAACCAATCTTTGGCCAGTTGTTCAGTTTTTCCCTAAATGCACGCTGAATTACAAAGGGGTGACCATACCGAGCATTCAAAGCTTCCCAAGCTTGGTCATATGCTTGGTCATCTTTTCTGTAAAAGCTTCCCTCCAATACAGACCGTGCTTCTCCACTGATGTATTTGCGTAGGTAGAACAACCTGTCGGCTGGATTTGTGCATCGTCGTTCTATCAAAGCTTTGAAACTAGTGCTCCACTCTAAGAACTTAAGTGGGTCCCCTGAGAAGACTGGAGGTTCAGGTGCAGGAAGTCTGGTGAGGACCATCGTGTCATGCAATGCTTGCATTAACAATGACTCATTGTTATTATTGTTTGGTTGTTCATTGTTATTATTCTTGTAGGTTTGCTCTGGTACGATTTCTTCAGGAGCTAATGGAGGACAACTGACTACCTCACTGTGTGCACTTTTGACTTCTCCACAGACTTCACTTGAATCTGCTTGAGAATAAGCTTTTAGCTTTGCAGTTATTACCTGAAGATCTCGCTGATTTTCTAGTCTTTTAAGCTCTTGCCTTTGTGTAGCAATAGCCTCCTCCATTTCTATCTCGGCCTGCTTCGCGGCAAGCTGTGCAGCACACTCTGCCTTTTTTACATTGATGCTTTGCTGCTCCGATAAACAGCTTGAGCGGTGGCTACGTACTGAAGGTCGGGAGATTGTAGTCCCAAATATTGACTGAGCATATTCTCTGTCTAGCACCATGTGAAGTCTTGCATTTTCTGCCTTAGCATCAAACTCTTCTATCCCCACTTCACTCATACGTACTTTAAGTATTCTCATCAAGTCCGCTGTTACTGCTGTGCAGGAATCAATTTTTCTTCTAGTCTCAGTAGAAGGGGCTGCCTGCGATCTTATATCTTCGTATGTATTTTTCACTTGTGACTCCAGCCCTTCGACAGTATCCATCATGTCAGCTAATTCCTGGTCAGAGCACTCTTCTTTAAGTTGGAACGTGTAGCTTTAACTTGTTCTTTCCAGGTTTCATATAATTTGATAAATTTACTCTCCTTCTGAGAAAACTCTTGTTGCTTAATTTCTAACATTTTGGGTGTTAACTTTCGCTCCCTTGAGGATTTCCTGGGCTCTAGTCTTGAAGTATTAGCGGCAGGCTTCTGCTTTATTTCTATTTTAGCATGAATATCACCTATGAGTAACTCCAATTTCTCCCTTTCAACATCATCAGTCTGTAATTTCAATTGTTCATTCAATCTACTTAGCTCTTCCTTAAGGGAATCGATTTGTTCTCCGTATTCTTCAATATGTGATTTTTCTGTGTTTACTGACATTGTACATGTTTCAGCAAACCTGCTGCATAACAAGTCGTTGCTATATGTATATGCGATCCTGGCAAACATATAATTCTCAGTACAATCTGATTCTTGCAACAATTTGCTTAACAACACCCCTTGTTAGTCTTCTTTTAAGTTGAACTCTTAAACATCATTAGAACACTTTAAACAACACCACTTGTAAATTAAAGGGGAACAGTTTGGCTATGACAGGCTGGTTACCTTTAGCTCAGTACCTTTCTCATACAAAATAAATTATTATATTAATAGACTCTCCAAACTTTACTAACAGCTGTGGATATATCACAGCCCAACCTGACGTTGACTGCAGAGCCGTTATCTTTTCCTTGAAGACGGGGGATTATACAGTTTTTGCTGTGTGCAACGGCAGAGAGTTGCAGACGGTTGCAGAGCTGTAGTTTATGATGGTCAATGTCGCCCTCTATTGGTGAAGTCGTGGTCGTTGCCGTCCAAAGCGCCAATAATGATGTTTCCTCTTTTCGAGTTTGCAAGCCTCCTTTCCGCTGTGTTCTCGAACCACACACACTGCGCTGTCAAGAACCTTTCTTCTTTTCTTCTTCTGGAACATTCACTGCTTCTAACGTTGAACTTCCAAGCACGTTGGCGGTACGTTTTCACTGCAACTACAGGGGTCCAACAAAGAATGGCCACGCATCATACTGATGTCTTCGGATGTTTATTTTGCTCTCTCACTCTCTCTCTCTCTCTTATTTTCTTCAGACACCGTGAAAACTGAAGAAACACAAAGTTTACACCATAACGGTTTGAACTTATCAGTCTCTCATACCATTGTCCATAAACAGTCTCGCAGAACAGAAAGAAAATGCGCAATAATGAATCACAAAAATGTCCTCTCATTACCAGTGTAGAACACATATGCAACATTATACAAACATTATACATGAAACCATACCGTGTGCGCCTCTTGGACCACATGCAGAATGACATTAACGTCGAGGCTGTAGACGCATCTGTAGCCATGTATCCATGCTATGGTTGCTATGGTAGCGCTGTCAAACAAACTCTGATCATGTGACCATTACAAACTACCTCATACAAACTTTACAGCACGTTACATATTTAACAAACCCATATTTTGTAATCACATATTTTAGACATGTTTTTAAATCAATGTTACACTTTTATCATCTTATCTAGTAATTAAATGAACCAAATTAAGCATCTCTCTATCACAGAAACATTTGAAATAAACAACTTTATTTTAACTGTCTCAGGGACAGTTACACTCACTATATCTTCTCTAAATTTGGTGGTCTAACTTTTATCCTGGGTTGTGACTACAATGCAGGAAAGCTTCCAGAAAAACTTTCAATGTTTCACAAACAAGTTCTATTAGCCTGGTCACTGATTTATAAACATAATTTTACTCCCCATACATACTTGATCTGGAATAACAGGAACATAGTGTATAAAAATAAGTCATTGTTTTTCTCTAATTGGGTTGAGAAACAGATCATTTTTGTGAATCAGTTGTATAATACTAATGGACAGCTTATGTCTTACACAGAACTCCTAAACACATATAAATTTCCGGCAACTCCCAAAGAATATGCCATACTGTTTGCTGCAATACCTATGGGTGTTAGAATGCTTTTTAAAGGTGTTCTACCAGTTGTACCACCTATTTCTCTTCCCGACCCTGTGAACACATACGTAGGAAAAGTTTGTCTTATCGAGCATAAAAACAGTAATAGGAATATTCGTGCTTTATTTCAGAGAGAATCCTTATCTGTTCCATATGTGATTTTTTATTGGAATTCCTTTGTCACTGACATCAGTTGGGAAAGAGTATGGACCATTCCTAATAAGTATTTTGTGACAAATAAGGTCAAAGAAGTTTCATTCAAAATACTTCATAAGTGTTACCCAGCTAATCACTATATGACAAAGTTTAAGAGGGACATTGATGTGAATTGCTGTTTTTGTGGAAGCCACCCTGAGACCGTTCAGCACCTCTTCTGGATCTGTTCACATGCTACAACGTTTTGGAAAGACTTTAGCAGATTTATTATCGGACAGCTCTGCAAGGACTTTGTTCTAAAATGGGAAAATGTTGTATTTTGTTTTTTTCGCAAGCACAGAAAGGAAGGTGTATACTTTGTTATAAATTTGTTAATTATTCTAGCTAAATTCTATCTCCACAAATGCAAATATAGTAACCAAAAACCAAATTTCAAGCACTATTATAGTGACACTCTATCTTACATAAAATTGATTAGTGGATCACTAAACAAAAAAGCTTTAAAAACTGTATCTATTTGCACCACCTATAAGTTATTTGGATGTGTGTAACATTTCTGTAGTACACCCCCTGGCATATGTTTCATCTTTGTTCAATATTGTATGCAATTTGATTGTATACTTTCACCTTCAATAAAGTTTTGAAAAAAATAATAATAACCCTGGCTAACCCAAAGCTAACTCGGAGGTGGGAGCCGGGCTAACGGATGTAGCCACCTAGCTTCAACCCTACCGGAGCTAACTGTGGAACACCCATGGACGTGAACCTCACACGAAGTTTAGGTGGAGGTTTTTGGCGCCTGTTCGTGAAAAGTACCTGGATTTAAAAAGTATTGAATCGGTAAGTTTATAATTTATTTCCGTAATGAAAACATTTTGCTTTGAGCAAGTTCTCAGTATCGTATCTTCCGGGCTATCGCTCCTGATTCGCACCAGCCATTAACCCTTTGGTGCATGATGGTCACTACAGTGGACAGGTACTCAAAATTGTTATTTATTTGTTTTTGCTATTAAGCACAGCTGTTGAAGACTTTATTGTATTTGAGCCCCTCCATTTGGACTTCAGTAAGTCAAGCCAACATATTTCATGTTCAGAATGCACGTGGTCCACTAAGGTGGACCTGTAATAAATTATTTGTAAATTATAAAATTTTACAAAAAATATTTGTTGAAATTTGTTTCATTCACACCTAAAGATGAATGAAAAAAATTGTTAAAAAAATCATGGCTGAAGATTTCATAATTCATGCATCAAAGGGTTAAATGTGTAATGAAGAAGAGAAAATATATTTAAGTCGTATTTTGGGGGGACATTTTATTATCTTTCTTTCAAAATCTGAGACCAAGCGTTTCACATCGCAACACAAGCACCGGTAACCATAACAGAATGAACAACAGCCAGCAGAGGAGAGGATGGCGGTGTTTCAAACCCTCCCGGCCGGCGAGGAGAGCTCATTCCTGGGCTGGAGCCGGCCCTCAGCACCCCGCCACAGGTTCCAACAGATGCTGGTGTTTGAAACCCTCCCAGCGGGACAGGGGAACTCATTCTTGGGCGGGTCGGAGTCGGCCCGCAGCAGCGCGGTGTAGCCTACATATTTTGTTAAATAAGTCGCTCCGGAGTATAAGTAGCAGGACCAGCCAGATTATGTAAAATAGTGCGAGTTATAGTCCGGAAAATATGGCAGTTATTAGTATTTTGGATAAATTAGCAGGCTAAATACATTTCATATATTTCCAAAACGTAATACTTGTTTGTATCTTGTACAGCCAACTAGCCTTTATTCTGGACTCGGTACAATTCACCAAAAGTAAAGAGACATTACACAGATGAAGTAAGCACAAGATAACTTACTGGAAGACACGGAATTATTATCATGAGAACCAGAACAAGAGAGCCTGAGAACAGTCATGTGAAAATAACAGTTAAAAAGTATGTATGTGTAATAGAAATAAAAATATATTAGAATTAGTGTAACTCACTGTGATCCAAACAATAAATCAGCCATAGCTGATTGAAATGAGGTCTGGGAGTTTTTAAGTTTCATTCTTTTATTACATTTTTTTCTTAGATCTGTTAAAAGGTCACCATGGCAGCCTGTGTGTCTCCAACATCAGCTACACAACGCAGCAAGTGTAAGTTCCTGTCTTGACCACTTCATGTATGGTTTTGTACTTTAAACAATTATGACAAACCTGTTATTTTTTCTCCATAGCCATTTGGATTATTGGAGACAGCTACGTGAGGCGGGGTGCCCAGAGAGCTGCAGAGACCCTCGGCCTCCCTGACGTCTGTGTCTCCTGGTTCGGTTGGGGCGGACTGAGGTGGAAAGACCTTCTCCCCTTTTTTCACTCCAGGCATGGAAGAGCAGCTCCGGATGTCATCATTCACTGCGGCAGCAATGACATGGGGGTGGTCAGCAGTGTGAAGCTGGTCAACATGAAGGAGGACCTGCACCGGCTTCACTTTCTCCACCCTCATATGACCATCATCATGTCGTCCATCACCCAAAGGCGTAGATGGAGGGCAGGTGTAAAACCTGCCAAAATTGAGAAGGCCCGGAGGTTCGTCAACAGTGTAATGGCTACTTTCATTTCTAGTTTAAATGGTGCTGTTGTTGTGCATTCTCACATCAGACATGACAGTCCAGGGATATTTTTGTCAGACAGAGTTCATTTCACTAACAGGAGAAATGATATATTTTTAACTAATATTGCCGATTGTCTTAAAAGCCAGCTCCAAAAGCAGTGAAAGACTTCCAGGTGGGAGCCTCGCTGCTTTTGAATTTGGCCTTTAGGACAGATTTTCAGGCAAACAGGATAAACATATCCCTGACTGTTATAGCTAATGTGTTGATGATGTAATTTATCTACTAGCCATTACACTGTTGAACTGTTCTTCCTTCAAACCACAACGTTACACTCACTCTGCAGCTCTCTGGGCCCAGGTTTGTTTGTTTTTTAATGTGCCGACACCTTGTGCCCTGTGTTATAAAACGTAGAGTAAAAAAATAAATGTTTTTGCTCAATTACTGGAATTTCTTTGGTTAAGACTACAAAGTGAGGAATAATCATTTACAAGTTATTTGTACAACAGGCCCATTTTAAATCCCAACAGTTTCTTAGACAATAGAAATGTGTTCTTTACTAACTTTACTTGGTTTAAAAATCCTGTTTGAAGGTACTTAACCCAAGACATGCAGAATACAACACTGACCAAAAACTGATGGAAAACACGATTTATTTATAAGGAGGAACTTAAGGTGCACAGATAAGTCTGTGGTTGGAACTGCAACAACAGCTCAGCGTCTGGAGGAGGGAGAACACAGGTGAGCATAGGTTCTGGTTTCAAAATCCATTGTAGGCAGGCAGAGGTGTTCAGCAGACTTACTGTGGGGCGTGTATGTGTTGGCTGGAGGAGGGAGAGGTAGAGAGCCGGGGAAGTGCAGGAGAGGGAGCAGAGGTGGAGAGAAGCGGGGCGTCCTGGTGGATGGGGCACTGGGTGAGATGAGAGGTGGGTTATGGAGGGTGGTGATAAGGTCCGTGTGTTGAATATCCAAATCCTGGAGTAGAGGTCAGTATCCAATGAGGTCGACAGGAATCCTGAAGAATGGTAAATCCAATATAAGAGCAAAAACACTACGACATAACATTAATCCTAGGAACACTAGAGGTAACACGAGTGGCTGGTTACTACCAAAACTGAGGCAATCTTCCGGCGTCGAATTGTGTCCTCCATCCACCTTAAATAGGAAAGCACCCCGCTGATTGCTGACCAGGAACGGCTGGGCCACTCCCTCTCCTGGCAAGAGACTCACAGATGGTTAAGAGAACAGGAGTACTCACCCCGGCTCATGACAAGGAGCCTTAATGTGTACAAGGTTCCCCTTGAGTAATATTGAATGTAGATGCTGAACCAATCTGGTATAAAGACTGCTGATAGAGGATAAACAAGTAAATAAGAGAAAAATTAATACAACTAGCAAACCAACATAAAAACAGCAACCAGCAGCTGCACCTGTGAAGAAACATTTCGAAGAGTCATCAAGTGTGAGAATGTAGAGCAGCCAGAAGGTCTTCAAGTTGAAAGTATTAGAGGCAAACTGCAGCACAGGGACATTTTTCCAGAGAGCCAAAATGCTTCTCCTGCATTTATTTCACCTCTTTCCTTTTACAGATCACCACATAACAAAAACAAAAACTCCCCAAGCCTCCACCTGGCTTCCTTTAAATACCCCAGCAAATCACACCTGCAAACAATCCACCCCAATCAGTGCTCCAACATTAAATCCAGAGGGAAATAAACATCCACATAAAGGTACCTAAATGTTAACATAAACAAAAGACAAAACTGTTTTTACAATACAAAAAAACATTTTCACATAAAGACACACTAAGACACATTTCAGTTAAAATATCCCCCATCACAGTGCCAGCAGACTACAGAAATAAATTACAGGGACGAATGGGAAATCATCCCTACCACTTCGTCACATCAAGAAAACGTGGGATGAACAACTATAAACATGTAAACCATGAACCACAAACATTATGAACAACAAACATCAACTAGCATGTGTTCGTGCGTGTGCTGGGATGTGAAGTGTTAGACCGGATCAGGTGCACTCTGGAACCGCCACAAGCATCAGAAAACCTTGCTACAGAGAACTCAGCAAGGCTGACACAGGTCATGGGCCATAGGACACAGGAATCACACAGCATTTCCACCTGAAACAGAATCATTAAAATTAGAATCAAATACAACAGTTGTTCAGTATGACATGAAATGGATTTTTAAAGAAGGCAATTGGACTTCTTTGGTTTCATGAACACACTGGTACACCAGATCACTGTGTGTGTGTGTGTGTGTGTGTGTGTGTGTGTGTGTGTGTGTGTGTGTGTGTGTGTGTGTGTGTGTGTGTGTGTGTGTGTGTGTGTGTGTGTGTGTGTGTGTGTGTGTGTGTGTGTGTGTGTGTGTGTGTGAGTGAGTGAATGTGCTTGCGTGCATGCATGTGTGTGTGTGTAAAAGCCATGTGTAGTGTTTATTTATAAAGCATATGTTGTTGGATTTTATCCAGAATCGAGACTTTGAAAATATATAGTTTAATTACAGTTTGATTTATTTGACATCTGTATAATGTTTATTATTTTGTTTTCCCCCCTAAATACCTAACGTTTGAGTTTAACATGAAGATTAGTCATTCATCCCAATACATAAAGTTACACATTTTAAATTTTAATAGGGGAAGACTGCAGGAGGGAGCGGTAAAATCATAGACTGTACATACTTGCTACCCGCCGGCTGTGATCACAAGCGACAACATATTAGTTCCCGCTGCTTCTTCGGTAAACAGCGCCAACAAAAACAAAGAAACTTGGGATCTTGTCGGCGTGGCGGTGGGATTTAAGGGAAACGCTGTAGGCCCCATAGACTTCTCACCGAGCTGCAGTATTTCTCCGGTCAGATCTGTCTCTGAGAGCTCCACGAGCGGTCAGCCCGAGCAGAAACTAGCCGCCGCACCTGTCAGGCTGCCTGGCCTGGCCGCTGGGGATTACCGGATGGAAGAATGGACACAGGTGTCACTCCAAGCCTGCTGAAGATTTTAAGGGTTCAGATGAAAACACCCTACCACTCAGGCTGCTTACACATCGATATTAAGTTGTCGCTGTTGCGCTCACGCCGTAATACAGTATTAGATGCGGTTAGTCAGACATGAAAAACTCCACGAGCGGTCAGACCACGCAGCAGCTAGGCGCAGCAAGTAGGCGCCGGATCGGTCAGGCTGCCCGGCCTGACCGCTGGGGATTACCGGATGGAAGAATGGACACAGAAGTCTCCCTCTTAGCGCTCCGTCATATTTCAACCCATTTTGATCTTTTACCATATTACCCATCTAAATATGCCCTATTAATTATTTTACCGTATTTTACATTTAAATTTCATGGTTAAACAGTACATGCTACATGTTAAACTTATAGTTAGCTAGCTACTTCGGTAAACTCAGCTAGTTTAAAGGCAGCAGTGACATAAAATACGAATATAGATTTTAACTTACCGAAAAAAATGAAGTGGAGACTCCTTGGACGCTCTATTAGTGCAATTAATACCACTGCAAGTCATTTTGTCCAACAATTGCACCAATAATATCCAAAACAGAATTCACAAGCAGGGCCAGATTAAGACTTCGTTGTACCCTGGGCAACAATATTCAAGGGCCCCATCATCACGACCCAAGGATCACCATAATATGGTCACATACAGAATATATTACTGTAATATGCAGTAAATATACTCAATACTTGAATGCCTGACTTCACGTAACCCGCTCAGGGTAACCTTTGACCCACCTTGTGTGGACTGACCAATGAGGAGAGAGTCTTAACTTGATGCCCTCTGTTCATTGGTCAGTCTACAAGAGACTGACTCTCAACTGACGTTCAAAGCGAACAGTCTCTGTGCAGCGCAAAAGCCCGGGTAGACAGTTTGTTTAATACAGGGTGACCATATTTCCATTTCCAAACAAGAGGACAGGGGATCTGTGCCTATGACGTCACACTATGGCAACGCCACACAAACCACGCTGGGACCCATTTTTTTGTAAGAACTAAATTAATATCAGATTCTGCCAATAAAAGGGCTCTAAAACAATAAATACTTAGCATATTTACTGCAAAATCTCATTTTTCTGCTCTAGTGCTGCAACAAGGTTTTATTAATAATAAATTATACCTTTTGTTTTACTACACCATCGGTAAGCTTCCTGTGCACAGATTATTAAGGATGCTTGTTTCAGCTGTGAGATTAGACGATAGGATCAATGAAAAAATAAGTTGTCACACACTCCATGGAAACTTTCAGAGAATCCACAAATAGTGGCTTTCGGATGGTTTTGTTACTTTTAACAAGTTTAGAAAAGCAGCAGATGAGACAGCATGTCTGATAATTTAGTTTTTCATCTGATAATATTAGAACATGTCAGTAATGTCTGAGGGGCTTTTATAAACACCATATAACTAACACTACTGGAGAGGGCATGGATTACACAGAGGCTTCTGGGGAGCCCCGTTATGGGGTAGTGGTGGTGGTGGTGGTGGTGGTGTGTGTGTGTGTGTGTGTGTGGGGGGGGGGGGGGGTAATTTTGCCTTGGCCCCCAAAATGTCTTGAAACGGCCCTGGGTGTGTGACTGAGTTGTGAAGGTGATCTGAATTGTATCAGATGTATAAATATGACATGTGCTTAACTTATTGTTTTATACAGGTAAAAACGTGTAGTAGAGATAAATCTACCTACATTTTACTTTTCAACACTTTGTTTTGTTTTTTTGTTTTTATTTAACTATTTCCTGTCCTGTCTGTCTCTCATCTTCCTGCATCTCCTCTAAACTCTCCAGAAAATCTGCTGCCTGGATTCTTACTTTTTCACCTCATCGGTTACTTCTGAGCAGATCAAAGGGATCTCCTGACTGCAAAGCGGAGAGCGCGTTTCGATGCGTCAGTGAGGTGAAATCACCGCAGCACAGGTGATGAGCTCCGCAGTGGCAGAGCGCTTCAAGCACAAATAAGACAGAAAGTAGAGAACATGTGCGGACATTAACGATCGTGTGCTAATTATAGTTTTTTGGCTGCGCCACTTTGAGAATGGACCGTGCGCTGGACGCAGCAGCCTGGAGCGCTGCGCACCGATCATCGCTCTGCCGCTCTCTGCTGAAAAGAGTCCATGAATGATAATATAGTAATATAGGTAGAAAACTTTTTTTCAGCTCCCCTGAATGTGTATATACAGCTTCCCCATCCCTGCTCCTAGATGAAAAGCCGGACATTTTCATCAATACAAGAACCCGGACATCCCGGACAGAGTGACAAGCGGACATGTCCGGGGAAAACAGGACGTACGGTAATATAAAGCGGGAGATTACAGATACAGTAATTTGCTCGTGCCCTTGCTGCCCTGGGCCCTTAAGAATTTGTGGGCCCTGGGCAATTGCCCAGTTGCCCATATGGTTAATCCGGCCTTGTTCACAAGCACAGAGACTCAAAATCCCGAAACAGTTTCCAGGAGGGGCCGAGGCTGTACTGAGGCCTTTAAACGGAGCTAGCTCTGTGGTCACGTGGGTCTGAGGCGGCGGTCAAGTGGGTCGGATGCTCATTAATTATACCGAATTTTAGGCTTTCAATACACTTAAACAGAAGAGTGAGAAAAAAATTCACCCCCCTCAGAGTTGTCATGAGTATAAACTAGATAATTTAGACAAAAAACATGTTCTGGTACCAGGCTGTAAACATGTTTATTTCTGCTGTGAAATCGACATTTTTAACATGGGAGTCAATGAGGATTTGCTCGCTTCTGACACCAGCCCCTAGTGGATGAGGGTGGAACTGCAATTTTTCTTACTTCCGGGTTGGGACCATTTTTAGAGAGGCATTGTGGGGGCTTGGTCTAATGGTCACCCCACTCTCCCCTTCAGAGACTAACTCCTCCTAAATCCCTGCTAAGACTTCTTTGGACTCCAGTCAGAACAATATTCTGCTTCTTCAGCCAAATCCAAGGACCAGCTGTAGCAACGGAATAGTCTGCTGCTCTCATCAGGACCCTGGAGCTGTTCAGTTCATGAATTATGGTATTCTCCAAGTCTATCTCTGTCAATCCCAGGAAACTAAAATTCAAAAGGTTACCATTGAGTTTGTACTCTAGATCAAAACAAAACTTGAAGAAGCCTCCACCAACTTCTAATAATTTCTCATAAACCACGTGTTATTGCTGAAAGAAAAGAAGCTAAAAACATCTAAATGTAAGAAGGAAGATAAGTGCATTAGTTTAAAAATTACAGATACTTTATTGAAAAGAACATGCAGAACCTCCTCAAACTTAGATTAATGTTGCAACAAAAATCTTTTGGTTTTAAACCATTTACTCTAATTTTTACACGTATATTGCTATATAATTTTCATTGAGGAGTGTTTAATCCTCCTCCTTTATCTTCTTGCTCTCTGGTGAAGTACTGTTGGCCTGTGAGAAGTGCTCGGACATAGCAGCGAGCGCCCGATACCGATGAGAGATTGAATTCTTTACTTCTTTGGGAAGTTCAGCGTAACTGGAGATTAAAAAAGAAGAAGAAAAGAATGAAAAAGAAATGCTGTAATTTGAACAAATGTACGGTAGAATCACCGCCATGGTGCTTCACAGATTAAGCTCTGAGAAAGTGTGTTATCATCTGGCTCCCTCTAGTGGTTAAGTAAGTGTGCCTACGTTTTCTCAAATCCATTTGGCTGGAAACAAGGGTCCCATCCAAAGTCTTTTGGCCCCCTTGGTTCCACAATTTGTCCCTGGAACAACACAATGAATATGTAAGCAGGAAATACACAAACCAGAACATGAAAAGAGTCATTCTGACCTCTGTTTTCCCTCTGAACAGCTGCACAGGTTCATCTTTACCAGCACAGAACGCAAAGGTGCAGAGAGCCCACGCTGACTTGTCTTCAAACCCAGCTAGAAGTTTGTACAAACCTAAAACACAACGTCAGACCCCAAAACAAGATTTTTAAAAACTTTTTGTTATACATCAAGATGTACATTTTATTTAATCACTTACCCTCTGGTTTGAGTTTATCAAGAAACCATTTGCTACAAACATAAACATGTTTACAACTCGTTATCCCAATCTGAGCGCATTAGCAGTTTAATACTTTATTATAAACTGTACCCACATGTAAGGACCAGGTAGTCCTCCCAAAGCCCTAAAACACAGGCAGGTGTCCTCTACTATGACTGGTCCATCAATCTTAAGGACAAAAACAAAGTTTTACTTCACAGAGCATCTGGTTCTTGAAGAACATTCCAAATTAAAATACTGTACCTGCTGCGCAGCTTCCTTACACTTCTGAATAGAAATCTCATCTGGCTCTCCCTGGTACTCGGGTACTTAGGAGAAAAAAGAGAAGACACTTTAGTTACAATAAACTTACATTTTAGATGTGGTGTCACACTGAGTACTTACAATCGATCTTTTCTGAGACTAGTTTGTAGGGAAACTTGTTTCCGAGTATTTGAACAACCTAAAACACATACGAACCAGAACAAAATGGAACAGTTCCCCTTTCAGAAATATCAAGCAGAACCCGGAATGACGTAATAAGTTCTATATTGGGGTAGCCACGAAACAAAGCAGGAAAATGAAAAACAGGATAAAAATTCTTACTTCTTCGAGTTTTTTTGCATTTCCAGTCACAAATACCACAGTTCTACCAGCCATGATGAAAATCACCCGGAAAACTAACACAACCGGACCTTGCAGCTTTGCAGTAACCAATAAAATCCGCTCTTAGTGTCTAAGCGAATCAGCGAGCAGTATATGACTCCGCCTACAAAGGTTAACCAATCACCCGTAGGCACTAGTAAGAACCGTGTCCGGGTAGAAACGTGAGCTCGGTGCCATGTGGAGTGAAAACCGTGCTGGAGAGTAGAAACCAAAACACGTAAAAATGAGTCTTTTACCCCGAACCGCCGAGGAGTTTAGCTCAGCTGAATACTGGGAGAAATTCTTTAAAAAGCGCGGAGAAAAGGCTTTTGAGTGGTATGGAGACTACAACAAACTGTGCGGCGTCTTGCACAAATACATCAAAGTGACGGATAAGGTGATGTGTGACATAGCATAAAACAATTCAGTGCAGCGTTTCTAGACTTAAATTAACTGAACAGTAATCATTATTCTTTATATTATTACAGCATTTTGTTTATATGTCAGTGCGCTAATTTCTTGTCATGAAATGTGATTTTATTTTTATTGTCTTTTGTTGCATGTTTAGGTGCTGGTGGTTGGTTGCGGTAACTCTGAGCTGAGCGAACAGCTGTATGACGTGGGCTACAAACATCTGATGAATATAGACATAAGTGAGACAGTGGTGACACATATGAGCCAGAGGAATGCAGAGCGAAGGCCTGGCCTGCTTTTCCATCAGGTGGATGCTACTCAGACTCCATATGAGGATGTCAGCTACCAGGCTGCTCTGGACAAGGGCACCCTGGATGCTATGGCGTCACAAGAGGAAGGAGTGTTGGCTGGGAAAATGCTCACTGAGGTGAGAAATCATCTCATGTGATAAACAGCGAATCACTATTACGGACGCTAGTGTGTTTCTTACTGTACTTTTTGATTTTGCAGGTAAGCCGTGTTCTCTGTGTTGGAGGGAGGTACATCTGTGTGACGCTGGCCCAGGAGAGCGTGATTAGGTTAGCTGTGGAGCACTTTGTTCAGCTTGGATGGGCGGTGAGACTCCACTGCCTGCAGGAGGAAAGAGGTGCTGAAGAGGAAGACTCCTTTGCTCTGCCCATTTTCGTCCTAGTCTGCACTAAATTCCGTCAGCCAATGCCTATGCCCATTCTTGAGATGTGTATTGGGGATGATGGTGCCCCTGTCCGGCACACACAAGTTAATGAACTGTTATCGTCTGTGAGAGAGTATCAGGCTTATTCTGTTTTGAGGAAGCGGCTCCGCACAAGCACTGATCCTGGCTCAAATCTCTCACTAACTCTCTGCCACGTCAAAACAGGACTGCCCAGATACACTCTTACAGTGCAAGACTGTCCACCTGGAGCCAAGGTGCCACGATCCAACCAGTTTGCTATATTTATTGGTGAGCTTCCATTTTGTTTGTTGCAATAGTTGTATTTTTTCCTCTTACCTTATTCTTTCCGTTTGTTTTGCCAGTTCCACAAGGGAGTGAGACAGCTTGGCTCTATAGCTCTGTTGAGGGCAGGAAGCAGCTGGCAGCCAGTGCAAACTTCCGGCGCCTGGTTATTGTTTTGATGCACAGAAATCAGGAGTACACAGACATGCAAGCTGTCCAGTCAGAGCTCTCACCTGTGGTCATGGACCTGGCTCCACCGTGTATGCCAACCAACCAGCAGGTAAACACATTTAGGCCGATAACATTTATTTTAGAACTACTTTTCAAAAGATTAAAATGTGCAATAACACCAAGCACATCAGGATATTAATTTGAGTGACCTTTTCTTGTTTAGGTGCCGTTTCTGTCAGTGGGGGGTGACCTCGGTTGGCGAGAGGATGTGAGCAGAGGTGTGAGTCGGCTCAGTGGCGAGTATTGTGTGGAGAATGTCAGAGGAGAAGATGGAGAACTTTATCGTCGACTTGTGTTCCTGTCAAATGTTGCCCTCGTTCAGTCGGAGAGCCGACTCGTCTCATCTAACACGGGTTTGTTTTTCAATCCAGTTCAATTCAAAGATACTTTATTAATCCCAGAGGGAAGTTTTTGTCATTTTTTTGTCATTCTTTCCTGTGTCTTTCCTTGCAATGTTGTAAAAAAATTTTTTTTATAAATTAACAGCAAAAATATCATAAAATGTAAAGCACACATATGAATGTTAATTGTTACTTATTTCAAGGGTTGTTCAGTATTATTGGTCTACCAGTAATATTGGCCGATATTGGCAATAAAATTTAATATCAAAAAACATTTGTATCGGTTTTCAGTCATTTAAAGAGCAAGTCACCCCTACCCAATTCTTACTCCACTCCCACTTCCTGTTTGAAAAATGCAACAAAGGCTGTAGCCTAGCAGACCGAGAGGGCAGAGCTGCTAACAAATACACACACACACAACATTGTGACATCATAATGTACCATCTAACATCATAGTGTACCTTTTAGCCAATAGCGATGGCAGATTTAAATTCAAATGCAGTGCAGTTTTTACCTGACGATAGTGCAACACTGACAGTTATAGGCAAAATATTTAAACCTGAACTAAGATGCACTAAAGTGTCGAATTATTGACTGTACATGTCTACAGCATGATCAGACTCATTTATTTAGTTTATGAGCAAAAAAAAGTTGATTTGGAGTGACTTGCTCTTTAATTACCCAACCTTTACATACCATACACATATTGTACATCAAACTCTTCAGCTACTTCTCCCTCTCAAAATGCAAAAATAAGACAGTTTTTGAGATATTTTAGATATTTGGCACATCTTGTGAAGCAGATATTTGCCCTGTGTGAAGCATGTAGCTATGTGTAGCTAGACAGCTAACAAACCACAAAAGTAAGAATCTTCACCAAAGACCGGCCTTTCTATCTGAAGATGTTTATAAATGTTTTATCACAGTAAATGCAATATACAGAAATAAAAAATACTTTACTAATAAACACAACTTAGCATCACACTAAAGGAGAACGAGATTCAGCTGCTGTTGGAGACAAATAAATATGGCATTTTTCCTATTACTGACTTAAATTGAAGTAGTCTTTTTGCACAGAAAATGTTTAAAATTTAAGTAATAATGATTGGAGAAATGTAATGTTAGTAACCTAATTTTTTTTCTCTCTTTTTACAAGGGGGGACTCAGCATTTATTGGTATTTGTTTATATTGGTATTGGAAATTAAGAGTCAGACAATATTGGAATAACAGATATTGGTAAAAAGCTAATATCGAGCATCTCTATTTATTTCTGTGAAAAAGTAGTTGTTTGGTTTGTCCCCTCCAGGTTGCTGTATAAATCTATTAGTGCAGCCTCTCATATCTCTGGACGCTTTAGTGCAGATTAAAATGACTATTTTTTTTATTTATTTATTGATCTTTCACAAAACAGTAACCACAAAATGGAAACACAAAAAAATTGTTAATATTGTAACAAACTGTCAATTACAGAAGGATCAGAATCTTAAACATTCAAAGTAAAAAGAAAAGTCAAAACATTGAAAAATATAAATTTCACTGGACAAAAATAAATGTTAATCAGTCATAATATCTGTAAGTTACTTAAAAAAATTCCTAATTTGTTTTGCCTTAAGCTATTTGGTGGTTTTGCAAGCATGTGCATTTGTATAACTTTTGCACTGATTTAATGTAAATCTGCAAATGGACATAACCTTGAACATGACCATGCAGGGTGGGTTCTTTATAGTAGACTGTAACCAGTGTCTGTAAGCATTGTAAAGATGTTTGCATACATAGAAGAAATAATCAGCTCTTTAAATTATAGTCATCACTTACATAGTCTTCGGCTACAAACAAGCTTACTATAACGTATGAGGAGGTAGAGTAAATGAGTATTTGTGTCCCTGCAGCATCAAGTCAAAGGAAGAACAAAAAGAAAGTGAAGACGGCAGTCACATCTCCACCTCCTCTGTCAGTGGACAGTGGCTTCCTCTGCTGTGCTCACCATGAAGTCATGGTGGCTGGGCTTACTGTCCTTGGGGTGGGCATGCCACAGAACAAAGGTGTGTTTGTGTGTTGAGATTTTGTGCAAAAAGGAGAACTTACTGTGCACCATGCATGAGACTGCAGAATGCTTCCTATTTACACGCATTGATCTGGTCCTCCCAATCTTTTAAGATGTTCCTGTATCAGTGCTCCTGGTGGGGCTTGGTGGGGGAGGCCTGCCTCAGTTTCTGCGGGACTTTGTGCCCAATGTATCAATCGAGGTTGTAGAACTGGACCCTGTTGTCCTGGAGGTGGCAAAGGAGTGGTTTGGGTTCAGACCAGATGACCATTTGACTGTTACTGTTGGGGATGGCCTGGAGCGCATTTGTGCCCTGGAGGAAGAAGGTCGGTTGTGGGAGGGAAGCTAATAAACGTGAGGATATATATTAGTTAATCTATTAATACCAAGATGTGACCCTTGTGTTTCTTCTTTGTGTAGGCGGTCACTTCTTTGATGTCATCATGTTTGATGTTGACAGTAAAGACAGCTCTTTGGGAATGAGCTGTCCTCCCGCTGCCTTCGTAGAAACCCCCATTCTGCAGAAAGTTTTTGACTTGCTCACTGCCAGAGGTAAATGATGATAAATTTTAAAACTGACATTAAATTCCTAATTTGGAAAAACCATATTTAGGAAACTAACTAAACAAGGACAAAATTCCTAAAGTTGCTTTGTTGATTGTTTTATTGCAGATAAAATGACAAAATATATTGTAGCATTTGTTTATTTGCGGTCTACTTAATTTAATTTGCTATTCTGTTACCTTCATGCCTGCAAAACGTTCAGAAAAAGTTAAGGTCGAACAATCTAAGGTTAGTAATGATGTGTCATTTTCTTTCAAAAATGTTCAAAAAATACAAAAGAGTGATTCTCAGGGAAACAGATGGAAGAGAAGCACTTGTTATATTTTTCTACAATATGCATATCAGCCAAGTTTGGAAATCTGTTCAGTTTATTTCACAAAAAATCCAACTCAAAGCGCAGCACAAAAGCAACAATCAGTTTATTTCAGGTCCAGATTTTCAGTCAGTTAAATGCATTTTTAGTAAATTAGATTGAGTCAATTATAAAATCACAGGTAATTAAGTTTGCACTAAACATGCATATACAGGGGAACCAGCAGCGTTGTGCTCTCACAAGGATGTACTCAGGCGTTTTTGATACTTGACCTAGGGCTGTGGTCGGCACTACATGCACTATGAATTATTACCATGTGTGTTTCAGCAATTGTTACTGTTATATATCATGTTGTTGGCAATATCAGTGAAATTTTGGTTCTGTTGTATTTTTGTGTCAGTTTTCTTTCCTCTGTCTCTTTCAGCAGGTCTAGAATTCGGATTCTTGCACATTCTTTATTGTGTTTATTTTTGTGATTCAGAATTAATACGAACAAATATAAATAACACAGTATAAGACTTAATGCTGTTCCATTAATCATTATATCATGCTTAAGCCTCTGTTACGTTGTAATCAATCGATCAATTAATCAGTTAAGTCCAACACTGAGGAGCTGTTTCTTTGCTGTGATGAACTTCAAATCCTGACAGAAACTACTCTGATTATTTCTTTGTAAATGCCAGTTCAGTTGCTTTGCAAGGATTTTTTCAAGGATTGTAGAAATAAAGGTTAGATACAGAACTGTAATTACCCAGAACTCCTGGAGTAAGTGTATAATTACAGCAATAAAAAAAAACACACATGGTCCATTTTCATTCACTAAAAGGCAGCTTGAACAGTCACACTGAACGTTTTCATTTTTGTGGTTCTTCTTTACACACAGAGCAAATAGAGCTTGTTTTTAACCTTTGTTGACATGTTTGGGTGTCAGAGCAACCACCGATGTTGGTGGGGTCACTATCTATCTGTAGTAACATTTCACCTTTTTTGACATGGAATGTGCTACTACTAGTTCACCTGTTGAATTAGTCATAGATCCACATGGATTAAGACAAAGTTTATCTCTTACTAGAATATCTATTAAGAAATTACAATGTATCCATAGAAACACTACTTGGTAAGTTGTTTGTGTATGGGGGTATTTTTCAGATGTCTGCATTTAAAAAAAATCTTTATTCAGTATCTGATATAAACATGTGGGCAAGAAATTAAATTAGGAAACCAGAGTTAACGGAGTGCATTCTTTTTTAAAGAGGACTGCATTAATGTAAAAAAGTACATTGTTTGGTATCCCAGATGTTGCTATGTCTTATGTGCTGTGAGAAAAAATACTTTTTATTTTTCAAATGTTGCGCAACTTTGGAATGCAGGAAAGAGGTAGCAACTGAAAATACGTAGGCAAGACGAGGCAAGAATGTTTTGAGTTCATGTCAGTATCATGGTGAAAGTAAATGCCAGAATTAGGGCATAAGTAAAATAATTGCACAATAAACTGCTTATCATTTGATTGAGTCTTTTCAACAACGTCATCATCATCCAAAATGTCTCCCTTCCAGGACTTTTTATGCTGAACCTCGTGTGTCGTGACCCAGCCCTGAGGAAAACTGTTCTTGAGCGCGTGAGGAGCATGTTTCCCAGCGTTCTCTCTCGAAAGATGGCCGAGGAAATCAACGAAGTTCTCCTGTGCTGCCGAGAACAAAAGGACACCGCCCACATCCTTCCATCCTTGAGCCAGGCAGCCAAGAATCTGCAGAGCACTCTGTGCTCTGACAGGACTCAAACTAAATGCAGGCCCCATATCGACATTGCAGAGATGTTAAAAGACCTGAAAGTAGAGTAAAGGTTGTGTTCTGTGGGTTTTAAAATCATGAAGCTTTGGCTTTGTTCAGTGTGTGCATGATCAAACATTTAAAATGTGGGTACTTGATGGAGTGGCTGCGTCAAATCACTATTAAATATACACATGAGTTTCTCAGTCCTTTATCTCTGGTTTCCAGCACACTCCCTCACGAGTAAAGAATGCAGCAGTGTTATTTACAGTTGAAGAGCTCCCTCTGGCTCTAGCTGCTGTGTTTGTAGAGCTGCAGTGGGGTCCTACCCGTAGTAGCCGTGTGAGAGTTTAAATGGCAGTGGGTCAGTGGAGTAATTGCGTTTTAGGGCTCTTGTAATTGGCCCCTAACTTTGTCCATCTTCTGTTAAAGGAGGGGGGGTTACCCACCTAGACTTAAGGCGCATGCGTAGTAAACTTCATTCCGTTAGCTGTCAGTGCAGACTGTTTTTCAACTATCCATGGAGCAAACTTAGCCCCGCTACAAGCCATGAAACGAGTCCAGAGTTAAAGGAAGCGACTAAATGGAAATTTTTTACTTTAGAAACAAGAAACGTGGCTTCAGCGAGCTTTTTATTAGTTTTCTGTCAGCGACTGTCGACGTTCCTCTGAGGCGCTAACGGGTTGTCCAAGTGAGGACCTTTTAAAGGTAGCACCTACCCTAAAAACTCCTTTTATTTAGAGTTTTTAAAGTTGCGCTGCTATTATTTCCATTCCAACTAAGAATGTTGGTTACATGATTGACTGAATCAGGAGAAAACGCAACTGAAAGGGGTTGGGCAGGTAGCGGTTCCTGTTGCGATGGGCAACCGCGGGATGGAGGACCTGATCCCGCTAGTCAACCAGCTCCAAGGAGCCCTGGGCAGCGTGGGGCAGAGCTGCCACCTCCACCTACCGCAGATCGCCGTGGTGGGGGGCCAGAGTGCGGGGAAGAGCTCCGTTCTGGAGAACTTTGTGGGCAGGTAAACAAACACCTAAATCTGGCCTGGGAAAAGTCCCCATGTGGCTCGGAGGAGTTTCAGAGAAGTGGTGGAGAAATCCCCAAAAGGGGCATCTTTCCCAGCTAGAACTGAGTCAGATGGATCCTCAGATTAAACTCTTAGACATAAAGATTGTATTGTCTAGGCACAAGAGCCTTATTTACTCCCTAATAGTAATATTTTTATTATTGAGGATGTTTGAAAATGCCTGAATGTTAATTTAGCATTTTCTACATTTAGGAGGGCCTTGCATTTCTACAGTATAGCTTAATAACATTTAGCCTACTGATGAGACAACATTAAACATGAGCATGCACTGTTAATGGAAATCAAGACTAAATCTAAAAATCTCAGTGTTAAATTGTATTTTGGCAGAAGTGTACGAACCCTGTTATGCTAAAGGATAAACGTTTGCCAAGATTTTGTTTTCCTGATGGTGTGAGCTACACTATCAATGTAGGTACCACACATTTCA
Organism: Nothobranchius furzeri; assembly: GCF_043380555.1. NCBI lineage: Eukaryota > Metazoa > Chordata > Actinopteri > Cyprinodontiformes > Nothobranchiidae > Nothobranchius > Nothobranchius furzeri. The sequence continues at coordinate 42,290,445 of NC_091748.1, read as the reverse complement.
ACAAAAGATCAAGAACTTCAAATTGTAAACACCATGGTTCATTGGCATATCGTTAAATTACCAAATACACATTTGATCCTTTATGGTAGCCTAGAAATCAAACAGTAGCCAAAGCAAAATGATTATGCTCTATAGCCACATATCCTGACTTGCCATCACTTTTACACTCTTTAAGCCTTGGTGTGCTGTCTGAATTTGAAAACTTAAGTATGAATTCATTAATTCCTTATTTAAACACCAAAATAACAATGAAATAAAAACAAACGTTCACAGGGAAATGAACAACTAAATACTAAATTGGTGTGGTAATCAAGCCTGCAGAAAAAGTAACTAAAAATGGAGAAGGCTTAAAATGCCTCATGATGAATAAATCCTGAGAAGTATATTTTTGGTTTTTAAACATCTGCTGTCTGTAGTTACGTGATTCAGAACGCAGATTTATAATATATCATCAATTGTATTGTGAAAAGTAAAACAATGCATGCAACTCAGGAACCTGCTTGGTATTTCCTATAATGAATCTCATTTATGCATCATGATCTCCAAGCTGCATATATTTGCCGGCGTGTAGTGGTGAATGCTGCTCGTGACCGAGTGACAGCAGTCAGAGCAGCACTTTAGCTGTGAAGAGGCTGGGGGTAAACATGACCTCTGAGCAATAACAGGAGCAGAAGACCTTCCTGCCTGCACATTAAAACACTGCTGCTGCATCTTTCTCTGGCTTTTAAAATACTTCATGGTGCTAAAAATACAGCATCTAACTCATGACTCCCGGGGTTGTTTCAGTGGAGTTTCTGTCTTAACCAGCACCATGGTGGACTGTAGCTGTCTGATGAAAGACAGGATGTAATAAAACAAACTTCCTGAATGAGAATTTTAAAGGAAGGGGAGGAGATTTTTCACCTTATATTTCATTTCAAAACAATGCTCTATATTTACACATCATATGGTAAATAATTTTTTGTAAATTTTAGGTTTAGTTTGATGTTTTAGAGGGTATCTAAATTTAAACTAATGCTGTTGCCACTTGGAGGAGATGCCAGCTTCTGGTAGAGCATTGTGTTCATCTGTGTGGTAATTTCTATCCCATATCAATCTCTCTCATCTAACAGAGACTTTCTTCCACGAGGTTCAGGAATCGTGACTCGCAGACCTTTAATCCTCCAGCTGCTGAACTCAGACACAGGTAACAGCACAGGCTCTAGCATGTATACACAACCAACACTAGGTGGCAGCATGATATCTTTCCCAATGATGGGGTTATGTTTAACATTCAGAACTGTGACATAGTTATCCTGTGGTGGCTGTAATAGATAGTGTAGTACTTAGTCCAGCCTCAGTTATAAACGGAGCTCTTTTGTTGCTCGTTCGACTGACTTTAAATCAAAGAGAAACTTTGATGTCATTTCAAATCTGTGCCTTTTCTTCCCCTCGCTGTGTTTCCTGTAGAGTACGGGGAATTCTTTCACTGTAAAGGAAAAAAGTTCACAGATTTTGATGAGATCTGCAAGGAAATCGAAGCAGAGACGCTCAGACTGACAGGATCAAATAAAAGCATTTCTCCGGTCCCCATCACCCTACAGATTCACTCACCACATGGTAACAGTGTGTGTGTGTGTGTGTGTGTGTGTGTGTGTGTGTGTTTCACTAGCACACTTCATGTATTTTACTTACAGTTTTTAACAATCTAAAATGTGTGTTGATTTATGTTTACAGTGCTGAACTTGACACTTGTGGACTTGCCCGGCATCACCAAGGTTCCAGTCGGTGACCAGCCTGCAGACATAGAGTACCAGATACGAGACATTATCATGCAGTATATCTGTAAGGAAAACTGTCTCATTCTGGCCGTCACACCAGCAAACTCTGACCTGGCCAACTCCGATGCACTTAAACTAGCCAAAGACGTTGACCCTCAAGGTAAACTGCTTTTTGTAGGTGGATGGTTTAGTTTAGTTTAGTTTAGTTTAGTTTAGTTTAGTTTAGTTTAGTTTAGTTTAGGAGAGCTCAAAGACAATGTTACATGTAAGGGCAATGCAACCGTTGGAGGTTTTCTTGCCAGAGGCTAATTTGCAAACCTAGTCCTTGGTTGGACTTTTAGAGAAAATCATTTAACAGAATTTATAAAAATAATCACCACACACACACACACACACACACACACACACACAGTAAATTAATTAGTTGAGCTGATAAGAAACATCAGTGTTCACAAGTTTATACTTGTTTCAGCCATTTTTTCACCTGGGAGTTAAGTGAAGTTGTAAAATGTGTTAACAGCTTTGTTGCAGATGGCAGATCGTTCCAGATCGGAGGTCCTCAAAATGAGAACGAGGATTGACCAAATCATATTTTGTATTTCAGTGGTTTGCAGTCTCCATTGGGTACTCCCCTGGTTGTTACTGTAGCTTTACATTCAGGTGTTTTGAGGAAGATATTTTTTATTATTAAGATCAAATTTTTGTAATTTGAAAGAAAAATCTCTTTTGCTGCTGTGCTACTCCTGGATTCTGGTTTGAGCTTCTCTTTTTTGTGTTCAGATTTCTTCTGTTGATTTCAGGAGCACCACCTTTGATATTGTAACCAATTGTAGTAATTACAGATGTTTCATTTCCACTTCTTCCCCATTTTACTCCAGAGATTTCCTCTCAGACAAGAAATAACAGGTTTATGGAGCTCAGACAGCACAAATAACTAGAAGAATGCGGTGAAAGACCAAAAATAAAAATGAAAAACCTGACCTTTTTGCATATGTTGTGTTTTTCGCTAAGAACTAGAAAATAGTGCTTTTGTTTGGTAGAAATTCTAATTCTAAATAGAGCGTCGGTACTGACACGCGATCGTTCATGTCGGCTCATTTCCTTTAATGTTTTCTGTCTTTTATTTGCGCCTGATGTGTTTCGCTGCTGTGGAGCGGGACGCATCACCTTGTCCTCCGACGCACAGATCACTGATGCGGCCGCCAAGCAGGGAGCGCTCCGCTGTTTTTGCGGTCGGTAATCTGCCTCCTGAGCACGGCCACAGTAACAATCAGGTGTTGCCAAATTATTTAACATGCGATCGTTCATGTCGGTTCATTTCCTTTGATGTTTTCTGTCTTTTATTTGCGCCTGATGCGTTTTGCTGTGGAGCGGGGCGCATCACCTTGTCATCCGGTGACGCACCGATCACCGATGCGGCCGCCAAGCAGCGAGCACTCCGCTGTTTTTTTCGGTCTGTAGGTCTTTTAGAACTGCAGTTCAAAGGTAACTCATGAGGTGAATATATATGAACCCAGGTAGCAGTTTCTCTTTAGGACTGAGAGGAGATGCAGGAAGATAATAAACAGGCAGGACAGAAAAATAGTCAAATAAAAACAAGTTAGTTTTTGTACCTGCTGGTTGCAACAAACAGACACCATTGAAGGTAATCAGAAGTGAGGAACAGAAAATGAAATAATTATTTTAATGTTTAGAGCAGCAGGAACTCCGAGAGGCTGCAGGCGCATCAGTGAGTTTGCGGCTGCTGCGCAGGGGGAGGGGGGAGGGGGAGAGGGCTGAAGCAGGGGGAGGGGGGAGAGGGCTGAAGCAGGGGGAGGGGGGAGAGGGCTGAAGCAGGGGGAGGGGGGGAGGGCTGAAGCAGGGGGAGGGGGGAGAGGGGAGAGGGCTGAAGCAGGGGGAGGGGGGAGAGGGCTGAAGCAGGGGGAGGGGGGAGAGGGGAGAGGGCTGAAGTAGAAACTACCGTTGTTAAAAGAAATGTGTTTAACTTTGAAAATGTGGGCTCAATATTAATTGTCAAAAACTCCAGTGAACCATTAGTTCATTTTGCTCAAATAGAAATAGAGGCCTGCCTCTAATACTGGCCCTCCTTCCAATAAAGGCCTGGAGCTTGATGAGCTTGAGTCAAATACAGGCCCGGGCCTGTATTAGAGGATTTACGGTATGTAATTCTAAATGATCTTCATTATCCCATAAGTTAACAGGAAATTAGCAAAGTGATTGTGCATTTTCAAGGTTTTCCTTAGAGTGAGGCTCATGATATTTGAAATAATATATTCTTTGATATTAAATTAAGCAGAATGTGTAGGAATAGTTTGCAAATATACTATTCAATTCAATTGTATTCAATTTTATTTATATTGCGCCAAATCACGACAAAAGTCATCTCAAGGCATTTCACATAATAAACATTCCAATCCAGGTCAGTTCATTAAGCCAATCAGAAAAAATGTTTCCTATAAAAGGAACCCAGCAAATTTGGGATAACATTTTCTTGTTTTCCATGAAAACACATGAAACTGGTCTCAGTAGTAAATATGGCAAACAGGACACACAGGTGTGAAAACTGGAAATACAGACTTTAATGGAAATGATAGTTTTTTTATTTTTCAAACTTTGCTTTGGTTAAAAAAATCTTTTTTAAATCAAATACAGCTGAGCAGACCTTAGTCACTCTGACCTGTCAATACTGAAACTAACTTGATTAGATTTTCCCTGTTTCATATTGACATACAGTGCCAGACTCCAGCTAATACCACATGCAATCAGACAGAGGCTCCGCGCTCCTTCAGTGCAAAAAGAAGTCAAATGTTTTCTGCAGCATTTTTTAAAGTTAAAAAAGATTAAATGTGTCTAGAGGTTCTAGGTGGACGTGGTAAATTGTTATAGGTCTGTGTGGGAGACACGGAGTCTAGTTAAGCAGTTATCAGTGGAGAAGGAGACCTTCTGCAGAGTAAAGAGAGCACACATGAAGGAAGGGGTCAGCGTCATTTCTGGGATTTTTATTGGTTTGGGCAATTTTGTTTCACAATCTTAGAGCAAACCGTGAAAATCTGAGAAGAGACATTTCACAACCAGAATACTGTGTGAGAACAGGATGACTCAAACTGGAGTAGAGTACATCTGTATGTGTAGCAAAACATCTGGGAGCAGAAACACAGCTCTGAGGTGGAGCAAAACACATCTGACTGCAGACATGAACTTATCTACAGTGCGGTGTGAAGGTTTGGCCAGCCTTGTTAATCATGATTTTCCTGAATAAATCGTTGGTTGTTACGATAAAAAGTTCTGTTAAATACATCATATAGCAGACACGCAGTGATATTTGAGAAGATGGACAAAGTTTATAGAATTTATGCAGGAGCATAAAAGAGAAATTTGCTCATTATTTAGTAGATCCACCTTTTGCAGAAATAACAGCCTCTAAACACTTCCTGTAACTTCTAATGAGAGTCTGGATTCTGGTTGAATGTATTTAGATCATTTTTCTTTACAAAACATCTCTAGTTCATTCAGGTCTGATGGCTTTTGAGCATGGACAGATCTGTTTAACTCACACCACAGATTCTCAATAATGTTCAGGTCTGGGGGCTGAGATAGTCATTCCAGAACGTTCTACTTGTTCCTCTGCATGAATGCCTTAGTAGATGTTTAGCAGTATTTAGGGTCCTCGTCTTGTTGAAAGATCCAGCCCCGGTGCAGCTTCAGCTTTGTCACAGATTCCTGGACATTGGTCTCCAGAATCTGCTGATATTGAGGGGAATCCATGCGTCCCTCAACTTTAATAAGATTCCAAGTCCCTGCACTGGCCACACAGCCCACAGCATGATGGAACCACCACCATGTTTTACAGTAGGTAGTAGGTGTTTTTCTTGGAATGCTGTGTTCTTTTTCCTCCAAGCATAACACCCCTTGTTATGCCCAAATAACTCAATTTTAGTTAAGCCAACTTTATTTGTATGGCACCTTACAACAGTATAAAATTGACCCAAGTGCTTCACAGAAATGAAAAAAACATTAATGCACAACATAAAAATGCACAAAAACTAAAGCTTAAGAACCAACACTAAAAAGACTCATGCTGAGTTAAAAGCCAAATGATAAAAATGGTTTTTCAAAAGAGATTTAAAACCAGACAGTGAAGAGGCCGACCTAATTCTTAGTGGCAGCACACTCCAGAGTCTTGGTGCCGCTACAGAGACGTTTTAGGTTCATCAGTCCACAGCACCTTATTCCAAAATACCTTGTTCAACTGTGCTTTAGTAAACCTTCAGCAGCTTTATTTGTGATTTGTGCGGAGAAAAGGCTTCCTCTGCATCACTCCCACGTTCAGCCTCTCCTTGTAGGTGTTATGAATAGTTAAATGATGCACAGGGACTCCATCTGCAGCAAGATGATGTTGTAGGTCTTTGGTGCTGGTCTGTGGGTTGACTGACTCTGACTGTTCTCACCATTCTTCACTTATGTTTATCAGAGATTTTTCTTGGTCTTCCACTTCCAGCCTTAACTTGAACTGTAAGTGGTCTACCTCAATATGTTCCTAACCGTGGAAACAGACTGTTGAAATCTCTGAGACATCTTTCTGTATCCTTCCCCTAAACCATGACGGTGAACAATCTTTGTTTTCAGTTCAAGTGAGAGATGTTTTGAGACCCCGTGTTACTACTCTTCAGAGAATATTCAAAGAGGAGGGAAACTTACAGTTGGCCCCCATAAATACTGTTTTTTTAAAACTGGATTCAGCTATGAATGGAGGTCAAGGGTCACTGAGCTTACCAAAGCAATTTAGAGTTCCACTAATTAGTTCTAAAGGTTTTGGGTTTAATAAAATGTATGCACCTGCCTAAATTTGTTTAAACAATTATTGCACACTTTGTCACGTTGAGAGCAGGAGGTTTGGACCCAAAATGCAGAAATCCAGACAACTCAGGCAGGAGCGGTTGAATAAATGAAAAAATCCTTTTATTAGGATGATGAGTAATTTCCAAGGGCAGGAAGCCAAGCCAAAAATCTAGGAACACTGAATTACAAAAACAAAAGCTCATTTTTGAGCAAGGACCTGGAGTTACTAGAGGAGGGCAGAACAACGCTGACAAAGACAATAGACCAACCAACACTGAGGGACAAGACAGGGTTTTTAACACTTAGGGGAGCAATCAGGGGAACAGGTGACAGGTATGAGGAGTGAGGTCTGGAGGGAAGACAGGTGCCATTAATAAACTTAATGGGGAAAGAACTTAAGCAGAGGGAAAGATAAACCATAATCTATAAAACATTAAATAACTAAACCCAAAGACTAAGGGCAAAGATAAACAACTAATGACTAGAGGGGTGAGGAGGACTAATACAAACCAATAAGAATTACACGGGAGTGACTAGGAGGAAACACGAGGGAAGCCTAGAGGGAGCTGGAGAACACAAGGAGACACATGAGGGAACGCAGAGGACGAACAGGAGGGGGCTGGCGACCAAGGGGACACAGAACATGACACACTTTCTGTAAATCCTATAAACTTTGTTTCACTTCTCAAATATCACCATGTGTGTCTCCTGTTTGATATATTCAACTGAAAGATTTCATCATAAAAAGTAACAAATTAAACAGGATTATCATGAAGATTAACAAGGCTGCCCAAACTTTCGCATCCCACTGTATGTGTGAAAACAATGAAGCATGCATTTAAAAGCATTTTCATCAATGTTCTTAAAGTATCCTCAACTTTACAAGAGTTGAATTTTTATTATATAAAACAAAAAATGACAACATTGACTAAACCCTTCAAACAATCTAGTTGTTTTAAAGAAAATCCTCTTTTGTCCTCCCATAGGTCAGAGAACAATTGGTGTCATCACAAAACTGGATCTGATGGATCAAGGAACCAATGCCAGGGAAATACTAGAAAACCGTCTGCTTCCCTTACGCAGAGGTGGGCAGCTGTACTGAATATATCTTTTTCAATCTAACTTGCAGCCTTATCTCAAACTCATTTTCACCGCGACATACATTTTACTCCACAGGTACGTACCATCACCGAAGGAGAAAAGTGTTCCTTTGAATTAATTTAGAAAGAATGCATGTTTCTCATCACCTTGCAGGCAAGAGTTTTAAACTAAGACCTTTTAATGTTGATGGAGTTCTGCTATTCTGGTCACACAAACACAAAGTTACTGTTGTCACCCAGCCAGTAACATCTAAATGTGATCCACCACCAGTAAGCCAACCTCTGCACCAAACTAACCAAACTATGGACATTCGACTTAACCACGGTATGCCTGCACTAAACAGGAGCCACAGTCTCTAGAGCCCAAAGGTCCATAGAGAAGAAAAAGATGGGCTCTTCACAAGCCACACACAAAGGCTTCTCAAAAGTCATTCACATAACAGAGCAGGACAGAGCTTCTGTACCTCCAGCTTCAGTCTCCTCCAATGGTTTGACAGATCCCGGACGAGCCCCAATTCATATTACGACTCGGCTCTAGAGACTGCAACATAAAATGGAGACTGAGCAGTTGGTGAGAATTTTGGAGTTCAGAGTGAGAACCATTCATTGACCCCCCCCCCCAATGACCATTACCTGGCTGTTACTAAACGTAACTGAAACTTTATTCACACAATACCTCTAATACCAACAAGAAGATAGTTTGATGTGAGTTTCCATGTGAGTCAGAATGTCCCCAGTTTACAGGAGAAAGCAAAAAAAAATGTCCTCAGTTATGCATATACAAGCCCACATACAAACAGAAAAAAAATTATAGCTAATAATAGATAATAAATATTGATTTATAAATAGCCAACAGTGAGAAGAACTGTAAGAAATGCTTGAAAGCACCGACCTACCCTTGGTCTTGCAGTGTTTTGTGTTTTTGGAGTGAGTGTTTGTCAAAGAAAGAGACAGAGAGGAATAGATACCAGCCTGCAGGCTACTGGGGCAGTGTGTACAGAATGGGTAAAGCACCTCCAGTTGTTGGGCTCTTCATGCTTCTTCTTCAGTGCAAATGCATTAGCCATGGAGTCCCATTGACATAACCGCTCTGGTAGCAGGATTCAGTGAAAGCACAAGATAAATAAAATCTTGTGCTGTTACATCTAAGTTGTGGATTTGGCTCACTACACAGAAATCTCTATGTGAGCTACAGCCATAATGGAACAAATGGTTTTTCTGGGAAGAGTTCCCAAGGACACATCACAAAATGCAATTTAGATGAGAGTTTTTCTCCTTTTTGTCCTTGCTTGATATATTCAGTGAACCTTTTAGCTATCACAGACACTTTATTTCCATTTCACCTTTTCCTTTTCCTCGCCAGGTTACATAGGGGTGGTGAACCGCAGTCAGAAAGACATTGATGGGAAAAAGGACATTAAGGCAGCTCTGGAGTCTGAGAGGAAGTTCTTCCTGTCTCATCCAGCCTACAAACACTTGGCTGAAAAAATGGGAACCCCTTATTTACAGAGAATCCTTAATCAGGTTAACAATGCAAATGCATATGCTTACATGGGAACATAAACATGGGATGTGTGTGTATTGACAGTATTTGTTTGCAGCAACTGACAAACCACATCCGAGACACCCTTCCATCCTTCCGTAGTCATCTGCAGAGCCTGCTCCTGTCCTTACATAAGGAGGCTGAAGAGTACAAACACTTTAGTCCAGATGATCCCGCACGCAGGACCAAGACTCTGCTACAGTCAGTCATTGTGTGTGTGTGTGTGTGTGTGTGTGCATGCGTGCGTGTGCATATTCGTATTCACTTTCTGTTTCACATTTTCTTTTAATTCTATGTTTCTGTCCTGTAGGTTAGTTCAGCGCTTGGCCGTTGATTTTGAGAAGTTAATTGAGGGGTCTGGTGACAGAGTAGATACAGTTACTCTGTCAGGAGGTGCTAGGATCAATAAAATCTTTCACGAGCGCTTCCCTTCTGAACTGGCGAAGGTATGTGAGTTTGTGTGAGGTGCTTGGAATTACTTTTATCTGCAAACATCATGCACGTAGTGTGGAAGGGCGCAAAGGTTCTTCATGTTCTTCAGTAGTACGGTCACCATAAATGTTTTATCTCAAGATTGAGTCTGATGAGGGGAAACTACGCCAGGAAATCAACTACGCCATTAGAAACATACATGGAGTCAGGTACAGTTCAGAAAATCCAACATGTGCATCAAATGTTTTGGGCTAGCTGACACTTTTTCTGTGACAGTTTCCTTTTTCCCAACAGGACAGGCTTGTTCACACCTGACATGGCGTTTGAAGCCATAGTGAAGAAACAGATATCAAGTTTAAAAGAGCCATGTATTAAATTTATTGACATGGTCAGTCAAGAATTGTGTTCCACTGTGTACCAGTGCATCAGCAAGGTATAAATGTGTGTGTTTGGTGTACATGCGTTGTGTTTTTAATGCTTTTCTCTGCGTATAATTTGTGCTGCTTTTGTTTTCTTGCAGCTCAGTTCTTTCCCTGGACTGCGAGATGAGACGGAGAGGATAGTTGTCACTGAAATTCGAGAGCAAGAGAGTAAATGCAGGGACCAGGTTGTTCACAAACAAGATTTCACTAAGTCCAACGTGTTATAGTCAATTGTATAATGATCTGCTGTTCTGGTTTATGCACGTCTGCTTGATAAGGTCTTAATGCTTATCGACATCCAGCTGGCCTACATAAATACCAAACATGAAGACTTCATTGGCTTCACAAAGTGAGTGACCTCACTGCTTTAAAGCCAAATCAAATCAGGAATTTGTTAGTTTAATATAAATGCTCTGTATCTCTTTTAGTTCCCAGCATGTGCAAAAACAAAACAATGGCACCTCTTCAGCACAGAGCTCAAGGAACCAGGTGAGGCTTTGTTCTGAAGTAAAACTGTAATTTGTCTTGTACCTTTTTAGCCTTCAGCACTCTGGGCCTCACTGATTGGTGGTGGGAGGTGCTTTAAAAACTAAATGAAATACACTTAGAATACATTTATTTTTATCAAAGAAAACTTTTAAACTGCCTCACCGTTGAACTGTCGGTAAACTGTGTGTGAATTGGTTTAAGTTACATATTTTCTCCTTCTCAGTTTTAGGGCTCGGTTTGTGTCATTTATCTTCATTAAAATTAGAAGTTAAATCTAAGTTATGTTTGCATCAACTTGGGTTCTGCATTCCAAGTCATAATTTACAAATTTTCTTTCTCCCTGCTTTGATTTATGTGTCGTGCGTTTTTTGTGAAAGCAGCGATAATGAAAAACATGCTGCTAGTGTGCTGGATCAGGGGTCTTGATACATGAAGCTGACGATGTGTGTTTAACAACAGTGCATTGTAACCACAGCACAGAGAAATGAAAGAAAACTTCACACATTTACACAGTCTATCATGTTTCTTTTATAATAGTTTATTTATACGTGATTCCTATGGCAACATACCCCAAAAACAGATGAACTCCATGGTGATGCTGCTTTATCTCATGCTTTTCTCCAGGGTGTGGCCTCCTTCTCAAGGCTAATAGTAGGAAACCAAATTTTTATTCTTCAGGCTTTTCTTTCTTGCTGCCTCTGTTGAAGATGTGTGTGTGTGTGTGTGTGTGTGTGTGTGTGTGTGTGTGTGTGTGTGTGTGTGTGTGTGTGTGTGTGTGTGTGTGTGTGTGTGTGTGTGTGTGTGTGTGTGTGTGTGTGTGTGTGTGTGTGTGTGTGTGTGTGTGTGTGTGCAGGAGTCACTTTAAGGGCTTTGGGTTTGCATGCAGAGCAAATTTGGCACAACACCTTCTTTCTTTTTCAGCATCTGCAACTGACCTGTTATTCTTCTTATTGGCTATGTTCTTTCTGTCCTACAGTTGTTTAAAATCCATATTTCTGGTTTCTTGCTCTATAAATGTATGCAACTGCAACAAAAGAAGCAGGATGTTAAATTGGGACATTATCTCTACTAGCTTTCCTCCTTGTTCATCTTTCCTCACAGTGCTGCTGGTCTCTTCCAGCCTTCTTTTTTCCTAGATGTGATGCTACTTTTGTTTTCTATGCTTAATGTAAAGTCCTGACATGTTTCCTTAATGTTCTGTTTCATTACTGGTTGTCTATACAAAATGTTTTGGTGATTGTACCAGGATGCAATTGATGTGAAGAATCTTTGCACAGCTTCACTACAAATGTTCCTGAGCCCATCTTTACTTTTATTTTAGCTAGCAAGGTCTTTGTGTTATAAACAGCTTCCTTTGACCTCTCAGTGACAGACTAACGCTGTTGTCATCTCAGCTCCTGTTTGTGTTGTTTTGATGTCATGTAGGTCATACACAAGGGCTGGCTGACCATCAGTAACATTGGCATAATGAAAGGGGGAGCCAAGGAGTTCTGGTTTATCCTTTCAACAGAGAGCTTGTCCTGGTTCAGAGATGAAGAGGTGAGCTTTATGAAAATACTCACTTTTTATGTTCATTAATCAAGAATTAGAGTGACTTTTAAATGGAATGAGCAAATACAGCAGCCCAGACAGTTCATCAGAAGTTTATTAAAACATCTCACAGCTTTCAAAAACAGCACGTTACGTCAGAGAATGAAACCGAAGAGACACTGCTCTTGTTATCACAGCTTTAAAAATCTAAAAGTTCTGACTGTTAATATGACGGAGGTGGCTGAGATGTTTTGATGTCAGTGGGGCTGCCATCTGTCTGCCTGTCTGTGCCTGCTGTACAGGATCAGAAGGTCTGCACAGCAAGTGTAGACAGGCAGACACACCACAACAGTCTCATCTGGTCACCGCTGGTGTCATAGGAAGGGGGAAGCGCCGAGGACCAGTTCGGAGGTCAGAGGAGGGGTTTTACTGCAAACCAGAGCCTGTAAACATTCAGATCTCTGTGAAAACACTGACAATGGATTGTGTGGTGGTCTTGCTGTAATGTGTTGTGTACACACTGTTGGAGAGAGTAGGTAAAAATTGTTTGAAAGTTTTGTGGTAAAATTGTTAGAAAACAGCGTTCCTAAGATAAGCAACGAGGCTCCAGCTTCATAGAAACGCTATGACTGCTTACGCAACTGCATGGCCTTCTAACTGCTGCTTTTCTCTCCTGCCACCTGGACCTGCGAGTGACCCTCACCCCCTCCATTCATTCCTCTACCACCCCCTCCCCCCCCTCTTCCTCCCCCTTACTCCTCCTTTTCTTCCTCTTCTGGGAGTTTAGGCATTTGGAGCCGCTCACTTTGACACAGCTGGAGCTGCCCCAAGCCAAACTGAGACGCACACACACACTCTTAGACTGGCCTCAGTTGTATATACAGTATCCAGTATACGTGTTGGCTCTGATGTAAACAAAGTGGCATGCAAATAGCAGAGAAAAATATACACTCACTCAGACACATACAAGGTCACTTTTCAGATAAACACCAGGTCAGTTAAACAGTGTTCCAGATGCAGCCCCAGGCATGCAGATTGTACACACTCAGTGTTAAAAGGTTATTAAGCATCAACTCATTCATTCTTGTCATCACACTTGAGTACATATGCAAGCACGTAAATGTGCTCTGACCACACCAGAGCAATAGAACCACGCTGCTTGTAAGTCCCGATGGGACTGCTGTGGTGGACCAATCATTTGGTGCACCAGGGCTTAAATCACCAATGCTTTGGTCCCTCTCTGAGTCATAAGGTTTATCAGCTGTTTGTGTTTGGGAGGCCTTAGCATATTCTCAGTCACGCGTGTTATCACAGGAGATCAGATTTACTATCACACACACACACACACACGGGCCAATCTTCTGCTTCTTCTCTCTCACAGTTCCCGCTTTCACGAAACCCCGCCCACACCACCTCCACACACATTTCTCTTTTCTTCAACTTCTGCCTGCATTTATTTTATTTTTTCTTCTGCCTTCATATTCCTCCTTGCTCTCCCTCTCTCTCTCTCTCTCTCTGTCTGTCTCGCCCGTTTTCTCTTCCCCTCCTTTCTGCGGTTGGCAGTCTCCCTGGGACTCAGCACATTCCTGGCTGGAAAATCTGAAGCTTTGTCCAAACACCAGTGTCCAAGATCTGCCCAGAGAAATCCCACATGGCTTTCTGTACTGCTGACCTCCCCCCACCTTACTTTACTTCTCCACAGCATCTTTACATCTCTTCTCACTTCACCCCCCCCCCCCCCCCCCCAACAAAACTCCAATATCACCCTGCCCTTGCTATCTGTCTAATAATTACTTCCATCCACACATTTTTTTAGCTTACTGGCAGTTGTGCAGTGCATCTCCTTTTTCCGCGCTCCTGCTTTGACTTCATACCAGTGTAACGGTTCACAGTTTAATCTACACAGCACACTAAGCAGACATACATTCCTGCACCCCTCAACTGCCAGGGCTCCACCAAGCTGCCTGAAAAAAGACAGACAGCTTGTGCCTATACACATTCAGCCTGCACTTACTCCTCTGTGTGTGTGTGTGTGTGTGTGTGTGTGTGTGTGTGTGTGTGTGTGTGTGTGTGAGGCCTGTTCCACATTACATATCCATTAGTCTTAGAAGGAGGAAGACAGCAGCTCTGATGTATGATACTCCACAAGCACCCTGATAAAGCTGTGAATTAGACACACATCCCCACAAGTGCACAACATACAAATCAGTGTCATGGTGTTTGCATATGCAGGAGCGCATGTACGCATGCAAAGACTCAAACAAGTCAAACATTTCACCAAACCGATCGGGTTTTGTTGACCTTCTATGCGTTAATAGGTTTTGATGCTTTAACTCAAGTTGTATAGTTTTATCAAGCTAACGGCCAATACAAATTGAAATCACTCAACTTGATGTTGAATTGATAGCAGCATGAATAAATCAAAGCGGTTGCTATCTTTTGCGCATTTAAAGACATTTAAAATCAAAATAAAGGAAATACTAGATTCTATATTTGCCTCAGTAAATAAAAGCGTACGTGTTGCTGTTCGTGCTGTCCAGAGTCGCTTTAGCAGATGTCATTATTACAGGCTGCCGATGCACTTCCATGCACAGTCTAACCAATGTGCAGACTACTGTACACCAGTAAGATCCTGAACAGGTAGTCTGAACACTGGGATGACGGAGCAGGACCCTGTCTCACTTTCTCGTCTCTCCGGCCTCGCCTTTTCCATCTCCGGTTGTTTGCTCGCAGTCCCGCCTGTGGCGGAGAGGAGTCGGCAAAATGTTTCCTCTGGTATTCTGTCCTTTTTCCACTATCCGGTTTGCATGCTGGGTTGTGGGGCAAGAGGTCACCACACATCAGACATCCGCTCCATCGGGCGTTCCTCCCGCGAAGATGCTAAGGTGTCTTGGGCCAGCCGTCCACAGGACAGTGTCTTAACTTAGGATCCAGTCTTGACGTGGCACATTCGCTCATTCAGCCAGGGATCTGCCTGTTCACTCAGCAAAGGCATAAGGAAATAAGGGGGGTGTGAGAAGGAGAGAGAGTTGGGGAGGAACTTAGCAGCCATATATGGGTTGATGGAGCCCATGGGGAATCAACTTTGCAGAGGTCTGGAGTTTCTCCTGATTTCTTCTGCGCACTCTCTCCTGCAATCTTTGTTCCTGACTCTTTCCTTGTCTACTTTAGCTAAATTCAGCTCCATCTACTTCTCTATCATCCATGATCCCTCCTCTTCCTCTGTGTCACATCTCTAAGTTTTTACTTCAACCCCATCAGTGCACTCTATACTAACTCCAGTCTCCTCCCTCTCTGACTAAAGCGATCCCAGATGTCGCTGTACGAGCGCCAATCACATTCTGGCTTTTTTTGTGTCTGGTACAGGAAGTGGGCCTCTTTGGAAATAAGGAAAGGGGGAGCAAATGAAGAAAGTCATGGGGTTCAGGAGAGCTCTGACAGAGGGAAGAACTAAACGTAGTGTCGAAGCTCATTCCGCATGCGTACACACCTTAAAGTTGGGACCTGAGTGCGCGTTGGTGCACACATCATCCAGGGTTTTTCAAAGACACTCATAGAATACTCCTTTGGAGGCCATCTTTCCCTTTATTACACTGATGCTATACCTATGACCAGTCTTTCTACTCAGAGGTTAGTCAGCGGGGCTGGAGACCAGAGAGGAGGGGGAAGGGCTTTACTTTAGGAGAAATGTTGTGTTAGAGCTTTCGTCTGAGTAATGACTTTCACATGTGGGCCCGGCTTCTCTCTTTCTTTTCTTCCCCCTCATACTCCTCTCAGTTTTGCTTCAACTCTGTGATGTACCCTGCCTCCATACAGTCTGGTTCTCCTCACACCGGCCTCTCCACTCCTCCAACTGCTCTCTGTCATTCATAAGTCCTCATGGTGGTGATGGACTATAGACTTACGGGCATCTCTTTCTACTTTCCCCTCCCGCCTCTGCATCCTCTCATTGGTGTTTTGTCACTACGGGTTACGCTGACATCCAGACACATCATCTGAAACGAGCCCTTCCGATCCACTCATCCTGCTCATGTCCCCACACTTTTCTCCTCACACTCCAAAAGCCTTCATTCTCCTCCAAGCTGAAAAAAAATACTACCGGACCATTTTTTATCTTTAGCCTCCAAATGAATCTCGTCTCTGTTGTGTCTTTCCACCAACACCAGTTGTTTTACTGTGATGTCATATTTTACTCTGCATACCTCTGTCAGATTTAATCTCTCCACACTCTTGTCTTTTTCAGGAGAAGGAGAAGAAGTACATGCTTCCTCTGGACAACTTAAAGCTCAGAGATGTGGAAAAGGGCTTCATGTCCAGCAAATTTGTTTTCGCTATCTTCAACACTGAGTCAAGGTTTGTGTGTGTGTGTGTGTGTGTGTGTGTGTGTGTGTGTGTGTGTGTGTGTGTGTGTGTGTGTGTGCCGGGTGAGTCAGAAAAGGGAGTTCTGCTCTTGTCACCTGCTCGCTGATATTTCTTCATGATATTTTACGAGGGTGGATAAATGTTTGAGAGAAAAAGAGAGTATGTGTCAGGCTTTCTTTAACTTTCTCACCTGATTTGAATGTATATTTCTGCGTACTGGTTGTTGAGGACAACGCTGCATCGGTAGAGTTGATTGGAGTGAAACGTCGTGACAAAGCTAGAGGAAAATAAAAAAGGAGAACAAAAGAGTTTAGGAGTTGGAGCTGACTCAGAGCCTGGCTGATTATGCCAAACCATGTGGGCTTTGTTTATAATTCTGTGCTGTGTTGAATTCAGACACACAATACCAGATTTGAAAGTGCATTTGTACATATGTGAGCGTGGCTCTGCAGAGAGTGTGCCTATAGACCACAGCATACCGATGGCAGGCTCATTAAGCAGCTAATCAAAGCCAGAGAGCTTGGATCAGAGATGAGGCTGCTCTTGTTCGGAAAGAATTGCTCCACTCACCACAAAAAAGGAGGGAGAGAGAAGAGCTGGAAGAGTTAAGGAGAGTGAGAAAACAGGAGAGAGAGAGAGAGAGAGTATCAGAGCCATCGGCCAGGAATGTGTCAGAGTCCGTCCTGTGGCGCCCCCCCTTCCACCTCTCTCTCATGCTCTCTGTTTCTCTTTCTGTGTTTGTGTGTGTGGTGGGGGGCAGACATAGCAGTTGCTTTGTCCCTGTATGACAGGAATCATAAACCTCAGGAAACTCTTCAAATCTCAAGCAGTTGTAGCGCTGCAGAAATTCCTCAACTTTGGAGAGAAAAAACGAGCTCATACAGGCCACGAGCTTAGGAGAGCATGGAAAGAATAAAGTGGATAGAAGAGGCAAATCATCTCAAAGACAAACTTCATCACATCTTAGAGTTTTTATTGTACCATAATAGTACTCTAGTCAGGCCATGGTCATGGTTGGCCTGGCTCCCTATCCATTAGACACCACACCCTCCCTGACGTTTCACTTTCTCTCTTTCTGAGCCGTCGTAAGCCCAAAAAAACCAACATTTTCCTAATCTGTTTTTGTTTTATGTTTTTCTAAAACCTACATAGCTTTCTCTGTTTCTTCACCCACACAGGTTTCACATGTCTGAGGTTAATTGCTGTGTGCTCTGAATGTGAGAAGAGAACAACAAAACAACTGGGCGATTAAAGAAAAATGTTTAACAGATGGGCCACAGCCCACTCCAGACCCTATAGTTGTGTCTTTGTTTCTCGTGTCGGCTCCACAGCTCCAAGTGTTGGTTATATAGGCTAAAGGGGTCTTAGTGCACAGACTGGAGGGGAAGAGCAGCTTCAATGAGAATGCATATAAAATACTGGAGAATTCCTCCCAACCTGCAAAGTGATTTTATTTATTTATTTATTTTTTTGCATTTTGCCTTCAAACAGCATGTGTTTATTCTGTGGTTTCCAAATAAAAGGCTCACTCATTTAGGTTTACTGAGAAATGTAATGGCTGCAGTAACCACAACATCATAGCCTTTCATTTAAAAATAAGCAAAGATACACGGGTCAGACTTTAGCAAGGTGTCAAACAAGTTGTAAAGCTTAACTGTGATAATTGTAAAGGGCTGTGTAATCAATCACATTTGTGTTCATCATTTTTTTACTTCAGCTTCCTAAGAACTCACAAGAAACGACTATACACAAACCTTAGTTTGTCATGAAAGCTGTGGCAACAGCCTCCTAACATTCCCTTTGTCTGGATCCAAATATCTCAACACGATTGCGTCCATCCATGCGTTGTTGGTTCAGGTCTTTGCCCAAACTTCTGTTGAACTATTCACACAACTAAAGAAAAAAAGGGCTAATATTTTACATTTTAAGTAAAAGAACATGGCTACACGCACCTTCATTTATACCAGTATTACGTATTTGTCAGTCCACGCAAATAACATAAATTTAAATATACCTGAGCTTTGTTGAAAGAGGGAACTTTAAGCAACAGCAGTATTAACATGTAAGACACCTGACAAAGCTCTGCTAGCCACCGAACAAACTCTTCACTGTGCAGTTTGTCTGAAAATAGCCCCGCCCCCTCTGATAGAAACATAATGAGTAATAATCATGATGCACTGCAGGTTTTATTTAGTAACAAAAAGCTATACACCAAGGGGCTCGGAGTAGATCCGCTGCTCTCCACATAAAGAGGAGCCCGATGAGGTGTCTCAGGCATCTGGTTAGGATGCCTCCTGGATGCCTCCCAGGTGAGGTTTTCCATGCACATCCAACTGGGAGAAGACCTAAAGAAAGACCCAGGACACGCTGGAGGGACTATGTCTCTCACGTGGCCAGGGAACACATTGGGATTCCCCCAGAGGAGCTGGCCCAAGTGGCTGGGGAGAGGGAAGTCTGGGCCTCTCTGATTAGGCTGCTGCCCCCGCGACCCGACTCCGGATAAGTGGATGATGATGGATGGATGGATGGATGGATGGATGGATGGATGGATGGATGGATGGATGGATGGATGGACGGATGGACGGACGGATGGACGGACGGACGGACGGACGGACATAAAATTACATAGTCATTACTAAAGAGTTTATGTTGAAACTTAATCTAGGGTTACAGTGTAGATAATCAGATGACAAGCTAATAATGTTGCTGTATAACATGCTCAGAGTTCATTCTTAGAGAGATAACTTTATTAACAATAATAATGGATTGGATTTATATAGAGCTTAGATACCCAAAGTGCTTCCATTAGTCACGTTCACACACTGCCGGTGATGGGAAGCTATGGGGCTAGGCCCCTCTGACCTCCACCAACACAGGCAAGTTGGGTAAAGTGTCTTGCCCAAGGACACAACAACAGAATACCCCTAAGGCTGGGATTAATCTCGTGATCCTCCACCATGAGGCAACCCGTCCTATCATCTGTGCTACCGCTGCCCAAGCTTAATCTATTTTATTTAAAATAAAAAAAACGTATTTCAGACAATGAGGTACTGGTGAAACTCAAAAAATGAGAATACGGTGCAAAAAATTCATTCATTTCAGTAATCCAACTTGGACAGAGAAACCATCTAAAGCAGGATACCCAATCCTGGAGCTGGCCCTGGGCCGGTATCCTGAATGTTTTAGTTGTTTCTCTGCTCCAACACACTTGATTGAGTGGTTAAATCACCCATTTAGCAGTTCAACAGTCTCTGCAGAAGCATGTTAATCACCTGCGGATTTAAATCAGTACCTGCTGGATACTGGCCTCCAGGACCAGGACTGAGCGCCACCGATCTAAAGGCTCAGGAACCCTTTGTGTAACGGGGTGACTCGAGCTGGGCGAGAGTTTGGATGTGGCGTGGCTTTTAACCCAAGTGCGGAGTGACTGACGCCGGGCTGAATGGACACGCTGTTTAATCTGGGAGCCGGGTGCGCAGCTGTATGGTGACACAGCTGAACACGGAGACTCCTGGTCTGAGGCTGGTCTCTAAGAACAGGCAGGACTCTTAGATCTGGCTGGTCTGGTCTGAACGGGCTTCGTGATCTGAGACGATCTGGTTTGGACTCTAGGTTAGGTTCGGTTCTAACGATGACTGAGTGAGTCGGCGTTGTGCGGCACTTCCTTACATAGATTTGGCGGGTGACGTGAACCGGAAGCCTGGCGCTGGGGATGTTGGGTAATGGAGTCTGAGCGGCTCTGTGGTGCCTCCCTAGAGGAGGTTGATGGCTGAGAGGGAGGTTGCATGACACTTTGTAGGTGTTTAGGATTCATTAGCTGATTAGAGAGTGACAATTTGAGTCTAGAATGTCAAACCTTTCTACAATATTCTAATCTAAATATCTGGCTTTGCATGGAATGAGTTTGTCTCATATGAATTTCACCCTTTAAGTTAAATTACTGAAAGAAATGAACTCTTGCACCATATTCTTTTTTTTTTTCAAGTTTCACCATTAAATGAGTAAATCTCCCCTTAGCTTAGTGTTTTTTAATCGTACAAAACAACACAACAGATTACTTTGTGGAAACTCTTGACCACATCTGACCCTAATGTGTTAAATTACAGGAACGTGTATAAGGACTACAGATGCCTGGAGTTGGCCTGTAACTCTCAGGAAGAGCTGGACAGCTGGAAAGCATCTCTGTTGCGAGCTGGAGTCTACCCTGAGAAAGTTAGTACATTAGCCTCTAGTTCAGCCTAGAAATAAGGACTTCCACCTGCCTTCTTTATGCCTTGTGTCACATGCACTCATTGCCCTTGCCAACCCCAATCCCTAACGATAACCCTGTACCCCGCTTTCTCCATGTTCCCCTTCTCTCCCCACCAGTGCCAAAGTGAAAAAGTGAGTCCTCCACCCCTTCCATCCTACTCTGTCGTTGGCTCTTTAGCCCACATTCTTGGTCCATGATGTAATTGCAATATGTGTGTGTATATGTATGTGTGTGTGTGTGTGTGTGTGTGTGTGTGTGTTCTAGTCTGTTTCTAATCAGCAGTTCCTCGTCCCTCATTCACTCCCCCTTCTCTTTCTCCTGCCTACTTCTCATTGCCTTTGTCTTTTATGTTCGCTCCATTCGGCTCCCCTTGCTCTCATCCCATCAAATGTT
This sequence comes from Nothobranchius furzeri, assembly GCF_043380555.1. Taxonomy (NCBI): domain Eukaryota; kingdom Metazoa; phylum Chordata; class Actinopteri; order Cyprinodontiformes; family Nothobranchiidae; genus Nothobranchius; species Nothobranchius furzeri. Next base: position 42,269,323 of record NC_091748.1, on the reverse strand, counting down.
TTTCTTCCTGTCACCAACAGTAAAGCTGACAAGAAGCTACACACATGCAAGTTTCACAGCAGAAAACTACACACTGTGTTATCCCTGCAGCGCATGACACAAGATGTAAGGTTTACGCACGCGTGCGCGCGCGTGTGTGTGTCTGTGTGTGTGTGGTTCTTCTAGGAAGATGGGTTCAGAAATGGACTTGAGAAGTTCACGAACCCTCAGCTGGAGCGCCAAGTGGAGACCATTCGTAACCTGGTGGACTCCTACATGAGCATCATCTATAAAACCATGAGAGATTTAATGCCAAAGACAGTGATGCACCTGATGATTAATAGTGTAAGCCTTTTGTACCACCTTTTGTGAGTTAAACGCTGTGGTTTAAAGTGCCCTTGTGTCAAACCAGAAGTTTAATGTACATTTTAAAACATGCACATTGACTTTTAGGTATTTGAGTCCAAATCCAGAATCTACTGCTTTAAACTTGTAACAGCAGTGTGCGATCTTCGTGCGTAGGTGAAGGAGTTCATCAGCTCTGAGCTCCTGGCGCAGCTCTACGCGTTGGGGGAATGCACATCTCTGATGGATGAGTCACCGGAGCAGAGGCAGCACCGAGAAGAAGTTCTCCGCAAACATGTTGCCCTGAAGGAGGCACTTGCTGTCATTGGAGAGGTCTCCAGTTCTACCTGCACCACTCCTCTTCCTCCACCTGTGGACTCCTCCTGGATAAAGCATCACAGGTATACATGGATGCAGTAGATAAGGGTGTGTGAGCCGTGTTACGTGCCATTTAAAGTCCTCTGCTTTACTCAGCTCGAGTCATCCTAAGAACTCAGTGACCGGAGGCAAGCTGTTGAATCGAGGCCATGCTCCGCCTGTTCCCCGGGTGTCTCACGTAGGGACCAGTGTTTCCCCTGATGGCTTTCAGCAGCAGTTCGCTGGTCAACACAACCGCACCCCCACTTGTGTACCAAGGTGACTGTGAAAGGGCAGAAATCAGGTCCTAAAAGCTGACCTGTTGAGATGTGGTAACCTCCTGGTTTAGAGCGACCTGGCATTTAGACACTCACACATGTACACAATCAGCCATTCCTGTGCAGAGGCACACGGGTACAGAGGGCTGATATTTGAGCTGGGTGGGGGTCTGCTGGAAAATGTGTTTCTCATATTCCCCTTCCCAACAGCCTCGGCAGACAGGACTTCTCTTCGTGCAGCTTTCTACTGAAGCCAGAAACAACAGGCCAAGCACTTTGTCAAGTTTTCATCTTTGCATCAGTCTTTCACCCCCTTCTTTTTCCCTTTTCTCCAAGCATGCATTTGTTTTATTACCTTTCTGAGTTCCTCTCATGCAGCAGCCATTATTTTTTATTTTCTCTATATGCCTTTGTCTTACACTTTTTCTTCACTTGTCTTCTTTTTGCTGGTTCCTCCCTAGTTTTTGGTTGTGTTCTTTTTCTCTCTGCCTCATTTCCTCTGTTCTCTCCAATGGTTCTTTAGGTTCTTTCCCATATTCAGACTCACATTTACACACTTGCCACCCTACCTCTTGACTCTAAGCCTCTGTTTTTTTCCTAGTTGTTCTTAGCTCTGTAGTCTGGGCGCTTTGACTCGTAGAACACAGTTTATAGATAAAGAATGAAAAATATATTTGTATATTGTTTAATGTTGTATGAAATTATCTACTTGCACATTTAATATGATTTTTGCAGGAGGCACCCCCCAGCAATCCCAAGTGGGAAATAAGGCTTTTTTCTACCGAGCACTCCTCCACCCATCTGCCCCTGTGGTCCCTCCAGTTCCCTCTGACCACTACCTAGAGACACCCATGACCCGAATGATGCATAATCCAGCTGAAGCACTTTCCTGGGCTTCTCTTCCTCTCTTCTGGGAACTGATGTCTGCAAAAGTCCACTCCGTCCTGAGCCTGTTTTGTACATAATACGACTGGCTGTAAAGGCTGGAATGTGCGCTGCTGTCTGAGGTTTTTCTCTCAAAAGCTTGAATTTTGTATAAATATTAACTCTAATAAGATGTTTTTGCTATTTGTGAATAAACTTGTGTTTTTCTCATTTGTGGTTATAGTTTGGGTCTATAAAAACAGTTTTTAGAATTAGTCATAATCACGTTTTTGTTTTCGGTCTCTCCATCAACATCCCTACACGTCCAACCATGCAGCTGACTCTGATTTCACTAGAGTTGCGATTTGTGAAATTACTTGTATGTATTCTGTGTAACTTTTTCTGAAATTTTAAAGAAAGCTTTTTATTGAGTCACCAAAAACACTCAAGTAGCAAACAGCCTTTTGGTTTCTAGGAGGGCTTGAAAACACACAGTTCATAATGACATGATGACCCCTAGTGACCACTGAGTGTTGTCGTCAGGTCGGCTCCACTCATGCTCTGATAGCTAGTGCTAACATAAATAAATGCTCAGAGAGGATTATCCATCCATCCATTTTCTATACCCGCTTATCCAAGCAGAATGGTGGGGGGCTGGTGTCTATCTCCAGCAGTCTCTGGGCAAACAGGCAGTGAACACCCTGGACAGGTTCCAGTCCATCACAGGGTAGCGTTGAGACACACAGGACAAACAACCATGTACGCCAGGTCTATTCAATTCCAGGCCTCGAGGGCCGGTACCCAGCACGTTTTAGTGGTTTAGTTAGTTCAACACACTAAATTCAGTGGTTGAATCCCCTGTGCAGCAGCAAGTTAATCACCTGCTGATTGAAATCAGGTGTGTTGAAGCTGGGTTAAAACCAAAACATGCTCAATACCAGCCTGGAATTGAATAGCCCTGATGTTCACACTCACACTTAAGAACAATCTTTAAGAGACCTGACAGCCATGCTTTTGGCCTGTGGGAGGAAGCCAGAGTACCCGGAGAGAATCCACGCATGCACAGAGCGACAGTGCAGTTTAGTGCTTGCCCCGTAATCGAAAGGTTGCAGGTTCGAGCCCTGGTCAGTCTGTTGTTGTGTCCTTGGGCAAGACACTTAACCCACCTTGGTGGTGTTCGGAAGGACCGGTGGCACCTGTGTGTGAGTACTGGGTGAATGACTGATTGTGTTGTAAAGTGCCTTGGGGGTTCCAGGACTCTAGAAGGTGCTATATTAAATACAGGCCATTTACCATTTCACAGGAAGAACGTGCAAACTACATGCAGAAAGGCCCCAGGCCGGGTTTTGAACCTAAGACCTTCTTGCTACAAGGCAAAAGCACTAACCACTGCCCCACTGTGCAGCCCCAGAGAGGATTATATAATTTTTTTAATGGTTTTGGTTATTTTTGATTGAGGCTTTAACGTTGTACTGAAAGACAAAACAAAGAAACTGAGTTGAGTTGTTGATCTTTAATTTATTTAAAACAATATTTTATTACAATATCTTTATTCTCATTAACATTTTAAATAGCAGGTATGTCAGTGGGATGGAATCTGAGCAGGTTGAACTGTTACTAAAAGAGTTTCTGCTCTCTTCTGCTTTTAAAAGAACAACTTTAGCAGTTAGCAAAAATACAGATGTCACCATTTTCAGTCAGATTTGGCTTGATCATCAGAAGGCTGTGTTGCTTTGATGTTCTCAAAATAAGACTCCTCTGGTTATGTGTCACCATTACACCCGAGGGAACAGATTGGTCATTTTTGTTCAGTTGAATTACATCAAAAATATATTATTATTAAAACAGCCCAAGAGTAAGAGCCCTCGGTTATTTTTAAATACACACAGCACCAGTCACCCATAAAACACATCATCTCCTACAGACTAGTAAGACTGCACTTATGTCACATTGTTGCATAGCATCCTGAGTCCACGAGTGTATGTCAGCCCTGCATGTTTCGTACATGTTCTGAGGTCAGTGCTGACAAAAAGTAGCAGATTCATCCATTTGTCATCTGCATGAGAAGAACAGATTGCCGTGTAACATTCTCCTCCTTACTTGTTGCTTTTGTCAGCAGCAGCATGACTTTGCAGTTCTTTAGTGTAGGAAATGGCTGAGGTCCTCACAAATCTCTGCCTCATCCCAGGGTCCATGGATGTTGTCTTTGTGCCTCTGCAACCAAACAAGCAGCAAGGGACAGAGAAATGTGACACTCACTACAGCTAGGGATAAAAGCACAGCTCCGCCCAGCGACTGGGACGCCAGACCTCCGACTCCTCCCGTACACACTCCCACACACACCCCAGTAAACTGGAGAGGGGAGTTCTCCCTCAACCTCTGTAGCAGACAGGGCCATAGGGCAAACACCAGCAATGCACAGCTCAGCATGGCAAAGGTGTGCAGAGCACCAGGTAATCTGGAGGCCAAGCACACGGAGGCAAACAGAGCTGCGTTTAGGGAGAGGCTCCCAGGAGGTGAGGGCTCGCCATAGGGGAACGACACCAAGTGAGCCAGCAGCATGACAGCAGACATGGCATACACGGTGTCTGTGCTCACAGATTCTGTCAATGTTTTAAGGACCGGTGAGAAGCCAAAGGTGAAAGAAAGGAAAAGAGCAGCACTCTGCAAATCAGCTAGATGTGTGCGGGTCTCGCTGCAGGAATCAGTTTGAGAGGTAAAGGCCTGGTAGAGTCCATAACCCAGCAAGCCACAGACAAGGCTGGTCCACAACAACGTCTCAGGGGCCAGAAGACCCTGTGAGAAGGTAGAGATGTGTATTAAATAAACACTTTTTTTCCTGTGTTGAATCAATCAGGTGCTCTGTAGTCATACCTGCTCCATGTACAGCCAGAAGGTAATAAAAATGGCCACACAAGACAGCTGTTGTCCTACAAGACTTGCTTCTTTCACTACAGCCCAGTAGCGGTACTCCCGGATGCCTTCATTCCTCCGCAGCTCCTCCAGGAACCTTTGATCCACGTAGTTATCAGGAAAGGGCTGGCGTTCCCACAGCACCTTCCGCCATGGCACAGACTGACTCGGGGCTCCATCAGCCCCCATCACCCTGTCCATAAACACACACACACACACACACACACACACACACACACACACACACACACACACACACACACACACACACACACACACACACACACACACACACACAGCTGCGTGAGAAGCTGAACAATAGATGAAAATCTCTGATTCAGGAACATTCATAACCCATTTATATTAAGTATGTGTTGTTTTATTCAGCAGTAAACCAGATCCATAAACATGTCTGTCTTTAATTGGATTTACTCTGAGCATATGTTAGTATTTAATTACTTTAACATTATACTGATATAAGTAGTAAACTAGCACAATCAAAACTACAAAACGGGGGTCTAATAAAGAGAATAACTGTTGACATGTTTATAAAACTAACAACGAGCTACGGCCATCGACACTTTTGACTGTAATCTAATAAAATTCGTCAAGAAACTGAAGGATTAAACATAGAAACACAAACGATAGATAGTATTTTAGTGCTTATTTTTGCGAATGAAGTGAACAGCCCGATCGGCTAACACACACCGTTTCTTCCGGTTTGACGCTGATATCAAAACAGCCTTTCTCAGTTAAACATGCAGTTATAAACCCTGAAACCACAAACACTTCTTCTAAAACATGTAAGAATATTTTAAAACTGATATTTCCCTAACCGTAACAGCAACCTTGCTCGGTGGTGGCGACGCTAAAATCTGATCGCCTCATTGTGCCGGAAGTGAAGCACCATTGTTAGTGCTCACAGCGCCCTCTCGTGTAAACGGTTCCTCATTGCATGATGTTGCCGTTCTGCCAACCCCAACAATCATCTTACGGATTATTTTAATGGGCATACATCTCTAATATATATATATATATTAGAGAGAGAGACATGTGTGTGTGTGTGTGTGTGTGTGTGTGTGTGTGTGTGTGTAAATACGATGTATTCCTTCTGATTCCACCACAACAATGATGACAGTAACAACACATTATCAGTGAGTAACTGCATAGTCAAACTCGTGCTCCGTGACAGAGGGAGACGTCTTAGATTTTAAAACACTTCATATTGATCAAAACGTTTTATTAGAAATCCCTCTTTTAAATGAAATTCATTATGTCAGCATAGTTTTAAACCACTGTGACCATAACACAAGAGGAATGAGGAAGACATTGAAACAGATCAGTTTCTAATTTGACAAATGGTCTTAGTGCAGGCATTTAAAAAATAAGTGATGTGTCACAGTTAATTCATAAATATTTGGTTTAATTCTCTTCCAACGTAAGTTCTGTACAGTTAATGATACAGGTGTGACCTTTATCTCTAAGTGAGAGGGTGGCAACAAGTAACTCCTAGGTAAAGAATGGTCTGGTTCCAGCTGTCAGGTCAAAAATAATGAAATAAAACCATATTCAAATGCAGCAGCAGCAAGAGAACAGCCAACGAGTGAATTATTAAAATATAGACAAGTGCTCCTTCTTCAAGACAAGTCATTTCTGATTAAACTATTTTGTAATCTAAAATGTCAGTGCACAAAATTTAAGACCAATGAGAAACATTTTCTCTGGCATGTGAGGCAGAGCAATAATCTGACGTTACACTCTGTAGCGTTGGTTTTAAAACCTGCAGACAAATCCTGTTAGTTGTAGTTCTAAAAGAGATCTCAAGGTCAATGCAGGTAAGGCTGGAACATGTTAAACCGACCAGCTGTAGAGCCAACGACCTTCCAGATGTCAGTCAGAAATAGACTTTTGTCACCAGAGAGACAGCCAGGCAGGTCGAACATCTTCATATGGTAGGTGGGCTGTAAGCAGACACCCAGCAGCAGCAGCAGCCATGGACCTTCACAGTGGAGGGTTGTGGTGCCAGCAGCCACTCAGGCCACAAAGCCAGCACAGCCTCACACACACACACACACACACACACTCCTGATTATTACTAACTGTAACAACATGCATGTTTTAAAGGCCTCAAACTATGACAAAAAGATAACAGCTAACAATACAACAGTACATGTTTAAGCACAAGTAGCATAAAGGGAACACGTAACACCAGTTTGGCTGCACCTTCTCCTCCTGCTTGGCAAAAACAAATTATCCTGATAGTAAACATTTTCTTTATCTACTTCAGCTTAACGCAAGAGAAAAACTTGTCCAAAGAACAAAAAGAACATTTTGTATTTTGCAACATCAAGCTGTGTTACAAGAATATTTGCACCATCGACATGTTTGATACTTCTCCAGCAGCTAGAAAAGATTTTACAATACACAACATTAAAGAGATTATTTATAGTTAAATGAAAATAAACAATGGATGTAGAGCTGAAAGGCTGACCAGTTCAAACTCTGGAGGACTGAAAACTGAAGCAGCAGCTGTGGCGATTGTGCCTGAATGTCGCTGACGGTGTCTGCATAGACCCGTTGGAAACCTCTTGAACCCAAAAAAGGCAAAAAAAATAATAATAATAAAAAAAAAAGAAAGAAAAACGCTAAAGTTTCTGTATTAAAGCATGTTAGTTTCTTGTTCATTGTCCTTCTGTTTTCAGTGATATTATGTGCGATTTTTTCTTTTATCTTCAAACAAGGAGCGGACCAGGTAGACCTGAACCGCTGACACGATCACCATCACAAAGAGATTGACCACGGACCAGAGGTTCACCCTGTCAAAGTTACTCTCCTGGAGGTTTCGGTCGCGAGCCTCGAACGCTCGCAGCACCGTCTGGATCTGCACGCTTTTGCCCAGGCGAGACTTCACATTGTTGATGGTGTCCTGGAGGAGAGAAGACAAGAGCATCAGACTAAATGGATCTGAGACGACAGCTTCCTCGTGATCTGTATGGAGCAAAGCTAAATCACTAGCTAGTTTGTAAACATGCAGCTCAAATCAGGTGTGTTCCTTCCTCCGTGAGAAGACAGCTTCCTCTACATCGGAAAAACACACTTCCTGCCTCTGACCATGTCGTGCTGTGTAACTTCTGACACAAGCTTGAACTCATTTTAGTGAGAAGGGTGGGGCTAGCCACCGTGCTGAGAGGGAAACAATCGGCTGTTGTCAGCAGATGGGTGAAAGTTCAAGACATGGTCTATTTTTGTGCAACTATGAAGGCGGTGGATTAGATGCTAATTTGTGTGTCATCCTGAAAGAACTGGGCACACCATGACAAAATCTCTCATTGACACACAACACAGGGTGAAAGTTTAAAATATTTGATGAAAAAAAAAACATTTTCCTGTTCTCGGATTACACCCTCACCATGATGTCTTCCAGCTTCATGTCCAACATATCCGTCCCATGGATGTACTCCTTCCAGTCGTCTGGGTCTTCCGCCATGTCCATGTTGTCCAGGATCAATTCAAAGAAGATGAGCTTCTCAGAGATGGTACTAAACGTGTTGTCAAAGCAGAACATGTAGTCTCCCATCTCCAAAGCTTCTACACTGGAAAACAGAACAAACACTGAAAGCTTGAAAACACAACACACGCATCAAAGGGCTCGACGTCTCCTCACTTACGTGTGGACGCCGTCTGACTTGCGGTAGTCATTGAACAGCAGATGACCAGAGGGAGAGGAAATGAAGAAATCTACATCCAGACCTGCTCCATCTAACACCTAAGGGTGGTAGAAGTACATGAGTCCATCATAAAAGCTTCGAGACTGAAGTCACCAGTTAATTTAAATGTTTTAGATCATCCCAGAGATGATTTATCATATGAACACATAAAATAAATAATGTTACACCTAAATAAATGTCTAATTTTAGAGCCATTATGTCAGGAATGTTTGATTTTCCTTTCACTGTACTTGTCGTATCTCTCTATTGAACATAAGAATCCTACAAACTCAGTCTTACTGTAGAGACAGGATTTAAACACTGAAAACCAACAACTTTTAAAAGTCCCTCATGCCTGATTTTTACACACACCAATGTTAGAGATCCATTCCGTGCAATAATCTGCTCAGTAACAGGTCAAACTGGTTTCCAAATTTCAAGTTGTGATGATGGCTGCACGGCTAACAGGTTCTACAATATACGTAAGCATGTCGGTTAACACTGCACAATAGTATGAGAGGAGTCACCTGGTATGAATGAATATGAAATGTTTCAACAAGCACAACACAAGAATAATAACTTTTAACTTCTCCCTGGGCTCAATAACATATTTTTGAATGTGAATAATCATTATAAAGTTGGTTCATGTTGACACACAAAAATATGAAAACATAGATGAAAGGTTTTGGTTTGCTGCTCTAATATATTAGTTTAAATACGAGAACGGAACAGTCCATATGACCTGGTATTCAATCTCCAGAGAGGCATCTTCCTTCATGGTTTGGTAGAAACACTCTTTTCGACCTGGAGGCAGAGTGAATGTAAAGTCGCTGTCCGCAGCCTGGGAAAAGGCAGCGAGCACCGCGAACCTGTCCAAGATTAGCGACATAAACACGGACAGGACACACGGAAATATCCGGGCTGGTTCCATGGTCAAAGGAGACAATCTGAAGGTCCGAAGTAGCCAAACGTCCGTTTAGTTGGGCGGCAAGCGACTATGTTGAATTGTTTCTGCGTTCGCTTAAAAGTTCACTTCAGTTATAACGTTCTTACCTCCTCTACAGAGGAGTGCTGACAGTTCAGGACCCCGCCTGATTAAAAAAAACAACAACAAGAGTTTTTACTTGGAAACTGATCAATTTCCTATTAAACTATGGTTAATTTTTATTTATGTTCGTAAACATAATCAAAATTATTTGATTAGTCCCGTGAACAAAGCAAATGGTGACAGGCAAATTTTAAAGCACTATCTTGAAATGCAGTCTGGGATATGTAGTTAGAAACGCCTCGTGATTTTTCTCTTGATATACATAGGTATACAGTCTATGCTTGAGAGGCGCTTTCTTTCATCGTTCTTTTAATCGGGTGTCAGGGGGAGTTGTTTACTGCGCAAAAATATTGCCTAAAACGAAAACTAATTATAAACAAAAAACAATGATGCAAAGACTAAACAAAACAGATGCTGATTACGTTTTTTACTTATATGGTGTAGTTTTAACAGCTGTGTTTTGATAATGTTAAATGGTTTTGGTCAAATGGTCAAACCATTGACCTTTACTATTCATTCGTTAATACGTTGTTATACCTATGATTCAAGCCCATGGAAGCTGGTAAATCTATCTATCTATCTATCTATCTGTCTATCTATCTATCTATCTATCTATCTATCTATCT